>NC_088176.1:20380000-20686500 GCF_028769735.1 Zonotrichia leucophrys gambelii
TAGAGGGACAAAGAAAAATCACCTTCTTGTGCACCACTAATAAAAAATTAACATGTTAAAAGAACAAATACATAAATCTCAGATTATGCTCTGTGCCTGTGTAAGCACTTTTGGTAGCCATGGTTGGGGGGTGGGGCAGGAGCTAAACTCCTGAAAGCCTGGCACAAGAGGGGCTCTCTACTTCAAAAGGTAACAGGAAACGGCGCTGTAGAGAAGCAGAGAGACAGGCAGGAAAGGAGGCACTTCCTAGCACAGCAGCATACTCTGCTCTTCAAAGATGCAATGCCCCAGGTATGCTCAAAGTTGTATCCTTTCCCAGTCAGGGTTTGGGAGCAGAGGGTTTTCAGACAGGATGACATACTAGCACACATCTCTAGAGGAGTTCCTATAACAGGAGCTGACAGTGCACAGCAAACACTTCTGTAGCAAGACAGGGCGACCTTAATGCAATGGAATGTTGCAGGGTAGTAGAGAGCACTCTGGAAGAGGCCTGAATCTCACTGATTCATCAAATGCCATCTCTGTTATAAGGTGAAAAAAGCACCTCCTAAAAATTTTATCCTGATGATAACAAACTAAAAACTAAAATCAGAAACAAGGGTCAAGCACCAGGCTCTTGGGTTTACCTACTATGATTTAACCTGCTTTTGTAGAATGTCCATCTTTAAGGTCTGCCTTAAAGATATTTCCTACCGTCTCATTGTTTTGGCAGGACCAAAACAAAAAAAACTCCTGAAAGCTAGGGTAGAAAATGTTTTAAAATATTAAGAGTAAATTACTTTCCTTTTGAATTAACAATAAAACTAATTCTGAATAGGCACACAATAGGTATTCTTTCTGTCCTACAATGGCACAAAGGTTTGCTCAGTGTTTTTTAATCCTAGAAGATAAATTACAAACACATTACATTACCTTATATTACAAAAAAAGCACAAATTCTTCATTCACTTATTTAATATGAAAACTGAAAAAAAGCACTGAAGTATTTCAGAAGGGAAAACACATAGCCACAAAGATATTTATTGCTAAGCGGTGAATAAAAGACGAGGTGCTGAGGGATAAGGATTACACACATAAAACTAGAGCTGCTGTTCTAATCAATCAATGAAAGATAAATGGAAGTTGAGCTCCTTTGAAAAATGTTGTTTCCACATCTAAGAGAGGAGACAATTCTCTATTTTGCTTCATTCAAAAAAAAAAAATCATCTCACATACATGTCATGCTACAATGCAGCACTGCGAATCTGCAAGCCTTTGTGAACTGCAGATGGATAATGCTGACAAAAATTTTCATAGAATCATAACCTAAAACCATTACATTTTTGAGCTCCCATCTATGCCAGTAAACAAACCCTTTCCATTCAAGCCGCAGTATGCAAACAGCAGATGTTGGAAATCTCTTGATACTCCACTAATCACAAAGATGACAGAAAATTCTGACTCCACACAACAAAGAACCAGTTTTTAGAATAACTGAGATTTTCATGATGGGTTTCCACTATACACTTAATACACCTTTCTCCAGTCTCCAGTGTTTTATAAGAGATTCAGGCTTACTGGACCCTTGCTGGTAATCTTTTCAAATCTATTAGTTTAGAAAACATTAGAAAGAAGAATTACTACTGCTCCATATACATGAAGACAATTAACTTTTGCTTGCCGCCTAAAGTCACAACTCAAAGGCTAGACTTCCTCTTCTTCATCCTCCTTAACCAAACCTCCTGCCCTTTCCCATGCCCCACCAACTCCCACAACTATTCCACAGTGTTCCCTAGATCAATGGCAACCAGAGGAATAACTTAGCCCAATTGAGGTTAAGCACCATTTAGGGGCAAGTACATGAACTACAGTCTTCATGCCAGCAGGTAGTTCTGGTGAGATTTCAATGGTATTTTTTTACACAGTTCAGTTCTAATTGCCCTACCATAACACAATAATGTAGCTCTGCACAGTGTTGGTTTGTGGTGGTGTTTTCCAAAGAGCCCTGGAAACAAAGGGGGAAATTACGAATATTGCTACCAGTTAACAAACAGTCTCTACTGCTGCTCAATTTAAGGACAGTCTCCCCTTCCAGGCAGCTTCCCACTCATTGGGATAACCCTGTAGGTCTTTCAATAACATGCCCAGTGCTGACTGTGATATACAAGGCCTTTCTGACACTACTGCATGATCTTTATATTTGCTACTCAATGCATTTTAAACACAGAGACAGCAGTAGCACAATTGCAGAATTATACAACACCAGAGCAGAGGGTCTCCACCAGAATCAGCAGACTACTTCTGAGGGGTTCAAGAAAACATCACCAAGAAAATTAAGTCAATCCTCAGAAGCTTTAATTCCATGTAAAGGTGTCAGTATCTTTATTAGGTAATTTTTTTTAGATTTGTGAATTAAAACAAATTGAAAAAGTGATTTTTGTGAGGGTAATCCCCAGAAAAATGAAAACAAATTCAAAATATCTAGTAATGATTCAGATGAAAGTCTCTCTTCTGTCACCGGCTGAAATCGTGCATGCTGCAGTATTTATGGACCAGCCAGTATCTTTCCTCTACTTCTAATACCCATAATCTGGAAAACTCATCTAAAAATCAGAACCAACAATTCAGAGAAAGAAAGATGTCTTTTAGAGTCCCTACACCTTAAAAAAGAATCATGGTTTTTACAAAAACGTTAACAGTATTTGCAGTATTTCCACCTCACCAGGGTCATACTGTATAATGGCATAATTTCTAAGATGTTGATAAAATCCAAACTGCTTGCTGTGTTTTATATCAGCTTAAAAGAGCATATGATACCAAAGTAAATACATTTCAACTAAGTGGCCTTAGATTGTAAATAACCCAATCTTGAAACATTAAATTAAAAAATAGCAAAATCCAACTGTCCAAGCAAATCTGCTAACAGACATATACTGAAATCCTAACTTCATAAAGCAGGACACTTGATAATCCTCTCGGATGCCTCTCATTCATTGAGCTACACTACAATGTTTACTTGAATTTTCACTAAGACTTTAAACAGCTGGACAAAACACATTTTTCATGCCCTGCCATGCTCAAAGGGTATGTTTTTCTGTTACACGTTTTTCAAAATACCTCAGGTTTATTATGGTTTTCACACTGATTTCACTTGAGAAATAGTGAAGGCCTAAATGGTTCTGGCTACCAAGACACAGTAAGACATGTGCTTAGCTTACATTATTTGAAATTTTTTTCTTGATCAAGCCTTAGTTGTAAGTCATCATGACACAATAGCACTGATAGTTCTATCTTAAACTCCAGAGAGAAAGACATAAATCTAGAATGGTTTATGGTAAAGTGCCAAGTAAGAATTACTCACCCAAGTTCTTCAGTCACACACACACACACACACACACACCCTCCCCATCCCCAGTCTACCCAGTTCACAGATCTTGTCCCCCCAAGGGCTCTGTCCACCATCTCATTAACTCAATTTACCATATTCACAGTTGAAGACAACACACAGGATATAATGTAGCCAGTCCCATAAATCTTGAAATTCTCACTGAAGCCAGTGAAGACCAAACATATTTGTGTGTAAATTTCCCTGAAAAAATTCCAGCAAAGATAGATTACTATTGAGGTACTTAAATACTGCACTTACTAGTTGAAAAAAGTTTACTTCCTTTGAGTTTCTCCATTCTTCCTCACCCAAATATTGATAGAGAATATATATTACCTTAGCTCTTTTCAAAAAGATACTTGGGAACAACTCAGATTTTCTAGGGATCACTAAGGGAGAAGGTAAAACTTCTCATGCATCTTAGCAGCTGTGGAAGGGATAGAAGATTCAAGGATGCACTTAACCCAGCCAATATCTGCTTGTTAACAGAAGAACAGTTTCCTCTCCTGAATTTCCTCCTTAACTAAGGATAAAGAGATCCACCCAAAGCACAAGGAAGACTACAATTAAACCCAACAAGAGCTTATTGCCTTAACAAGGCATGTGAACATTGCCAGAATGGAGGCTGGGATTGAGCTGAGAAAGGAGATCGACTTTGCAGACTTGAGTAGGTAGAATCTCTTCAGCTTCAATCAAGTAATTTTATTTGCACGTATTTTGGTAAATTTCTAGTTGGCTTGAATGTTCATGTCACCTCTGGTGAAATCTACCCTACCTGAAATTCAATCAAAGACAGATGTATCACATTATCCCTTTTTTTCGTCCTGGCAATGAAACAGAAAACAAGAGTGGTTCTTGAAAAGGTCCTTCTTGCCACTCTGGTTGTAGTTGATGTTGGAATTAAGAGGGGAAACAAAACAAAGCAAAACAAACAAACAGCAAAAGGTCTGTATCCTAAAAGCACACCTCTGTCTCTAACAGCAGGAGACAAGTGAACCACTATCCACTCCATTTGGAATGAGTGCCTATCCAGCAAGGCAACAATTTCTGAAGCCAGAAAAAACATGTGAGTGAAAACTCTTTTCTTTTTCTTCAGTGAAACAAAGAGGCTTTGTAATTGGTACCAGTTACATAATTAAAATTCGTGTCAGATGGCAGTAGAGGGAACAAACAACCCTTCATCCCATTAAGAAACTAAAGGTGTCAGTACCTGAGGCACCATCAGCCTTCGATGACATGGACTACTCTCAAGTGGACCTCCATACACTCCCTCTGCACTCTGATTTAAGGCTGGGCCTGGCCCCTGCTCTCTGCCTGAACTTTGCTGCAGCTATACCTGTCTGCAGCCCTGCCTCTGGCTTCATCTCCTGGTCTGACTTAGGCTGTAGGAAGCTCTTCTTCTGGAAAGATCCCTCATATACATGGTGTAACGTGAACCCAGTTCTGTCTTTGGCCCTGTCTCCTGGGTGGCCTTTGGACCCACAATGCTGCTTTGTCTCCAGCCCCGTCTTAAACTCCTGGATGGAACCTCATTGCTCCCTCTTAGCTGGGAGTGTCCACAAACCCTGTCACTCGGAGCCAGCTCTGCCTGCCATGCTCAGACCCTGTGGAACTGTGCCCCATCAGGGGTGGCACTGCTGCACTGGGGTCACCTTTGTCTTCTGACTTTCCTCAGCTCCTAGCTCGTGCTGTACACTCACAACAGGCTGGTGCATAGCGGTTGCAGGAACAAATTTAAAAATCAATGGAAGCAATATTCATCTCTTAACTGTCAGCTGCCCAGGTCTTTTCTGGGAAGCCCTCCAAGTTGTCCATAATCAAAACCTAAGGCGATTTCTGAAGCCTTTAAGCATGGCCTTCAGACAGACCTTGGCAGTTTGGTGTGGGTCCTTGGACCAACAACTTTAATACCAGATACAGTAAATAAAATCTGAGAGACTAACAGAGTTTTGTAATATATTAAGCACATGAATCATTTTGTGAAAGAAGGTGAAAGAAAGGAAGAATATGCATCTGCATTTATAGAAGAAAACCTAACAATAATGTGTTACTTTTAATCTTCCATGTTAAGAGAGGGGAAAAGCTCTTAATATATTGAACGCAGCATTCCCCAGCCATGATATTCATTTAAAATGCATGATGAACAGGGTAAAAAGGGTCAGAGTTAAGCCATTCAATTGACAAACAGATGATACATCCAGAAGGGAGGAACAGGCCCCCACAAAGCACCCTAAGTCATGCCCTTCTGCTTTGTAATTAATTATTTGTTTCTGTTCAGCTGTGCTCACATTTCTTACCTCACAGATCTCCAAGGCCCACTTGGGGACAAAGTATGCTTAAATGGAGGAAAGGATAATGAGGTTAGTGGGTATGGCTATGCAGTTGCTAGTCTTACATGGTCTTTCCACTTCATAGTGCTTACAATTTCAGGTAGTTAATTAATTTTTGTATTAATCTTTAATACTTGACAGACTCATCTTCAGCAATAGCCAATCCTTAAAAATGATGTAAATTGTAGCTGGCAAAAATCCACTATTAATGTGCCAGTTCTCAAATGTCAGACCAATAAGCTAATTGAAATGTTTAAAACTAAATCCTGTCCAAGCATTAGAATTGATCCCTATTGAATAAATGTGGCACAATGTCATGAAGGCACACTATTTAAATAAACTAGCACACCTCTGGAGATGCTTCGAGGACAGCACCCTTTGATAATATTAGGTCAATTCCACAAAGTTTCAGAGGAACTGGTTTACTGCAATGTGCTCCAGACATGGAGATGAAGAACTGGTGACTGCAAAGGTGACTGACCTGGCAGACAAATCCTCATTAGAACCAACTAACAAAACAAACACAGGTAGGAACAAGAAAAAGTTAAAATATAATAGAAAAGAAGTTATTTGCCCCTCTATTTCTGCTACAACTGAATAGAGTTGAGATATCTCACAGGAAAATAAAGACTTTTGGGAAAATTAATGTTTTTTGAAAAGTATGCTACAGCCATTTTGGCACTCACTTTCTGTAATTTAACTGTGGGATATTGCTGGCATAGGCAAGAAGCATTAAGACATTAGTCTTAAGCAATTAGTAAGTATTGCTAAGGATGAACTAACCATGTACTAGTACAAGGAAAGCCTAAATTCCACTTTTAAATTAATAACAATAACTTAAAATTTCCAATAACTCTGCTTTTATGTAGAGTGAAATGGATTCTGTATGGACTGCCTGGCTGTACATTCTAAGTGCATGGTCCCCTTTCCATCTCCTATAATTTCTACATTTCTGCTGTCTGTCCCATTTTCTACCCTTTGTGTCAATGAAATCAGTGGTGTTGTAGCAATTTACTGTGGCTCTACCTTAAGTCAAACATTGCTCTCCCTTTGCTCTTCTAGCCATGCTGTCATACACACACTGACACTAGCAGAACACATGAAGTGTTCCATTAATATTTTGACTCTCTCACTTATTATAAATATTTATCAATGTGAAAGTTACACCAAATGTCTCTGGAAGTACATCACTATTCAAGCTGAGTAGAATGATAATGTGGTCACTACACACTCATTCTACTCCACGTCAAATTTTTGTGCAATTTATTCTTTTTAAAACCTTGAGTTTGCAAACTTAGCTGCAGCTTCTTCTACCAGTTTACTCTTCACAAGAATGTACTGCAAGTATACAAACATGTATCGCACATTTCAAGTAATTTTTGTTTACTAGTCTCTCTGCAAATATCACCTGCAAAACTGATAAAAAGTTTACAGGAGACAAGATTTAGTATTTGAATCACACTGGAAGGAGTTATGATAACAAGGCCACATCACCTACATAGGTCATACTTCTCTTCCAAAATCCTTTAATCCAACCAAGACCTAAGGACTCTTGTCTACATGTCTGTAGAAAACTCAGGGTTATGGTTAGGGTTCTAAAAAGCATAAAGCTGCAGTGTGAGTGGCTGCCAAAAGAAAGTGAGATCTGGGTGGAAATCAGCCTGGGAAGAAATCTTTCATTTGGGCAACAATATCAGAGCCTTAAAAAGAAAATTCAGTGAAGTTCAGCTTCTGGTTGACATACAAAGGAATTTAGAATTGTAGCCTATGTAGGGCTCAAAAAGCCCAAAGTCTTTGTTTCAGCATATCCACATTTCCTTTCCTCACCACCTCAGCTACTGTACACTGGAACTCAGCACTAAGCACCAGCTCTGTAATTTCCTTTCCATAAACCCAGGCTACTTGCCTAAGTCATGAGCAGTTCCATCCTCCCTTCTCTGCCCCCCATTTTCTGCAGTTAAAGCCATAGTGGTCTACTCAAATAAAGCAACCTGAGAAATCCATACAGCACTCTTTAAGGCATGAAAAAGTATTTCAATCAGATTTGTTCAGCACACATACAGAACTAAATCATCCCTGCTCTTTCCAAGAAAACAATCTAAGAACCTTTCACTGGACCACATCATCAGTCTTTCTACTGCACTGATTGTAGGAACTTCCACTCCTAAGACAGGATTAACACTTTTGTAAGTATATTAGCACCTGAAAACCATAAATATTACAGGAGGCTGAATCTCTGCAAGTTTTCCGTCAGACAACCTGGCAGAACAATGCTTTTTTGCTACATTAGAGCGCAGTATTCAAGCATATATACTAAATAAACTCCACAAGAATAACCTTCCCTCACTATTCATCCAGACAGAAAGGAGGGGAGAAAGAAAGTAGGACTCCTTTCCTTCACAGAATTTTGACCAATCCAGTATTTCTATTTTTAATTTTTAATTACATTTATGATATTTCCTGTGGGTTTAAGTCATGAATGCAGTTCCAGTATGCTGGGAGGAACATAAATAGTTATTCCCAAAGGGATCTTACAGCTGTTATGCACGGGTCAGAGACTCTGTGAAACGCAAAACCTGAAACTTTAAAAGCTTTTTAGCCCATATCCTTCCCATTTCTTTTCAAAGGCAGAGTTAATGGATAATGAATGACATTGCCCCAAATTTTGCCCAGAAGGTATGGAAGTAATAACTCCATCTAAATAAAGTAATATTTTGCAGTAAGCAACCCAGTCCTATCACAGTATTACAGTCCCAGAACTGCATCAGAAATTCCTTCCTGATCTAAGTTAACTCATCTGCCACTTTGTGCTGACAACAGTACAACTGAAGACCAGAGACATGAAATTGTTTCCCTGCAACTCTTTATAGAGGGATGAAAGAGAGTGCACCTTCACACTGCAGCAAAATAGTCTAGCCTCCTCCTAAAGCCACATCTCTTTTCTGACATGAGACTGCTCAGGAGGACTTGAGGCCTTCCCCTCACCAAATCTGAATATGTCAGTCCATAAAAATGCAAAAGATCGTGCACTTACCTTTGATCACAGTCTGGTGAAGGAAAACACTCATCTGTTGCTTCACTCAGGAACAAGGTTCTGTTTTAAAAAAAATAAATAGACAAAACAAAATTTAAAATAAGGTTCTGTTAAAAAAAAAATAAAGAAAACAACATTTAAAACAATCTTTCCCTCTCTCTCTTCCCTAAGTTAGCCTTCAGCAGTGTTGGTAAACATTTACTTAGCAGGAGCACCTTGGCTCTCCACAAGCAAGGTAATGATTACATTACACTAAACAGGGCATGGGGACAGATGGAGGCCCTGACAACAGCCATGCTGGCAATGACTAGACAATGACACAGGGCTGCACTGCAGCAAGCTCAACTGTGCATGAGTGAGAAAGAGTGGGGCAAGGTGAGAAGTGAAAAATGCAGGGGGGAAAATCCTCCAGTCAACAAACCAGAATGCTGAATTTAGAACCAAAAAGGAAAAAGAAAGTTCACAGAACAAGCAAATTCAGCATGAGCTGAGAGAACTGGAAATGCCAGCACAATCTGAAAGGGATTTCTCACACCTGTTCATTAATATTGTCGTCTTTGAAACAACCAACAAAGCAAACTATAAGATGTTACCTTCTTTTGTCTTAGCCACAGCTAAATCAGTTCAGTAAGACTTCAATGGTGTGACAAAGTCTGTGTAGTCTATTCCCAAAGCCTTCAAAATTAGGTATACTGTGAAATAAAAACAAGCTCCCCCAAGGAGGGAGTCACACCCTCCTCCACACCTCTGCCTGGCTGGCGATCACAGGGATGGCAGTACTCTGAAGCAGCTGAAGCTCAGCAATGTGTCTGTGTACACACACACTGAGACAGGCACACGGAGCAGCTGGCCAGGAGGGCGTCTCACGAGTCACCAACACCCCCAGGGAGGGGCACAGACTAGACTGCTCTAATTTTACTATACCTGTTGGACAGCCTCTGAAGTCAGATCTTTCACATCAGGTACCTCTGTAGCCTTCCAGTTCACGCAGACCCTGATTCAACAGAAGTTCTGACCTTTGAGTTTCCAATAATCTTTAATACCTCTACAGCCAATTACTGAACAAGAACCACACTTGCCCTGCCTGTAAATATAACGAAGCACACCCAGCTCTCTGCCTTCCTCACATAATTACAAGAGCAAAAGTTTCTCCTCTTTCCTGGTTAGATAAAGATTAGTTTAGTAAAAAAAACCACCTATCCTTCTGGACACAATTTTTCTCTTTTCTTTTGATCTATAATTTTTGTCTTCCTTCATTAAATAGTTTGAGAAAGCAGAATAAGAAGCCCTGCATGCCTGGCCTCCGCAGATCCCAAAACACCAGTGTAAACATTGGAATGGCCAGATGAAACCACAAAACAACTAAACTACAGGAGATGTGAATGTTTGATTTCACTGTAAAAAGAATAGACAACTAAAGAAATGTTTTTTTCACAGTACAATCCCATGAGAGTCATTGAGAAAAACAGTCAAATTAGGAAGTTAATTACTAGCAGAATTTATAAAATTCTACCCTCGTGGTAGTAGGTAAGACCCACACAAGCAGATACACCAACACCCAGCTAATAGCATTTAATAGAAGTTTCCCATAGGGGTTGGCTCTCTGTTTCACTGCAAAGTATCTTGCACTCTCTGGTGTAAACTATTACCAAGATGCTGATTTGGAACAGGATACAGTATCACTCTGATCTAGTTGATTTTAATTTCCAGAATACAGAAAACTTGAAAAAACCCAAAAGAATTAGCAGATAGCAAACACAGGGGAGATGCTCAGAGAGGAACATAAGTTTCAAATAACTTTGTCTTTAGCTTTTAAAAATTCAACTTACTCCTGCTTACAGAAACTCAGAAAATTGTTATAGGAAGGAGGTGAAGAAACTGCTCTTTGTGCCAATTCTCCACTAAGGCATGTCAAAACAGATACAAGTAGAAATGCAACAGAGCTTGGTAAAAAGGTGGCAGAATTTAATGCCAGCTGAATGGCGTAACAGGGAATTTAAACTGAATGCAATACTTGATAAGTGATTAAACACAAAGAACAGAGCAATATTATCAACCAGACAGAAAAATATATCAATAAAATAGACTGGACTTGGCCAAATCTGATTTTGCTACAAGATTTATTTTACAGAACCTCAATTAAAGGAGCATGAAGTCATTGTGAAAGGGATGACACGGTTGTCATTTCCACAGAAAGCCAAGTGAGGTGGCAAAAAACTTACCTAATGATTTCCAATTTCCCTCCTCCATACATACTCTTGTGCCTATGTCATCCCTGAGAAGCAAACAGATCAGTATGTTTGCAAAGCCCTCAGCACAAAGTGTACATTACACCATTATCAACAGCTGCTTAATACCAGCTCCCAAATGCTGAACAGAAGAGGCAACCCCACATTTCATCTCTAGGCATCAAAGCATTTACTAATGGAAACAAAACTCTGTCTAGCACACAATTAAGTGATTTTGGGAGGATGTCATTAACTCTAGAAGCATCATATCTTTTCCCATGTTTGTATTTACTTGCAAATTTACCAGCCATAACAGTGGAGTGGGAAAGCTCAGGAGCTTGTGTGCCAGCCAGGCAGGCTCCTGCAGGAACTCCTGTTAGTCAGGGTGTGCACCATACAGAGACTCAATAAGCAGTGACATTTGTATTCCTGACAGCTTTATTTCTTCAAGCACCAGTCACACTGGAAGTTTCACTTTACTTTTTTACTCCAGAATAAAGGCCAAATCTCAGTATAACAGATGCTGCCTGGAAATCCCATGACACATATGAGAGCATGTGTGTGGTCCCCCTTCACCATTACGAGATAAAACAGCTTTCAGGAAAATGAGAAGGGTACTTGGTTTTTTTAAGCATAAAAACCTTAATATTTACACTAATCAAATATAACAGGGTCCTCTTAGTCAGAATAATAGTATTCACATAGGAGCCCAACCAGGCAGAAGTATTTTCCCATGAAGATCTTATCCTCAGTCTGGGCAAACAATCCAAGTCACACTAGAAAGACAACAGTTCTACCCTGTATGTTTCTGTAGTAATTACACCAAAGAAACACCAACTGTCCTTAGCTTAAAAATATTAATCATTTTAAAAGCCCAAAATACAGCAAAAATATATAATGATAAAGCATACATGGGGAAAAGAGAATATAGCTTGATATAAGTCAAAACATGCAAATATTTACAGGAATATGAGAAGAGAAAGAAATATAGAAATAGAAAGTAGGACACAGAATAGAAAGCCCTACTTACAAAATGGTGGAAATTTTAGTTAATTTCCGCAAAAAAATAGAATTCAGAATAGAAACCACAGCGACTTAAGGTCTGCATTCCTTCAACCAATACTTTATTAGAATTGTGCAGTTTTACAGTTCAAAGCTGCAAAAAGATGAGCAAAGACAGGGCTGGCTTTCTAGTGGTTATAGGAAGTAGAGTATAGATGGATTGCAGCAATCAAACTGGAAAAAAGGAAAATATACATAGAGAAGGAGAAGAGGAAAGACAAAGCTATCTGGGAATGAGTGAAATCAAGGAATAACTATCAGAAAATATTACTGTCAGAAACTGCAAATCCTCAAGAAAAAGGACCATGCAGAAAACTGCATTCACTGCCAGAATCTCCAAACAAGTGAAAGAAATGGAAACTAGGTAGCAAGGACATACTTGAAATAGTTAATTAAGGACACCGGACAACAAAACATATGAACACATCTACCTTAACATATTTATCTGAGACTACACCTGAAATACTGCATCCAGCTCTGGAATACCCAGTACAGGAAGGACATCAACCTGTTGGAGCAAATCCAAAAGGCGGGGGACCACCAAGACGATTAGAGGGATGGAGCACTTGGCTGTGAGCAAAAACTAAGAGAAATGGGACTGCTCAGCCTGGAAAAAAGAAGACTTTGGGGTGACTTAACGGTGGCCTTCCAGTACATGAAGGAAGTCTATAAGAAACATGGAGACAGACTACTTACAAGGGAATGCAGTGACAAGACATGGGGGAGTGGCTTCAAACAGATAGTAGGAGGAAATTCTTTACTGTGAGAGTGGTGAGGCACTGGAACAGGTTGCTCAGAGAAGCTGGGGACGTCCCATCCTTGGAAGTGTTCAAGGCCAGGTTGGATGGGGCCCTGAGCAACCTAGTCTAGTGGAAGGTGTCCCTGTCCATGGCAGAGGGGCTGGAATGAGATGATCTTTGAGGCTTCCATTCTGTGATTCCATTATAGTTCCTTTAATACTCATTCACACACATCCAGCAGAATTGGTTCAGGAAGGGAAATGTTTTCTGAGACACTGAAGCTCTCAAGTGAACTTGTATTTTTCACAACAGAAAGCAGTCTAATTTCCAAAGTTCGGGATCTGGCCCCTTAAATTCCTCCTCTCCCTCCTGTATGAGGGCTGTCTTCAATGTAATTCACCAGCAAACTTTTCACAACAGAAGAAAAAGGCAGAACCATCTGATAATGGAGAACCATCAAGGTCACAGCACTCAGCCCTGCCAGATCTCAAGAAGTGTCTGGCTAACATTCTCAGGCCCTATGATGTGATTCTTGGGGCTCTCCTGTGCAGGGCCAGAAGCTGGACTTGAATTACACTTGTGGGTCCCTTCCAACTGAGAATATTCCAAGGTTTTATGATCACTTTGATAATGTTAAGCAAATGGCTTAGCACAGTTCATCATTCATCCAATGCCCTAGTTCAGATCTTGCATGTCCTTCCAGGGCATCGCCTTGCCTGTGCACAAAGGAAAGGATTCCTCCCTGGGAGCCTGTTCATGGCACAGAGGGCAGCTGGCCCAGGCCTTGTCTGCCACCAGCATGGCTGTGCTTGCTTGCAACCACGCTGCTCTGAAATGCCCATGGCCCTGACTGCTTCGGCAGGCTGACTTTCAGAAAGGCCAATACAAGCAGTGAAGTGTTCAAAGAGTGATGCTGTCTTTGCCTCTGCCCTTTTCTCTCCTGCTATCAGCTTAGCTGTAGGCCACCAGACAAGCAAAAAAGCAAACCAACTGCAACCAAGGCCAATGGGGAAAAAGCTATCTGTAGCCTTCTTCCCAGTGCTACAACCTAGCAGCTGAAACCATGTCACCTTCGTGAGAAGAAATTTGTAAAGAAAGGGGGAGTGACTACAATATTACAAAAAGATCTCTCCTGGTTCTCATTTGGTTTTGCTCTCATCAGGTGGTAGGAGGGACGCAGCCTTCTCAGCTGATTAATCTCCATTGCTACTCTTCCCTCTTCCTCTCCACTCCCACCCTTTGTGACTGTTCTTTAATGAGCAAAGAAGAGTCTTGAAGAAGGAACAACTATGATTTATGGATTAGATAGATAAATCTTGAATGACTGTCAGTTTCCATCCTGCCACAGAGCCACTGCCTCCTGGCAGCAATGTTGTAATTATATTGATAGCATTGAGTATTCTCTGAATTACTGCGGTTAAAGTAATACAGCACTGTATTTAAACCTTTCACCCCATTCAGATAATTTAAACAATTCTGCTAATGGCTTGTTTAAACTAATCCTCCTCAAAGCATTCCAAATTAAGAGCACCCAAAAGGACTAGACACCTCGTTTGGTACTTGTCTTTTCCTGGTCCTAGTAAACCATGGCTCACACAGTCAAATCAATGCCTTATCCCTCTGTACCTGTCACAAAGCCATTGCTACCTTAAGAAAAATAGCATTAAAAAAAAAGCAGCAAACAAATAACCAGATTCATGAAAGACAATCATGTGTTATTTTTCCAGATAGCCTGAAAACACCTAGGTGCCCAAATCCCACAGGAATGAACTTAATGTCAACCAAAAGCTACATAAAGGTTTTGTACCTAAATGGTGACCCCCAGTGAATCAGCCGACAGCTACCATGGAGAATTTGCTTCTCACATTTTATTCTTCTATTAAATAAAGAAAACTAAGCCAGAAGTCTGTCAACTTTATGTTTTTCCTTTATCACTGTCAGTATTTGATCCGGACAGTGTTGCCTCTTCAGGTTCCTTATGCCTACTTTTATCTCTGTCTTTTAACATAAATGACACGCACTCTACAGTGCAGAGCACATTCCTCCAGGATCTCAGATGCTGTTGGGAAAAGAAGTATAAACAGCTCCTTGCTTCACCTCACCCATGAGCCTATAATGATATGAATCTGCAATTCTAAATTACAACTCACCCCCACTAAGGAATGAACTCAAACTAGAATTAACATTGTTCATTTTTATCAAGGAGGAAACCAATTAAGCCAAAAATCTATACATAAATATAACATAGAAAACACATTTTATATGATGGTAAAGACACACTGCAATAAAGAAAATGGAGTTTTGCCCATAATTCAGTGTAAATCTGCTGTTTAAGCAACTTTCTTCATATGCACTTTGAAGTTCATAGCAGTAACCTCCAAGATGCCCAAAAGGTGGCAATACCACAGCTGGCTGTACAGAAAAGAATGTACAATAAAAATAAATACTCAATCCAATAAACCAAGTAAAAAATTACAGATAGTTTTCCTGGATACACACACACAGAGCTGAATGAAATCCAAATCTGGAAGAATAAATATAACATCTTGAAGCCAAATTGGGTAAGACTTGTTGCAGATTGCCTGTATCCACACCTGTTTTATTTCCATACATGAGAGAAAACAGGTTAAAAAAAAATCATGCTTTTAGGCGAGTGAAGGGAAAGAAGAAATTAAAACTTCCTACCCAATTACTTATTACATGCTTGCTTAGTGTTCAGCCCCAAATTCAGCTTAGCCAATGCTCAGAAACAGAATTATCTTCAGGATTTTCCTCACACTTCAGGAATGACAGCCTTCTTTCTCTTTCCACAGAGGCTTCTCAAGCTCTGCTCCTCACTGCTGCTGCTTTCCAAAATGCCCAAATACCTGATTGCTGATGATTAAGATTGCAGGTGCAGTCAGTTGATGAGGAATACACAAATGTTGAACAGACTGTTCCCTCCTCCCTCGGGGCTCCCAATTGTCACTGAGGTTGACTGTATAAGTGCTCAAACTGTCACCAAACCTTCCCACATATGGAAACAGATACCTGATACACCCAGAGAAGTCTCCACAAACATATATGCTTGTTTGGGAAGTATATTTGAATACACTATTTTACTCTATCATTCTGCTTCCTTTATGTTTTCTGGCATGCAGAGGTAAAACAATCTGTGGCACAAACCTATTTTGAAAGACTACAAATGATGCAGTTGCTTGATCCTTGTACATTATGCCTGGGAAAAAAATCTTTGCATAAATCAGTAATCATGAGACAATAATACAGATGATGGATACTGAGAGAGCAGTGCCAGAACAATCTGAGGACAGCATTATCAATTCTTTCGATGCTAAAGGTACAAGGACTTGGCTGCCTAATTTTACTCGATTTTATGAAGTCAACAATCTGACTGTGGTTGAATTGTAAGGAAGAATGGCATCTGAAAAAAGGTACATATGATCAACCAACCTGAGTTCAAGGAACATCACAAATGCTTTGAGATTAGCAGTCAGAAAAGTCTGCAGATTCTCTAGGACACTGGGTTATGATCAGGGAGAAGTGTCAGTACTGACAGACTGACTCATAGAAACACAACTAAAGCAGCTCTGTGTGGCATTGTTTGAGAGCCACTGACCCAGAAAGGCACTAAAGTAAAGCTGTAATAACACTCCCAGCGCGGGCAGCACCCAGCTCTGGGCTCTTCTGCTGGAAGGGAAACATTGCATGAAGCTCCACAATTTTATAGCTCACATTAACAGCTAAAGGAGCTTTGTGCTTGCAATGAAATAAAAATTCCTGCTCACCTTCTTAATTTCCTTTCATATCTCAAGTTAAAAGCTCTCTGCTGCCATCCTTCTTTCTCTTCCCCTCTCTTACTCTATCCTTTCACAGTAATTCTGAGTCAATCAGATTAAATTCCCTGTGTTTCCATGCAAACATCTGACTTTCCTGGCTTCACTGGAATCTCAGCAAAGGCCCCCCTCCCACTCCTCTCATCCCAAGACATTGAGGCATGCACAACTTTCCCTGAGCATCATTTCAGAATAAGGCCACACTTGTGTTTTTAAGAGGGGCATCCAGCCAGCTGGAGGTTTCTTTATGGCTTCACTAAGTGAAAAGTCTTTTAGACTCGTAGACCGAGCCAAAACCTTGACCTACCATGCCCTTGTGGGGCCAACAACATTCTTCCACTACTTGAGAGAGAAAGGACATGAACTGTCAGTTTGGACAATGCACTCAGGCACATGGTGGGACTCCTGGGGTGTCCTGCACAGAGACAGGAGTTGGACTTGTTGATCCTGATGGGTCCCCTCTAAGTCAGCATATTCTGCTGTTTTATGGTTCTGACTCCACAAAAATCATGCAAGTGAGTATTACCACTGTATACTATCAGTGTTTCAGTAGAAAAAAACACACCAAGGTCCCACGTGCAGGGCAAATATTTTTTTAAGACTTTGAACCAACTCTGCTCCATTTTAAGACAGTTAGAAAAAAATATTCTAAGGCAGAAGATTTGGTTTGAGTTTCAGAACACATTCCAGTGTGAGAATCTGATCGAATGCTTGTCAGAACCATCAGAAGCATTTTCACTGAACTGAACAAGCACTGGGTCAGGATCTAAATCTATGTTATGCCAGTATTTGTACATACATTTACAGATATAAACACCATGCTGTACACTACTATTGTAATTTTTTTGCATGTAATTGTCTAAGCATTACACATGAATCACAGCAAAGGGTTGGGTTTTTTTAATAATATTAAAAAATTCCTTCTCCTTTGGGATCCAGCCATAACCCATTCTTATCTTAGTAATAACACAGATTTTCATCTCACTAATCTTCTTCCATCCTCAATACAAAAAGAGAATTTGCTAAGTGGATGACTAACCAACCCCCTTTCAGTACAGCATCACTCTGCTTAGGTGTTTTGACACTCCTAGGCTATATTTTTCTACTCATTTTTTTTTGAAAATGCATGTTCCTTTTGTTTCCCTAGATTTACACCAGACAAAGTCAGAGACCATGCTCCATCTGAGTTACCTCATAAATCAGCAAAAACTTAAGGGGAAACTGCCTTTACCATCTTAGCAGTGCAAACAGAAACTTGTCCAGCCTTAGATAACAAACTATCTTGCTGGTGAACTGCATAACCCTCACACTGTCCTGAACACACCCACACTCCCATGAACTAAGGCATCTGCAGATTATAAAGCTTTTCATGGGAAACACTTCTTTTCTCATTCCTTCTCTTCATATTAACTACCAGTCTAACCTGAATTGTATAAACCAAAGGAAAATAACTTCCCAACTGCCAACACTTAAACCACTTTGTACTTCCAACCACTATTTTCACCAGGCAAAGGCTCTGCCATCTCACCCTCACCCAGACTCAAGTCTGACTCAACTGTCAAAAGAAAAACAGAACTGCTCAAATACAACAGCATTTAGGCCTTCTGTCAATGGAACAGCAGAGCTCTCCCTAAAACAGGCTAAGTGAAGTTTCTCTGATCTACAGGACAGCAGAACTGAGGAAGAGAACACAAGCTTGGACACTTACCATGTCAGCAGCAGAACTGGGCATGTGAGGACACAGGAACAGAGTTCACAGGCTCTAACCATTGCCTTTTTGCCCCTGGAGCACTATTTTGTGTCCAATCAGAGCATTCCCCTAATTTTATCCTCCCATGGAACACAGGCCATGTTCTCTGAGGTTCCTGGCCTAGGCCAGGGCTGAGACTGTGATGCTCTCAGGGTTTTATCTTCCAGGTGCCATCCTATATCACCACAAACATTAAATATCCAACATTCAATATAGGTCACCTCAAGTGTTTACCAAAGGGAAAAGGCAGATTTTGATGAAAAAAATAACTTCCCACTAAAAATCACAGTTCCTTCCTTTTTCTTCCTAGCACCTTCTCTCCTATTCCAGTTCACCCTCAGTTTCAATAGTTTCCCTACCAAAGAACATCCAACACTGCATCACAAAATTTAGAAAAAAATTTTCTGCAAGAAGATTAATACCTTCTTACCTAGAAGAGCACAAGTAATTCTAATAAAATCAGATTTTAGAGTTTATCTGAGCCATCTTTTCCCATTTTCAATGGCAGCTGGATAACAGTTTTCTGTCTCTTTCACTGCCTTTCTTGTCTATCTCTGCAGGACTCAAGTTAATAAAGCCTCCCATTAATGAAATGACTATGCCAAGGTACTGGCAGATGGTCCTGTGTTCCAAGCACATCTTCCCATTCCCTCCCTCCCAGAAGTCCTAATCTATACACAGTGTAATCGCCACAAAAACATATGCTCCCTGACAGAGAGCTTCCCTCCCATTATCTCTGTACTCCAGGGGATTGCCCCTGAAACCTCAGTGACACAAAGCAACTCCCTTCCTACTCAAGTCTCAGTTTCCTGTATGCCTGAACACACATTCAGCAGGTCATGGCTGAAGTACCTGTACAAGGCTTAAAATCCATATTAATCTCTCTGTGATACTGCCCACAGCCTAGGCTATTTCTAAGTAAAATGCACAGACACAAATCTATACTTTTTTTAAAGTAATATATAGCTGACACTTCTGATGTGCAACACTTTGTTACTGCTTTACTTACAGGTTCCTAATAACAGTGCACGAGCCTTTCTCAAAGACAAAAGACATAAAGGGGAATTTATTACATTGGTTACCAGGAAATCTCTTGAGCAACACTTTCACTTAAATGCTGAGTCAGTTACTAATTGGGTATCTCATATATCTTAAAATAATCTGTTTGTTTCATCTGCTGGCTCCCTCTCCCCCATCAATTTAATCAGATTATTGTGATTGATGAATTCATTAATATGGTCATTGTATCCTGAGAGCAGAGCAACTTCTAGACAGAAAGCTTTAGGAAGGAAGAGCAAATATCTCCCTTTTGCACACACAGATAGCTTCATGCAGAGGAACAAAAGAATGCTATCAGTTTCCCAGCTGTGGGCAGGGCTGCACAAAGGATATTTCTAGACACTTCAGATCACTGTGGCTGGCTCTGCAGGAGCCCCTCAGAGAAGATGAGGGGTATGATGGGAACAGACAGGTCACCATAATATGAAGGGTTGTTTTAGCTCTCAAAATTGACTCCAAACCTTCTGAAACATCATTTCTTTACAGAGGAAGAGAATTTTTTTATTGTCACTTCTTCTCTGCATTTAATCCCAACAGTACTGAATAACTTTTCCACACTGCAGATAGGGAAAAACCCCTAACAGAAAGTAGAAAAGCTTCCTTTTAATCTTTGCTGCCTCCTTTTTAACTTCAGGTTGAAAGTCTTCAAAGCAAGACCTTTTCTCATACCTCCTAACACCTCAAGTCACTGACTGTCACAGGGAATAACTTCAGCTTAGTAACTCCAAAACTATCTACCTTACAAAATATGAAAGAATTAAAAAGCTTGTTCATTTTCAAGTGAAACAAAAACAAATAGGTCTAATGCAGGCAACAGTGGACAAGAGAAAAACAGTAAGAAACATTCGTTAGCCAGGAGTAAAAATAATATAATTATGTTTCTGTATCTATTGTCATTCAAAAAATACGGAAGCAAAACCGCTTCGATAGCACATTTCCCAAATCTTCTCAAACATTATAGGAAGGGAAAAAAAGTAAAGAATTTGGCACTTACCAGGAAAATCAGTAACTACAGAAAAGCATGCCGGAGCACTGCTCAAGTCCCCAGGAGCCATCATCTCAAGAGCTGAGCAAGATGATATAAATGACCTCTACTTGTGCTTACTAGATGTCTGAAACTGTATTCACTCTCCCTTGAGCTATAACTTTATATCCTTCTAAAAACTTCATAAACCAGATGAAAAACATGTTTCTTAAAAACATCGTAAGACATGAAATTTCTAATGAAGAAATCTAGACTCTACCTTCTGCTGTCTGTCAGAGCAACAACCAAGGTGACACTGAGCATTTGAAGATCAAACAGGCTCTCGGGTGACACTTCTTAAATGAAGAATTTGGATGAGGATTACTTTGGGAGGATAGCCAGTCTGATAAACAGCAGCAAGCAAACAGGAAAAGCTACTTGTTGCAGGCAGAAATGCACAACAGGCTTCCAGAAACTAACCGAAACTAACCACATATACATAATTAAAGCAATTCACTACAGTTACATGGCTTCACACATTTGGAAATGCATTTTCCCATTCTCAGTCTGGGAAAAGTGTGCTTATTCATGAAAACTGAAAGGGAACGCGTACTAAACAGTTTTGAAAAATTCTAGAACAAAGTGTGAGAATGGAACATTTGAGATGGTATTATCTTGCAAATGTCTCCGGATTCTTCTCTGGTCACTGTGTGGGCAGCACATTCCCAGGACAGAGAGCAGGGTAGGCGGGAGAAAGGGGACTGTAAAACTATTCATGAACAGAATTTCATCTTTACCCGCTGAGGTTCACTAGGGACCTAGTGGAGCTGTCGGGAGGAGGGAGGGAAAGGGTTGTTTCCCTCAGGAAGTGAGGGCACACGGAGCCTGACACCGCAGCCTTGGAGGAGGCCGAGCCACGAGAGCGCAGCCCCCGCCGCGCTGGGCCCACAGAGCCTTCCATGGCTCGGCTCGGGCTGGGCCCTCGCAATCGCCTTTGGATGTGCCAAGTGCAATCCTTCACGAGGAAAGTTAATCCATCACAGTGGAGTTCTTACAAAACAGCCAGCCCTTTCCCCATCCCCCGCACAAATAAAAAAATCAAAGTCTCATCACCTACACTTCCCCTGAGCCCAGCAAAGCTTAGGGATGCTCTCCGAGGCAGGCAAACTAGAGGCCAGTGCAGACCCCGCGCTCACTGCTGGGCTGACAAACGAGGCCTATGGCCCCCAATGCCTGCAGAGTCAGGTCCCCACATACATCATCACTCACCTTGCTGCTGCAAGCACTGGAGCCATCCCAAATCTTCCTGCTACAGGGAACATCAGAAAATGCCCCAGCACACAGCACATTAATTCTGACTTAGAATGCTGGTAGAAATAGAAAATGCAGACCTCACTCTCTAGGGAAGGACTCTGCCCAGTATTTTGCTTCCAAGCATCTTCTGCCAGCAGATCCTCCTTTCCCCCCTTGAGCAGTGCCCTCTGTGACACAGGGCAGCTCTATAACCAAAGCAATGTGAGAAAGCAAGGTCGGTCTGGGGCTCTGACCACGAAGACAGATTTTGAAGCTGTGGGATGAAATAACATGCAATTGCTAACAAGTGGATGATAAGCCCTGAGTATGTAGCAGACAGCTACTAGTACCGGCTGCCTATGGACACAACAGCACTGAATAGTGCCCACAAGGCAGGGAGCAAAGGAAAAGGTGAGGGAAACACAGCTGGAGAATCCTGATAACTGGTTTATCTGTGCAGCCCATCATTACTCCAGGTATCTCTCACAGCTGAGGGACATGGAAATCAGAGTCTGAAACAGCCCTGGCCCCTTTAAAAATGTTCTCCCTGTGAGAGACAGAAGATGCATTCATACATGGTAGACTGCAAAAATGGTAAAAGTGAGTGTTTGGGGTCTTCTGAGTTCAGGGTTAATTTCTATCCCATTTTTAGACCAGTAACATCTGGGGCTCAAGAGGCTGATGTAGGATGAAGAATGATATAAAAGCGAGAGAAAATTACTCTGCCATGCAAGAAGAGAACGATCTAACAAGCAGAACTGAAATGCAATAGAATGACAGAAGTCAACAGGTTGCAATCACAGTGGGCTACAAACCAGAATACATCACACTAATGAGGTAGGAAAAGATTTGTCATATGCAGAGGATTACAGAGAGTCTAATAAAAACATTTCCTATTAGGAGAAAAACAGAATCTAATTCATATGGAAACAACTTTCCTATCATACAAATCATGGTACAAAATACAGAACAGAAATTCAGAAAGAATGGCAGGTAACTGATGTAAAACAAGCTGTTTGATAAAATCATAATACTGATGACAGAAAATACAACTATTTGAACTAATCAAACAGAACAGTAGAAAACTATTTCAAAGATTTGAAGTCACAAATGCTGTACTCTAAACGTACAGAAATGGTAGTGCAATGAGTTTTTGATTAATAAATCTGACTTCTGCAGCTTACAAATGGGTTCAAATGAAGGACTTGGGCTTTTGTGCTGTATTCATGCAGCATCCAAAACAGCTAGCACTGACCTGTGGAGGACTCTATGCACTTTGGCAATACAAACAAACAGACTGTAATCCAAACAGTAACTTCACATGTACATGTGTTTCTCTCAGAAGAATTTAATTATGTAGAGGAAACATGAGGACACATTATATTTAAGCAAAGTACTAAACAGTGAAAATCATAACCACTCATACTTCTTGTTGAGCAGGGTCATAATTAAATTACTAGCTCAAAAAAAGAGGAAAAACCAGACACCTTAATGAAGGTCCACTGTGTGCTCGATAAAAAATGACAATAAAAATACACATTAAGTTATATTAAGATGCATAAGAAACTAAGAGATGAGTAGTACAAGAACTAACATGTGCATTCCACTGTGAAACACTGTTCAGTTCTCACCAGTTGATCCTAAAACAACAGAAAAACATAGAAGTAATGTATTGAAATTATTAATTAATGAAAACAAAGACAACCATCTGAAGTCTGTTTGGTTTGGGTTTTTTTTGCTGTTGTTGGGGTTTTGTTTTTTTGTTTTTTAAAATCGCATTTAAGAAGCACATGAAAAAATCCTCAACAGTCAAGAGAAGAGGCTGGTCAGATTAAAAACTATTAATTTAGTTTCCTAATAAAAGAACAAGGGAATATATAATGCTACTCAGGGCAAAAAATGTGGGTAATTTGAGATTATATAGTTACACATCATACACAATTATCCTGTAGTGTTTACTGTAGCATTACACTGATGTTAAGAAAATTATAAAATATTGATATTCGTAAGTAGAATATTTAAATTAGAACAATAAACAGCAATCAGAAAAAAAAGAAACATGTTCATTTCAAAGAAAAACATAACAGTAAACACCTAGGATAAAATATAATCATTTTCTACAGAAGTTTTTTCTTAAACAGAGCTATTGCTGACACAGGAAAGACTTGGAATCTGGATGGACAGATGCTCTGATCCACTAACAAAAATGGAAAAGACATACCAGCAGCAGTTTTATCTGCAGAAAAAGCCACATAAATAATATCACTATGGAGTGATAAAAAATCTTATGAAATGTGCCATAGAAAGACAGAACAAAGATCTTCTGGTTTAAGCTTAAGGAAAGAGACAACGGGACGACATACAGTCAAAGCTGTAACAGAAGGTAAGATAACAGTAATCGACAACACTGGGCCAATCTTTTTAAAATCAAGGAGGTTCTGTACACATTTTGAGCATTTCTGGAGATTTTTTAAATATGATTTAAGGACTGAGACCCTTAAATATGTAGGACAGACCACTCTTGGTCCAGCAGCAAATATGAGGAGAATGAGGAGAGAGAAAACAGAATTTTTGTTGCATGCCACATGCTGTTTATCAGTAGTGTGGGTGGTTGGTGTTAGGCAGGAACAGCCTAAAAAAAAAAAATAAAAAAAAAAAAAGCCACTGAAATACCACCAGCAAGAAAAGAAGCATTCTAACCCTCTGCTCTCACATTTTCATCTTTTCAACTATTTCAGCTAGATAAAGACAAAGTGATCTTGCAGGTAGTTTGTTCCATCACTTGTGGTAACTTTTCTCACGTAAAATGACTAAGCTGGCACCATGCCTTACGGTCTCAGGGTACCTCAAGGGCTGGCTGCCCCAACAGAAAGAGTGGAAAGCCCAGGGCGCTGAAGGGCCACACACATATCTGAACATGGTGGGCAGAGCTGTGTGTTGGTGACAATCCCAAGCAAGGAGAGTGACAGAACAGGTCTAAGGTTCAGTTCACAGCAAAAGGACTGAACAAGACCGTGGGGTCCATCCAGGAAACAAGGCTGGAGACAGAAGAGGAGACAGGCACACCTATCATGCCACTCAGACTGGGACTGAAGGCTGAGGCCTGAGTTGGAGGAACTCTCTGGACTCCTGGGAAAACAAGGGCACGGGTAGAGGCCCAGAATGAAGGTTTTCAGGACATTGGTGCCTTCAGGGCTGGTGCTTAGTTGCTTTCTGCAACCTCTGAGTGCAATAAATGACTGAGAACATCTGAAGGAACAGACAGATGATGTGCCAAAGATCAAGGGTGGTTTATATCATACATTCTACTGTCCCTATGGGAATATTCAGAAAAGTACAGATCTTTGAGGGTTTTTTTACTCCTGGGAATATATATAAAATTACAGATATTTGAGAGCAGTTTTCTTACAAATTATGTAAACATATTCCCGCCAGAGAGGGTGGGGGAGGATGGGAGGTGTAGGGAATTGGGAAATACTTCTTTCCCACTTCACCTGCACTGGAGTGCTCTTCTGTAATTGCTCGTTCAACCCATACTGGCCTCTTTATACCAGTGCAGTCTCCACTCAACTATATCTTAAAAGGTCTGAAGCAGCATTTTGCCTCCAGCAATCACCATCCCAAGTGTTCTAAACGCTCTTGACAACACAGGCAATGCAGCTGCACGCCCTTCTTCAAGGCTCTGCTAGTGTCTCTCACACCCTCCTCAAACACAGCTCAGGGAAGGGGAGCCTCACCTGCAAGAGAAGGCACTCCTGCAAGTTAGGGAAGAGTGAGGAGGTGTGACATGAACAGAAAACAGCAAACCTAAAGAGAAGATAAAATCTTGTGGACTAATTCCTTCCACATGAGCAGTGCTGGGCTTGTCTACATCGATACTGTTGTTTAAGATTTCCTGTGTTCCAGTGCTGCCAGTGCCCGCGGGGCTGACGCGCGAAGCGCCGCTCTGCACCGGTTTCCCAGCACTGCCATTATTCCACAGCCTCGCTGCCGCTCGAACGGGACACATCCGCTCCTCGCCTTCCCGGGACTTCCCTGCTTTAAAACACTTGACAAGCACAGTTTAAAATTTAAAACCATAACAACACGCTTCTCTGCATGTTGGAGGAAAAATCCAGGCCCAAGGGTATAATTTCATACATTTGGTTAAGCCATGAAGAAAGGTACTGTGGATGCAGAAAAAAACCAGCCTTCTGTGATTTGTTGGGGTTTGCCACATAAAACTGCAAACACTGAACTTACGATTAAAAATCATACACCTAGGGTTTTTTTTTGTCAAGTAGCTTAAAAATGTAAAAGTACACAAAGTTGTTAGCAATGTTCAGCTAACTGTTACAACACACTGACCTCTACCTTAACTCACATGGCTCTAACTTCAAAGCCTGCTTAAAACTATTTAAATACCAACATTGTTAAGCATAGCAGACATGCTGCACACTCAAATGGAGCCAGCCTGCTGCATGTGAAAGCCAGTTTCTGTAGTTACTCCCCCTTATTTCCCAGGCTAAGCTTACCTGTTCTCCAGAGCAAGAGTTTCCTGTTACATTTCTGACTGAGAACAGTGGTGTTTGCCTGCTCTATCACCCTTGGACTACTACTTTTTATTTCCCTGCCATGGGCTGACCCTGGCTGGATGCCAGGTGCTCACCCAAACTGCTCTATCACTCCCCTCCTCAGCTGAACTGGGAGAGCAAATACAATGAAAGGCTCATGGGTCAAGATAAGGACAGGGAAATCACTCACCAATTACTGTCATAGGCAAAACAGACTCGACTTGGGGAAAAAATTAGTTTCATTTATTACCAATCAAATCAGAGTTGGATAATGAGAAATAAAACCTTATCTTAAAAACACCTTTCTTCTTTCCAGGTTTCACTTTATTCCTGATTTTCCCTACATCCCCCCAGCAGTGCACAGTGAAGGGGAATGGAGGTTGCAAGCAGTGCATCACACATCACCTCTGCTCCTCTTTCCTCCTCATGGACAAGACTCCTCATGCTCTTCCCCTGCTCCAGCACAGGGTTTCCTCACTTGAGACAGTCCTCTACAAACTTCTCCAAGGTGAATCCTTCCCAGAGGCTGCAGGTCAAGAACTGCTCCAGCGTGGGCCCTTCCAGAGAGCGCAGTCCTTCAGGAACAGAGGGGTTCCCTGTGGGGTCCCAAGTCCTGCCAGCAAAGCTGCTCCAGCATGGGCTCCTCCCCATGGGTCCACAGCCCCTGCCAGGAGCCTGCTCCAGCACAGGCTTCCCTCGGGGCCACAGCCTCCTTTGGGCACTTCCACCTGCCCCACTGTGGGCTCTCCATGGGCTCCAGGTGGATGTCTGCTCCACCATGGCCTCCATGGCTGTGGGGGCACGGCTGCCTCACCATGGGCTTCACCTGGGGCTGCCATGAAATCTCCACCCCAGCAGCTGGAGCACCTCCTGCCCCCCCTTGGGCAAGGACACTGATGTCTACAGAGCTGTTCCTCTCACATCTCCTCACTCCTCTCACTGGGTGCAAATGCTGCTGAACAACTTGTGCCTCTCCTAATTCCTTTATCCCAGAGGTGTAACCACCATCTCTGATGGGCTCAGCCTTGGCCGGGAGCAGGTCCATCTTAGTACCAGCTGGTATTGGATCCATCAGACACAGGGAAAGCTCATAATACCTTCCACAGAAGCCAGCCCTGTAGCCCTCCCTCTAGCACAACCATGCCATGAAAACCCAACAGATTTTTTTTTTTTTTGCCATCTGCAGTGGAGGCTAGCACAGAGCTTCTTTGTTTCTAGTGAAAAGTTTGCACCATTTCCCCAGTGGCTCTGCAGGTGCCCTTCCAATTGTGGACGGGGAGGAACCAAAGGCTGCACTGAAATTCCAACGTGGCTCTCCTGCTGTACACGTGGCAGGTGTACAGAGACTCCCTGCCACGACTGACTGAGCAGGAAGGGCACTGGGGAGTCCACCTGCTTGTGCCATTATAGAGCCTGTAACACTACAGAGATTTCTTTAAATAAGAAACATACAAGGAATCTGAAAGTATTACTTACAGAAGGACAAAACAGCACTGGAATTTTTGCAATCATCCATAAAATTAACCAAGAACAGAGCTCTTATAAAAGCTTGTGTCTCATAAGATGACAGCCAAGCAGTTGGAAAGCCAGGTCTGCTAAAGCTCTTCAACACAGACTTTCTGGAACTTCCAGCATCTTTTCCACTGCATTTGTTACTGATTCTGTGTCCTGAAGGACACTGGAGCAAAAACACCACATCAAGAAAATTATCTGCCATCAGCAGTGATTATAAGGAAATGCCATAGTTGAACCAATGTCAAAAAGAGTTTAACTGCCTAACTATCTAATGCTTAACATACTTTGAGCAGAACTTCCAATCCAGCTTCTCAATCATCACTTAAGGCTGCTATTATTAACATTTGGATCTCCAGAATATTCTGCTGATATCTGCTGGCAAAAGAAATGTTTAGTAGCCTGAAAATTGTCCAAAGGGTAAAACCGCAACAGCTCATTTCAGATGCAGCTATGAGGAAAATCAAGAGCACAATCCCAGAGCAGCAATCTTCATAAGAATGTTATTTTGTTTTTTAGACTCTTCTCCTTTCTGTCTTTTAAGGGTCCTGGGTGCAGTTATGATACTCAAACTAGGACTAATCACTATGTACCCTGTAGCATTTTCCCCTTGGTCCTTACTGCTGTAGCTCAAGATACACTGTTCACAGAGAACAGTTCACTATTCCAGACTGCTGGACTCCAACACAGAGTCTTCTAATAAAATTATTTTTAAGACTTATGTGAAGTCAAAAATGTATTAAATTCTTGCCTTCAACAAAACCAGAACCACTCTCTCCAGCCTAGAAGACACATACATTCCAACGTAAAATTTTCACAACTGACTTTTAACTAAAAGCCTTAGACCTTGTGCTTCTAAGTAATAACCCGTTCTCAAAAATATTACCTTTGAACACAGTTTTCTTTAAGGATGAAAGAAAAAGGAGGAATCTAGATTTAAAGATTGTGTGAGCACATGGGGAAATAGGTATTCTGTGCTTATAAATTAACCAGTGCTTGGCACAAGTATTGCATTTTCCCATGTGTTATCTTCCTTGCCTCCAAAGGAATATATTTTAGTCCTACCTACAAAAGGTACATACAGCAGGTTGAAATTACATATCTTGAAGTTTACACACCAGCAAAGGACTTCTATATACTGTCACCTTCTCCACTCTACCCCCAGTGTAACTCTTATGTCTCTGAGTGAGGTCATTATCCAATTGTCTGCAACAATCTGTTCTACATTCTGGATGCTTGTAGTGTAACCTCAGAAGAGCTAGGGAATAGACAGGGAGTAAAAGCTGGATATGAGAGACCACTCCAGCACTAATACCCCAGATCAATTACCAATATAGATCCACTGCATTAAAAATCTCCTGTTTCTGAACCCTTTCTAAAAGCCCCCTTGAGCATGCAATCCTAATGTACATAATGATGGGAAGGAGATGAAGAAGAAAAAAAATCCTAAACATAGGAAAGTTACCTAAGAAAAGATAAACGTATTCAAATGGACAATCATAAGCACAGTAAAATCTAGACTGAAGCAGGAATTCAGATACAGGTTTCTGGTACCTGATCACAGAATCATTGAGAAGTCTTGGCTACTTCTGTAAGCTTTAACACACAGAAGCCTGCTACAGCAAATCTTTCCATAATATCCACTGGAAATATTTGAGTACTAGTTCATCTTACAGCTTGAAGTTATACCTTCTTTTGAAACTTTGCTGAGGTACTTTGATGAGGAAGGCTAAGGCAGGAAGGGACTCCAGGCCTTGCATACAGGTTCAAGTGGTCTTTCCACTGGTTTATTGCAGAGTACCCTGCTTGAGCACTCTCTGAGATCAGTTCAGAGTGAAACCAGTTTTTCCCTCTCTCAGACATGATTTTATCCCCTCACACCGTAAAAATTACTGCCTTGGCAAGAAACGTACAATGCATCACTATAGGGTTAACTTCCTTTTACCTTCTACTACTACACTTGAGTGCAGAGTGCTGAGCTTGGCTAAAAGCTTAAAGGCCATGAATAATATAAGAGAACTCCACTGGGAGGACCCTAATGCCTCAGAAAGCTTCACTAGATCTCACAGTTCAGTTCTCACTTGCCATATCCCTCATTTCCTTTAAATGCTACAGTCCCAGTGTTAAATCCTGCTGGAACTCAGAGCTCCAACATTTAGCACCTTCCCAGCAGCAGGCAGCCAGCAGCTTGCAGAGGCTTCAGGATCAAAGGGGGGCAGCAGGGCTGGGCTCTGCAGCCTCCTGGCTGTGCCACCCAGCTCCTCCACCTTCTCAGCCTCTTGTTAATTGCTCCTCAGATTTAACTTTTGCCTTCAGCACTGCACTATTAATCCTTCATTTAAGCAAAACCCCTTCATCCACCTTTGAGTTACAGAGAAACCAACAAATTCAAGAAATCATTTTCATATTTGGAAAATGTACTCTTTGCTTTCCAGGATGGCTGAAATCCAAGTGAAGTGTTCACCTTGTAACATAACAAGGACATCAACCTTACAAGATGGCCCATGAAACATTAAACTTGGGAAATCTGACAATAAAATGAATTTTGGTTACAAGAAAACCCAGACAGGTGCATGCAGGCAAGTCTGAAAGTTATCTGATGAGCCACAAACTTGATACATCACACATCTATGAAATTACATATAGTTCATAATTGAATCATTCCAAATCAAATCAGGAAAACAGAACCAGAATTACAGGAAATACTGGGAATCTCAGGCAAATTGCTTTCAGTGCAGTGTCTGCACTCAGTTATGCTATCTGCAAAATACAATCAATAAGCATAACCATTAAGGAAATGCAAAACATAGTAGGTCTAATTCTTAAGCAGAAAAAATTAGGCAGGTACTTGTTAGGTCTCATGTGTCAGATATCTGCTTTGCACTACACTACAACTATAATCCAATTTCCAAATACTGAAAAGGTTGGAAAGTGGGAGCTGGAAAAGCACATTATAGGCAAACAATTTGAACACAGAAAAATCCTTAGATTAGCATATGCACAATTATGATTTGTATTAGCTTCTCCTGCACACATAAACTGAAGTAACAAAATACACAAAAACAAACTGTGAGGACTAAAGGAGGAGTGTCTTAACTCATAGCTATGAAGATGAGTAACACCACACATGGTAAAAAATGTCCTCTGGACTTCAGTATTTGGTTAAGCCTACATGACAGGAGATTTAAGTGATGCTGCAAGTAGTCACCAAAGAATAACTAAAGGTAAAGATGAGAAATCACAAGCCTGTGGTTCTAATTGTAAAAGAAAATTTTACAATTAGAAAATTGTAAAAGAAAAGAGGACTGAAGGGCACTGATGATTCTAAGACTGGATGAAAGCATTACTTAAAAAGTAGTTTGAAGCTGTGATTTGAAGTCCTTTCATACAGAGAGACCTCCAGAGGGTTAACTCAAACCTTCTTCTGCAAGCTATGGAAACTGAGTCTTGTGTTGGAAACCACTAGACAACTACACTGTGCTCAACACTTTAAGTTGTAATACCAGACATCTGCTGGAAAGTAAAATGTCCTCTAGCTCTTTAAAATGTATACATTTGCTTTGGCCATTGTATTATCTACACATTTTCCCAATTTGTCCATGACTGTGTGAAATGCTTTGAAATGAAAGATGCTACGCAAGTGCCAAACGTTACAGCAATACACTAACTTAATTTGGACATGCTCCAGCATCTCATGTCAAGAGTGAGCTCATGTTAGAGTGAGTTCCTTTATTGAGACATCTGCTAGGAAACCAATTTAGCCAAATCAGAGTGTGTGATAATGAGTGCTGTTTAATCAAGACAGTATTAACATAAATTTTAACTTGTGTCAAGTAGCTTAATAGCAAATTACTGAATGTTAAACAGACATGGAATTTTTTGCCCTGGTCTTTTAATAAGCAAATTCTTGAGTAAACAAAAATGTACAGTTTCTTCAGTGTGCAGTCAAAAAGAGCTAGATACAACCAAAAAGAATTGAAGTGAAGCAATGCAAGCCCTGCAATCATAAACTTATTTTCAATTTTAAAATGGTTCAGTACTGGAATGCTCTTCATCTTTCAACTAAATGTAAGATTTTTAACAGGAGAAGTACATCCAGATGTGCTTACAATGAAAAAGTAATAAAAGGTATTTTTATTAATTTCTGGTTTTTATATGTATATGACATTTCTGATTTGGACACTTAATCCTGAACAGCTTCTAACATTTTATATGGATAAGCATTATATGGACAAGTGTATTTCTGGCCTTAGAACTGTAAAGATAGCTATAAACAATGTGCCTTTCCAAGATAACCCCAGATCACGTGGTTTCCTATACTAGCTGTTTGTTTTCCCAGTCAACACATTCACTTACTGTTTGTCAGAGAAAAATAACAAAAAATTCTGGCATCCTGACTCAAAATTGTTAGGCACCAAAATACTGATGGTAAAGAATGACAACACACATCAAGCAGAGGTCTCTACTGCAAAAGCCATAACATAGTGACAGATATTGCTTAAGATATTCACTCTTAAAGGAGCGGAGATTCCCAAATTCAAAATTATTAATATAACTGACTTGTCTGAATTTCAGATTATTCCACGATATATGGGTTAGTTAGCGTGTTAAAAAGCAGAACAGCACTTACAGCAAGAACATGCAGTTTCTAAGAAAGGGAAGAGAAGGAAGAAAAAAAAAAGAAAAATAACAGGGAACAGCTCAGTACTACAAATTGTATGTTCTGCAGGAAAAGATGACAGCTTATTTTTTAGGACAAGGGTACTGGCAAAGAGACAAAATAAAACAGTTGAAAAAATAAAACAGTCGTTTTTAGAGTTGTGTTAGAAGAATGTTGTTTTGTTTTTTAAACTCTTCTCCCTTGTGTCTTTTAAGGGTCCTGGGTGCACTTATGATACTCAAACTAGGACTAATCACTACATATCCTGTAGCATTTTTTACCCTGTAGCATTCCTCCTATTTGTGTTAGGCACCCATATAAGAGGAAACTTTCTAAATCGTTGAAAAAAGCCAACCCCAGCAAGAGATTGGTATCAAGCCACATGCTTGTGTTCTCACCCACCTTGAAATGGTAAGAAAAGGGGCAGATCTGTGGAACTCTTTCAAAAATTGAAAGCTTCTTAGTCCTCCACACTGTAACAGATGTTGAGATGGGCCTGTGTATTGTCTGAAAGGAAATGTCTCAATACCCCAGCAAGTACCATACCAAGGACATGGCACAACATCTACACCCTACTTCACCAGAACAAGTGAATCTTTTCCCCACAGTGCTAGGACAAACTGGGACAAAGAGCAGCATTTTTAATGTGACAAGCACACACAAAGTATCCATGGGCAGCGGACAGGAGAAGGAACACCTGGTTTCACAGAGCACATGAACACATGCATGAAGTGGATTTTGATTCTAAATGATTACAAGAGCACATGCAAAGGGCTGTGATGACAGTCACTAATGACCCAGACCTTTCATCTGCAGAGCTCAGAAAGAGCCGTGACTTTCAAAACAATCACATTATCAGCACTAAAGCCACAGTTAAGTAAGACTCTTTTACTTCCACTGTCACCTCATAATTACACTGTCTCTGCCAAGAGTCACACTCTCCCCATCCTACTCCTTCCCCTCTTCACCTGTGCAAACCAAAATCTCAGTAGAGAACAAGGGCCAAGCTTTTCCATGTATCTAATTCTCAAGGCAACAGTCACCTTGAGAGGAGAAAAAAAAGGCAAAGTGTGCTGTTGCTGTGGAAACAGCATGAGAGCACAGAAATACTCCTATCAGATCAAATACCTCTTGGAGGACCAGGCACACCACCGAACAGTTACTGCAACTTCCCCCAGCGTGCCTGAAGGGTCAGCACAGGGAACCCAGCCAGGCTGGATGTCTCCAACACCGCCCAGATTTCAGATCTATAACAGCTTTTCAAATGTGAGTTCCTTGCTATTCTTGGTGAAAACAACTACCACTGTCTGAAGGCCCTAACCTGAAAAGTGGATAAATTGCACAGCCTTCTTAAATTCCTGAGAGATGTATTAATACACAATACAAGATATGGTGTTTAACAGAGAACTGCAGAAATGCCTGGGCCTGATCCAAAGGTTTACAGGCTGAATTCAAAAGCAATGCTGATGAATGGTAGAGAAGAAAATAAACCTACACCCCAGCAGAATTCTTCTGTTCTTTGTTCCCTAAGAAATGAAACAGAATAACTAGAATGTGAACGTGCCATTATAGATTACATGATAATTAACACTCAAAAATGTCTAAACTAAGACCATGTGGGTGAACACAATATCAGACTACTCTAATCTGAATGACTGGAATTTAAAATCCCTCATGTATAAACCTGTAGTTTTATTCCTCTCTCCATTCCCTTTGAGGTCCCTTAACTGAACTACTACATGAACAGTGAGATGGCAAGAGTCTAATGCAAATCAGAGAGAGCAATGTAGTTAAAAACAGTGTTAATGAGAACACCACTGACACAAAAGCCCTCTAGGTTTTCAAGAAGTGAGAAATTGCCAGGTGTCAGTACCCAAACTCCTGGTATTACCGAAGATTAGTGAAACTAGCAATCGGAAGCAACTTGATAGTCTAAACCACTGATTTTATGAGGACATTTTAAACACCAGACAAAGAGAACAGGGAATTGGAACAGGTTATAAATTTGTTTATAAACACTGCAATGCTACCAGACATTAATCCCCACAAGTGCATCTTCTACCTTCCCTTCTCATCCCTGCAAAACATCTCATATTAACAGAAACTAGACCACTGGCAAGCTAGAATAATGATTTATTTCACAAGGGTGTTGTGAAGCTTAATTCATGTTTGTAAAGTCCTTTGTATTATGCCTTTCATCTACTGTGGGAACCTCACAGTATTATCAATAAGGTCTTTCCTACAGTAGAAGGGCTTTGCTAAAATAGCTATACTAGCAAATCTGCCTAGTCAAGATGTGGTTTACACAGGCAAAAAAGTTATTTTCACAGAACAGCTAATACCAGTTCCCTGAAAAAAACATGCTAAACTAGCAGAAGCACACTTTTGGTGGTATCTAACTGAATCTAGCATAGGATATTGTATGTCAACTAAGGGTGATTTCTGCACAATCTTAACAAAACAGTTACACTGAAAAATCCTGAGGGCAACACCATTTGGAGAGCGCAAATGAAGGGTAAGTATTTCCTGCTTTCACACTACCAAGCATCTGTGCTCATTTATTCGTGTGAACAAGCTAGAAGCAAATTCTCTGTAAACAGATCCCATTAGCAGCAAATGCATATGACATTACTATTTTATCCAAAATAATTGAAGGAATAAAGACAAAGCCACAGTCAGATATATTCTACCAAACAGAAAAAACCAGAGTATTAACAGCACTAGAATGAATGTCTAGAAAGTACTTAACACAACTGCAAAGAACAAAGACTGTGGTACAAGAAACTAATTCATGAGCTAGTTCTTTGAACTGTGCCATTATTATTATTTTCCATTCAAACCCCCAGTTTTCTCACTCAAATTTAAAACAACCTAAATATCCAACTGTTATTTGTTTCCTAACAAAGGTGGAAAGGCACCATTTATGCCAGGTTCCCAAATGACTACTTGCCATTTTTCTAGACATGTTTGACCATATTCTGAGCTGCTTAGGGTGGCAGCCTGAAGCTACCAGCAGTACTGCATCTGCATTCTGCCTTTCAACATTTCCTCTTCTTGCTAGAAGTCTGTAGCAGATCTTATCATCTAAGGGCTTGCTTACACAGGGAAAGGCAACTCATCTGTTTCACATCTCTGGTAGATACCTGTATTTATTTTACAAAGGAGTCACTCCATATCCATGTGCAGTAGCATACAATTTTCCAACGTCCAACAGACCAAAGTAATGCACTGAAGTGTCAGACTTTGGCAGAGTCAGATTTCAAAACTCTGGTGGGTTACAAATGAGCTAAACATTATTCCACAGACAAATCTGGATCAGACATGTTTGAATCTGGAATGGTGTCGCAGACATCTTTTCATGAAAAATGCTTTCCTTAGGATTTTTCCTCCTGAGAAGCTGAGAGGCCTCAGGAACAAAATGTAAACAATGGTTATCTGCTGCTGTGGAATGCAACAGGTGCAACTGTGATTGGCCCATCCTGGGTGTTTATAATTAATGGCCAATCACAGCCCAGCTGGCTCTGACAGAGAGTCCGAGACAGCTGCCTTTGTTATCGTACTTTCCTTTCTATTCTTAGCCTAGCCTTCTGATGAAACTTTTTCTTCTATTCTTTTAGTATAGTTTTAATGTAGTATATAAAATAAAATAATAAATCAAGCCTTCTGAAACATAGAGTCAGATGTCCGTCTCTTCCTTCATCCGAAAACCCCTGTGAACACTGTAACAGAACGGAGACCAAAATCCAGACAGAAATTGCCATATTTGACAATATTTATTTTGCATATGAAGGATGGTTTCATAATCAAAATTTAAGCAGGTGTATTCAGCTGCTTTCCACTGAAAAGTGAAGCTAACACTACTTTAAAGCAAAACTAACAATCTTCTGCTATTGAGACAAATTCAAAAATACTAACTACTGTAAATTAATTGGTAACCCATTATTTACTGACACAGGACTGCAGAATACACAGCTCACATACCAGCACTACCTGATGTGCTGTTTTATTCCACCTATTTATGTGACCTCCAAAATGATAAGCATAATAATAAGCAGCAATTTATAATTGCTGCATGTTCTTTCAGTCACCAATGCAGCTGCCTGTATAGCATAAGAACAACACTGCCCTAAGAAAACAGACTGGGCAATTTTGGACTAGGGTTAAAAAGATCAAGGCTCAATCTTTTTGCAGAGTTGCTAAGATACACATCAAAGCTACAGCACCAAAAGGCTAGGACCACTTGCTTCCTAAGATGCACTTTCTTGTCATGACAGTATTAAAAAAAAGCTGGATCATGTTTTCTTTTTCCACTGTCGTACATTTTGCATGGAAGCAGCTGATCCTAATCAGTGAGAGTTTCATATTAACATCTCACATGACAAAAAAAATTTTGTCACAGACTTGTTTCAAAGACATATGACATTTGACTTTAAGACAAATGTCTATAAAGACATTTTCCTCATCAGCTCTGTGCCATAGGCCAGACAACATTCAATTTACTGTACCTACAGCAAAACAACAATGCAGCCTTACATGCTTTAGAAGGCTTGCATGAAGATGAAGAAGAGACTATAGATGGCCATTAGACAGTAATTACACTTCCAGGTGAAAAAGTTCATTCTTGCCTTTGGGATATTCAGCAGGAAAAATTAAAGTTAACCATCTTTCAGGACAAGGCTATCTTGCCCCTCTGTTTCTTCCCATCCAACTCACTTCTCTGCTTTAGCTCCTTCCCATCCATTCTTGACTGCCAGCTCTCTTGAGCCTTTGATCACACTTGACTGATCCCAGCATTTGTTCCCAGGAGGAGAAGTCAGGGGGACCTTGCAGATTTCAGCATGTAATCTTCCTGTAGGCCTTGGGTCCTGCCTGCACAGCTGCTCCCGTGCTGTGTGTGTGCTGGCAGCAAAGCCTGCTAAAGCACTGGAAGCTAAAGCCTAGGAGCAAGTACAGAGGCTGAGGCCAGGCTTCCCACCGGAAGGTCACCTACTCTGAAACATCCCTCTATCACAGACAAAGATATCCCACATTTATAATTCTCAAGTTCAAGTACACTTCAAGGCCAGCTTCATTTCTCTTAAGCAAAAATGGAAGAAAAGAAATACACTCAGGCTGAGGCTTTTTCCCTCCTAGTTTTCTGAAATGCTGCAAAGTTTCTGCAGGGATAGAAATGAAATCTGAAGGGTAGAAACAACAGTCACTCAGCATGACCAGCTGTTCTTTCCTACACTTATACATGAAGCCACAACCACAAAAGAAATGGAGTTAAATAATGAGGAGCTCACTTCTATTGAGCCAGCTAAAGCACCCTGAACAGTATGGGAAGTCTGAGGGTATACATCTTCATCAAGGCCAAGCCCAAGCTGCTGCTTTTGACCTTTAACGTCCTTCATGATTTGTGTCCTGAATCACTAAGTCTAGGACAGGTTAAAGATTCAGCCAGCAAAGAGCATGCATCTCAGTGATGAACTTCCTCTTTCTAGTAGAATGGAAATTCACCAGCTTTCAGAGCATGCTGGGGCCTCTGTACTCAAACTACGTGGGGATGATGGCAGGAAAGATAACTACAGAGGGAAAAAAGATTTCATTTTTTGATATGTAGATTTTGTAGCTCTTCAATAATCCATATAGAAGTAGTTTAGAATTAGATATAACAGTACCTAAAGATATTTATTGTAAAGAAATACACAAGCTGGACAACAACAGGCAGAACTGAAGACATACTAATTTTCCACAAAGGGCTGAAATACAATCAAAATCCAGAAGTTCTAGCACAGTAAGTATGATTTAAAAAGCCAACCACAAATACATAATGAAATGCTTTCTTTACTATTTTGCAGTAAAGAAAGCAAAGAAAAAGCAGAACTCTGGGTAGTCAATTGGCCTGCCTAGGAATCCATTTGTGCATGCTATTGCTTTGAATGTAGAACACAGGCTTCAAATGTAGCTGAACTTATTTCATAATTCACATCACCTTTTAACTATAAAGGCAGCATAACAATCTCTGCTTATGCACAAATAATCTGTGACAAACCATCAGCTCTAATTGACAAAAATACTTTAAGACATGACATTGAGAAAATTAATTGCCTTTTGGTGCCTGAGAAACAGCACAGAATTTCCAACTTGTCCTTATTTTAGTGTATGTCTGTACTTAAATGTGACAAACCTGGGTGCTGTTCTGGTGCTTCTTTCACAAAGGAATAGTCACTTCTCAGCCGAAAATGAGTCTGAAAAAAGTTATCTTAAGATTGAACATGCAAGACTAAAATGCAGGTTCTTCTTCCACCAAAATGTTAACACTTTCCACACCACTTTTCCAGAAGATTTTACTTATAAATTCTTTAATAAGAGATTTTTCTTAAAATAGCTGTAAAACAAACAGTTGAAAAACAAAATGGCATCATGTGTGCTACATGTCTCCCTGCTTTCCAGAGAATGTCAGAGCCAGTGTCTCATACAGAAAAGTATTTCTAAACAAGCAAACCCATGATATCAAAATCTGAAAATGATCTAATAATAGCTGATCCTAACTTAATATTAGAATCCTAAGATTTGAAAACATAAACTTAAAAAAACCCCAAAAACAAACCAACACCACAATCCCGGATAAATTTCATATAATAATCTGAATGGTTCTACTGTCTCTTTCGTCACGCTAAAGTTTGCTTTGTTGTTGTTGTTTTCATCTTTTCTTTTAAAACAGCCTCCTGCAGCTCTGAGCTAAAAATCTTCCTGGACTTCCTATGTGACAGCTGCAGTATCTTAGCCATCTGTTTAATTTATATTTGCTAATGCAGCTCCTGCTGTTTTCAACTGACAGGTTTTTTTCTCTCTTATTACCCCCACACGGGAAATCATTGCACTTGCCAAACTTTCTCTGTAGTCTCAGATGTCAAATCAAGTCTGGTGACAAAAGGTGATGAATGAGGCTCCTATACACCTCCCTTTTATGTTTTTTGGGTTTGTTTTTGTTGTTATTGTTGGGAGAGTTTCTTAATTATGTAAATTGTAAGGGGTTTTGTTATTTCTTTAAAGAATAATTATAAGCAAAAAGGAAGCAGTACAGAAACAAAGAGAGCACGTCAAGGGAAACCATATTCCCTTACTCTCAACAGGGTAATTCTGTAGAAAGGTTGAGGTTGGGGGATCTCCAAGATACTCTCTAAAGCAGATTATCCATTATCCATTCCATATTCAGTCACTAAAGCCCTGATTCAATCTCTTCAGTCACCTATGGTCACCTACCAAGCTCAGGGTTTGTCTGAGTATTGACTTTCCCTCACTTGCAACCAACATGCCTCCTAACTTTTCTGGAGTGCTCTGGATCTCAGAAGGATTCAGAAGTCAAAGGCAAGTGATGGAGCCCCATGGTTCAGCATGTTGCAATGCCACTACTTGCTGCCATCCTCTACAACCTCCTGCAGGAAGGTGCAGTGCCCACACTCCCTGTGCTATTCAGAGACACTGGATAAAAGGACCAACTGACTCCTGAAACAGCTGTCAGCCTTATACAGCAAGCACAGATGTTACTGTCCCTGCAACTCCCCTGGGCCATGGTAACAAGAAGATTAAAGAATCTTTCACTGCTGAAAAGTAACATCAGGTTTAACACCAAACTTTGCAATGTAACACAGATACCCTCATCCTGTGTAAAACTGCATCCACTGAATCCCAGTATGCTCTGCAATACCTGCCTGAGGTGATGCAACACTCCTCTGCTATAAGGAGCACATTGCAGGGGCCAGCGCCCGCCCAGAAACAGGGAGTCACAATAAACACAAAGAAATCAAGCCTAGAAAGTGTGACCCCTCTTCCTTTCTAAATTCCCCCTTTCAAAACAACTTTATTAACTGGAGAGACACACGGAAACGTGAAATGAGCAGTTGCCAAAGGGCTGGAAGATGTGTGCTTTCTGGTGCCAGAGAGAGAGCCCTGCAGAGTAGCTGAGAAAGAGTTAGCAGGGATACATGTTTGAGGGAATACTTGGGAGACAAGAAGTCATAATCTTATTACCACTGTTAACAAAAGGTGATGATGAGAAAATAAATATAGTGTTCTGAAACAGTAGAGTTTGCTCCAGCTCCCAGCATCAAAGCCACCCATTGGACTGAACTTGTGACAGCTCCCTATCTTATGCAGAATCATCCCACTGAGCTCTGGAGGATAAAATCACTTGAAGCAAAATGAACGATTCTGCTTTTGAAAGTACAGCAAACTTAAAACAACTTATAATAATAATAAAAAAAATAACTACAGGTGCACTCTGGAGAAGGTTACTGCTTCCTCTTCAAATCCCCTGAATATCATCATACTCAGGTACTCCTTGAATTATTGTACTACAAAAATTTGATCTTTGAAGAGCATACTGGACAAAACAGAAAAGCTAAAAAGAAAAACCCTTACACCTAATATACTGATAGCTACAGCATACATGAGGACATTATATACTTTCCTACCCAGGAGATTCTGCAGAAGAGACAGACAAGTAAACTCTTAATTTGCAATCTGTATCTCACTATTTTGATCTGAAAATATATATGTATGTATATGGATATGCTGATGTGTGCAAATGCTAATGTACTTCACTACAGTACTATTATAAGGTACATAGGCTAGATACTCAGCACAAATTCTAACACTTATAACACAGTGCCAATGCCGACAGGGAAAAAAAGTAATTTCTAAGAGTATACAGGCCTGACTAGCTAAAGAGTCACTACTCAGCTTCATTACTTGTACTTTATGACATTTCTAAAGTAACACAATAAAGAAAGTGTAAAGATTAAATTATAACTAACACTTTATTCTTACCTTGGTCTGACACCACTTGACAGAGCCTTCCATAGAGCACTAGCATACTAACTGGGCTTTCCACTGTCCAAGAACAGGGGGGGATGGGAATAGCCAGATAACCAGAAAACCTGAACACACTGCTGCAAGGAGGCCAAAGCCTTGGGCCCTTGCACCATGTTGTGCAGCACTCCAAGATCTGGGACAATTCAGCTGAGGTACAAAGGCAGCCCCATAAGAAGCCCCATCTGACCAATCTCAAAGCAGAAGGGATCACAGCAGATACATGGTACTCTTTCACCAGTTATCCCTCCTGAAACTGCTGCTATCATCAGCTCCACAGCTCTAAGTCTCGCAGAGCCAGAGCTTTAGTCTATATCTGTGAGTTGTGGAGCCAGATGGCTCCTGAATGCTCCTCCAGCACCTTCAAAGCCAACTTCCCAGCATCCCATGTTTCAGAAGCACAAACAGAGACATCAGCAGTAGCTCTGAGTGAAGTTGGTGAGGGTTCAGCAGGTGAACTAGCTCAGGGTCTGAGCCATGCATAAACCTGTGTACTGCTTCCAGGTCTGAGCCCAGGATTTCAGTATGGACAACCTGTCACCTGAATAATGGATCTATGCAGAAGGAAAGGAAATGTCTGTGTCTACAAAGTCATTCTAAGGTCAAAAATTAACCTATCAAGCTAACAAAGGTTATTTGCAACATGTCCCATGCAGTGTTTAAAATCCTGTCCTCTAAAGCTTTGCCTGAGTATATTTCTCATCACTTGCCAGCATCCTCAGGCATTCCCCAAGACCCACTTCTGCAAAGAGTACATAAAGATTATTATACCCTCAAGGAAATCCAACTTAACCCTCTAGGCTGTCCCATATATGCAAGCAATGTACTAGGTTAAGCATGACTGTCCATGCATAGACAGTATTTCAAAACCAAGCCACTACAGACATTAATACTCACTACCCTGAACTCTAACTCTGAGCTCTAACAAGGAGCTCAGAGCCTTCCTCAAAATGTTAATGCTGGCTTACTTTAACTAGAGATGCAACAGCCTTCAACAAACTCCAACAAATTTTAAAGTTTCACCTTCCGGAAAAATGAATTCTGTTGTTTATCTGCACTTTAAGTGTCAGATTTAAAACGAAAAGGCAAGTACAGCTGCTCACAGCTGATAAGGCCTCATGCTTCTGGCATTTATTTATATCCATGATCCAGAGTAACAAACCCATGTACTTTAAACAACTGAAGCAACTCTTGGATAAAATATGGAAATAGGAAGATGAAACTAGAAGCAACCTTCTTTACTGTATAAATCCACTTATTCACCATAAATCAAGAAAAAACACTTTTGGATGAAGGTAATAAAAGATCCATACTGTCTGAGAAGATCAACTGCCGAGGCAGAGTGTCTCAACAACAATTCCAAGTTAGGGCACAAGAGCAGCTCCTGATGACATCTTGTTGGTTCTCATCTGAACAAGGGGCCAGCAACCCTGCCAATGCAGTTAATGTTTTCTGGCTGAGGTCACTAACATCTGGTTTGTGTACAGGCAGCTTCTGCTGCTCAGTGTTGCACAGGAACGGAGGCATCACAGGATGTCACAGGGCAGCACAGGCTTGGTGTTTGTGATTAACCTCAAGCAATGCCTCATTTGTGGGGTTGCAAAACACAGATGGAAACTCAAGTTTAAGATTCCAAGAAATAGGAAGAGGTAGTCAGCCCTATGGGGTAAAGCCTGAAAGAGAGTAAATAATGAGGGAAGACAGAAGAGGATAGAACAGAAGTGTGCTTCCACCCATGGCTGTTCCAGCTTGGCCCAGGGTTGACCTGGCTCCTGCAGATGATACCCAGCCCAACTGAGTCTGAAAACTCACAACTCAGTACACACAGTTATTACACTACATCAAGATACTGCTTATATACTGCAGCTTGTCTGTACTCATCTGCAACATAATACTGGGTTAGGGCTAGGCTGTACTCAGTTATCCAAAAGCGGAGGGTTAAGAACTTCAGGGTATAGCTCTGCAAGGAGCATAAAGCAATTTTAGTGGCTGCCAGCAAAAGAGGTGGACCCACATTCCCAGCTATTCATAGCACACTCATCCAAATAATTAATTCACCAAAGATTTGTTATCAATCAGACTTAGGAGCTTATCAAATGCACCCTACAACTCCCTGATTGCAGGAGCTGAAGACAGGAATGTTGTAACTGGGGCAGATGAGAGCAACACTGAGCTTTCCTGGAGAAGCACAGTTTGAGATGACCTCTCACAAAACAGTATCTTTATCATACAGACTAAAGGGAAAGGCAGGAGACAAAAAAGCTGGTTAAAGAATGCCCTAATCCATTAGACAATCATTTTTCATGTGTGTGTCTTGTCCTATATCTCAAGAATCACTATGGAACTGAAACACTGGTTATTTCCATATAAACTTCTAAACTCTAAACTGACAACAAACTTTGAACATGTTCTAGTAGTCAAAACCCTGAACAAGACTGAAACACAACAGCATTTTCAAGAGCTCTCCCTAGCGTGCCCTCCTGTTTGTTCTATAGTATCTCTCTGCTATGAAAAATGCTAACTTTCATTTAAAACAGCAGCCAATACTCATTTAAGATATCCCTTCCCCTGCTTCTTTCCTACCATTTTGCCCTACTGATGGAATAACAATCCAGTATCACAGCCAGGGAAGAGCACTGCAGAGCCAACAGAAGATAACCAGACTGGCTGGAGAGGGATGTACTGGAGTCAAGTGCTACAGCTCTGGAACAAGACTAAAGGAGAGGATTTCACAGGGACAAATCTGAAAGAGCCAGCAACTGGCTGTGAGGCATACACTACACAAATCCACTAAAATACAAGGGGCATCTCTCATGTTGCACCCAAATTTGACTCCATCTCACAACAGTTTGCTATTCTTGGTCTTCACAGTAAACTGACATCAACACTTAATCAGAAATCCAAGGCTAGAGAAAATAATATTTACATTACAGAGATCAATCCCACTTCTTGTCATGCCTTCTGTGCTTTATTTTGTTTTGCAGTTTTTCACTTGAATTTTGTGTTCCAAATATGGGTTATGGCCAAGACAACAGGAACTTGAATTGCTGTGCGTAATATAAAGTAAATAAAATAAATTAAAATTTCTTATCTCTGAGAAGCAAATGCTCTTAGATATCATTAGATAATGCCAGCATCAACACTATGTGCCTGATGCTTAGGCACAAAAAAAATTAAAATCAGTCTCAGACACTGACCATGTTAAAGTATGAGGTATGCCATATGCAACAAAGTGACTTGGGCATGGATAACAGGCAAAAGCAAGTATGTCAGTACCTGATTTTTTTTTTGCAGTCAAAACCTCACAACTATTTAGTAATTATTCAAATGTCCCCATCCTTGATGAGCACTAATACTGCACATCTGAGTCTTTCAGCTAGCAGTCCCATGGTTTGTGAAGCAGCCTCTCAGCCAGGTGAGGGGAAATTATAGCTTGTTGTGCTGATCTAGCACTGAAACACATTTCATCCACCTGAAAATTGTTCTTTTACAACCAGTGCTCTCAGTACACTAGAAAATAGTTTAGATACCTGATGATTTAGATTTTAATGTTCTTACTGTGGATATAGCCATCAAAATTCCCACTGCCTCTCATTCCTCACACACTTAATATGCTGATTTAATTATATGTCTGTAGTTCAGTTTACATTTTACAGGAGGCAAAAGGTAAGGAGATTCCAGTAAATGACACTTGAGATAACAGAATGAGTTACTGGAGAGCACAATGTTCATTCTTTGCATATGTACCAGCCTATTATAAAGGGCTTAAAAATTCACTCAAACAGAACAGGTAGGAAGCCTTGGCAAAAGCTAAGCTAAAATTAATTTTCCAGATTTTAAGGTTATAAAAGTAACTTACAAGGTACAAATCAGTGAAGACCTGTCTTTGTAAATCCATGGACAGACAGCTTCAGTCTGCTGCTCGATCAGGTTTTTCTCCCCAGCCGCCCTGAACAAAGCTTTGCCCACACTCACTGACTGGGGCACCAGGCAGCAGGGACAGGAGTGGAGCTGAAGCAAATGAGGTCAGTTCCATGCTGCACTGCCTGGGAAAGCAGTGGAGGGAAACTCAGGCACTGATCACTAAGGAAAAGGTGAAATAAAACATCTAGCAAGCAGAGAGGTTTAGAGATGGATTGTTCTACAGCTGCCCACATTTAAATAGCAAGGACAAGATAAAAAAATTACAAGCTCTGGCTACTATTAAGATAAAAAAGGAAGACAGGAAAAAGGAATCAAACAACTCTGAATCTAAAAAGAGTGGGACATGAGAATTTTTCCAAGAATAATTTAACAAAAGACCAGATGGAATGAAGCAGCGATATGTCCTAATTACAAGTTTATTATGTCAGCCTCAGAGAAAACATAAAAATCAAAAGACCCCAATCAAGTAAAGGTCGATCTTGGTGACGGGAAAAGGAGGAATTTCAGAAGGCAAAGTGAATTTAAATACATCCATGTTGAAAACTGGAAGATCTTTTTTCAGAGATTGAATCCTGTCAGTAATACTCAAAAAAATTTGACAATCTCTAAAATTATTAGCATAACAATCCTCACAGAGTGTGAGAGAAAGATTTGGGATTTTATCTCATGCAAATCCATAAGCTGCTACGAGTATATTTTTTTCATAAAGAAGATAATACTGAATCAAAAAACTCCAGCAGGTTAACAGAATAAATGGAAATACACATGTAAGCTTTGATGCTGATGTCGTTGCTGCTTACTCAAAATCACCAGTTTAAAACAGATGCTCACTCTTTCCCCATCCCTTACAAATTGTAACATGAAGCTGAGTTCCTATCAGGAACCTAATCCCAAACTACATTCTCTTCCCCAGTGGACTTCCCCCTTTTTCCTCTCTGTAACACTTTACCTCAACTCCACCCAACAAGTGTGCTGTATTTATGATAGAAAAAAGCTGCTACATTGGTGTATTTTTGAAAATCTATTTTTTTCTGCAGTAGCCTGGCCAACCAGGAAGTCAAAGCCCTGCATATTATCATATATTATTTTGTATGACTGAAGGTCACAGGCAGTCAAATCCTCTGTGTGCACATCCCTCTAAGAAATCCTGATCTCTGGGAACAAAAATACTACTACAATCTCTAGAATAAACTACTTGAGGGACTGGATGGTACGTTCAGATGTATTTCAAATACATATATTTATTTTGTATGTATTGACATACACACATGCCTTTCTAATGCAGGAGCTAAAAATTCCCTTCTAACACACCAGTGGCCAAGCAGCTAACATAGCAGCATTTTGGAAGTGGCTTGCACAACAGGAAAAGCAATTGCACAGTAGGAAAACTCCAGCAGGGAGACAACAATCCAACAACAAACAGGACATAAAGCATCAAATGGAAAGTGAACTCTTGAGGAGCTAAGACAGATGCAAAAGCTGTTGGTGGTAGTGTGAAGAGATGTACTGGTTAGCAACCGTAGGAATACACAGAAGATGTGGAAATATTTATCAGTGCAAGGTGCTGAAAAGATGTATTGAAACAAAGTTCACAGTCACTTATCAAACACAGCTGTTCAAAATCGCCCAGGACAAATTTTCACATATGATCTCAAAAATACTGAAATGCCACCCATTCATGTATACCACCAGTATTAATTCTTTTGCTGGTACAGTCCTGACACAGCAGGTTTTAGCAGAAAACTCACAGAAATATCGTCTCTGAACAATGATATGTTTGTGAAATGCTTTTACTTGGAAGCAATGTCAAAATTTAAAGTCATAACATTTACTTTTACTTCCAGATGCAAAATTCACACATCTATTAAATAATGCCAGGTATACACTTCTCCCAAGCCATCACTACTAAGTGCTCATCGGTCAAAACAACCCCTTCTTTAAAAAGGACAGGCTTAAGCCTTTCAGCATAGGCTAAACATTTTTCTGATACCCTCTAAAACTATAGCTATCTGTATGCAAAGTAATAAACAACAACAAAACAAATGTTTTCGGTATAATTTTACAGAGCTACCATTTTAATTTTTCTGCTTTGCAGCTTCATTTCTTGCATGTCAACAGCAGCCTCAAACTCACATTTCAACCCCAGGCCTGTCAATATCCACAGTATTTGTTATTAAAAGGTGCCTTATTCAGAAAGCTGTTTTGACACTGCACTACCGATGCCACACGTATGCAGTCAGCTCATACAGGGACTACTGGAACCCCACTAAACACAGAGACCCCTGCTAACTTCAGCATCACAGCCAGGAAACCACCCAAGTCAGACTGCAGCAAAGAAATTCCACTTGTGATGTGACATGGACACAAATAAAGAAGTATATATGAGAGGAACAGATTATGCCAGAGCATTTATTGTATTCATTCATTTCTTACCTTTCCCTTTACACTGCAGAGGTTACCTCACCCCTTGAAACACAGTCATAAGCAGCAACAGGTTTCACATATGAATTCTTTTTTCCCTGGGTGCTCTGGGGAAGCAAGAACATTCACTCAAGTGAGCATTCATGCCTCAGCTTGAGGACAAGGCTCTGCACCGAAGCCCTTAAGACCTTCTCACGGCTGCTGATTTCATCCACGAAGTGAAAGAGCATCTCAGCAGGACACTGCCAGCCTCCTTTTCAGCTCCCACTCACTGATTGCCAGTCTCTGGCAAGTGAAATGTCAAGAAACAGGCAGGGGCGGTGTTTGGAGAAGGAGGGATAAGAGATTCTCACCATCCATCAACCTCAAAACCTATTCAGCCGACAACTTGAATGGAACAGGCATTTCATTCTCCATGGTAACAAGAGATGGAAGGAGGCTGAGGAAAAAAAGGAGAGAGTACAGACCCGGGAAAATCCAATGTTGAAGATGCAGGGAAACTTGCAAACTTTGCAATTCCTCTCTGCTGTCCAAGTTGCATGCAGAAGAGAGAAAAGCCCTTTCCTTGCCTGCACAAGGAGGCAAACCGTGGCCACGATGAGGTGTCTTTTCTGCAGGCAGCATATTGATGGAGGGAGAGGAAATCCCTTATCCTGCACCAGTCCTACCCAGAGGAAAGACAAATGCCTTCTGAACACTGGAAATTTGGGAAAAATGCAGATTATTGCCTCCCAGAAAAAAGAACTGCCTGAAAGGGAAAGATACTGTCATTCCTTGTACAGTACTTGTCTACAGATCAAAGCCACTGATGCCAATTCAGTCTGTGTGCCAGCGCTGACCACAAACCAGAGTGGAGGATTAACATCACTCTGTCTGCTTTCCATCTGACATGGAAGAAAATGTTTGTTACTTCTGTTATGCCAAACAACTTAGATGCACAGATAAAAACAAGGAATTAATTTATTCTTTTCCAAGGCACACCAAAACGAAGCATGGAAGCAGACAAACTTAAAATTCGGGAAGCACCTTTGCCAGCCTCAAGGGATCTCATGGTAAGTCAGTTCTTATTAACATTTCAGGCCTGGCCATCTTCTGAACTTTTTTTCCTGCTATTTTACATTCATAACTTGAGCTGTCACAGCCAGAATGCGCACAACAGGGAAATTACATTTGGATTCATGCACGTTTGTGTTCCAAGCTGGCCCCATGCAGCTACTGAAAAGAGTCTCTGGCTAAAGTACTTATGCAAGATAACCCAACAAAGGACTGAAAAGCTCTGCAAATCCTCGCTGCTGCCATCTTATTTTTTCTCAGTTTTGTACACTGATTCTTTCCTGAAGAACACATTTAAATCTCTCTCCCCCATCCAAACTCCTCACCTCTCAATTTGGAGTTTCTCACTTTTATATTGCATGTGGGACATGCTGTTGGAGTGACACTTTTTTTAAACTTCTGTTATTATCTATACAGAGAGCTTTTTGTTAAAGATGACCTGCAGAGTCTAGTTTTTTCAGTAGTCCTTATGCATAAACAAATATGCTTCAGATCATAGTTTTTTAAAAACTATGAATTTTTCTTCATTGTGCTCATTTGAATTTTGGACAGACAACTTTCAATTTCTTACACAGATCTTTACCATTCATGACATTGCAACCCATAAGGCATGTTAATACACAATCCTGCCCAGTAAATTTCAGCCTTTATTCTCACTAATCATTTCAAAGCCACATGAATACATTCCTGCTTTTGAAAATCACTTTCCTCCTCTGAAAAAAAATTGTTTTATTTTCTCCTTTGTCTTCCACAACTGACCAAAACAGAACCTCAGACGGAACAATCTTACAGCCACTTGCTACTTGTTCACCAACTTATCTTCCCAAGACAGTCCTTTCTTTAGGCAAAGGAGGGCACATTTACCTTTTGAAATTAACTTCAGGTCCATGGCTTAGAGCTATTTTCCTTTTTTTCCTGAAGACTTTAGCAAGAAAATGAGAAATGAGACTACTCCATTCTCTCTATCCCAGCTAAAGCCAACTAAGTGGGAATGACACCTCAGCTGTAAGATGTCAGACTCCTACAACTCTATATAAGCAAATAAATACTGTTAAATGCACTTGCATGATCACATGAATTCAGTTTTTTCAGCCAGTTTTGAAGACACTTCAGAATTCCAAGGAGATATTTCCAGCCCATTTAAAACATATTCTACTGACATCTATTAAGATGAGGGTATTTAACACAGAAAGCTTTTTGTGTTCTTTTCATAGAACAATCTCAGAGTACTTTGTTATTTTGCTTTGTTACAGGAGCACAAAAAGGAAAGAATGTATTTTTGCCAATTGCCATAAAAGCAGAATCATCTTCCCTGCACTTGCTGTTCATTGCACTTCACCTTGATCCTCTTGAAGGTTTGAAAGCATTGTTGTTTATCTGGAGCTCAGGGAAAGGGATTTTCTTTCTCTCTGAAGTTGATTCTAATGTACTTCAAAGAGTTGCCATCTATTAACATTATCCACTTGTCTTCCTATGATCCAAAAACTATACCCTTAGAAATGAAGAGCTTTCCCAAATCTGTTCCAGCAGCATGCTTTAGGCAAGAAAGAAGACACTGACAACGATACCAATATTCAGAAATGTGACAAAAACCAGTCCAAGAGCATAGAGTAGTACCAACCACAGTGCCACTGTGTGCTCCTTTTCAGCCACCAGATGGGAAATGTTGATGCGTCTCACCAAGGGCACACACAGAGATACACATTTTGGAAACAAATCTACTATGAATTGGCTAAAACTAGTATCTGAAAAGGCACCCTACCAAGAGGTACTGAAGAGAAGGGTGAAGCATGCCCACACAGAATCAAGGCCTTATCCAGCTTCCAAAACAGAAGAATAAACAGTACAGTACAGCCAAGACTCAAAGGACTGCCCACCATGTGCGCCTGCCAGGCAATAATAAAAGCTGAAATGCATCAATAGTCTCAGGCTGGCTGAGAACGAAACTGACTTGAGTTCTGATCAAGTTTGGTGGTCTCCACACAGCTCTTGCATTACTAAAGCTACCACCTCTACTGACAGCAATTTCACAGAGAAGCGAACCAGTGGGAACCAGTGGGACAGCACTGGCAGCAGCACATCACAGCATCCTGAACTGCACCTGCCCAGCTAACAAATGGTTTCTGGGAATAAAAAAGGCTAAAAAACATGATTGGAAAGCACACAAAAATCATCAAAACCTCAAAAAAAATCTGAGAACAGCACCTAGGAAAGCCAAAGCGTCTTGGTTTAAATTAACAACCATGGCTGAAATATCTCTGAGCCATTCTCAATAGAAATTATTTCGAGGTAGGAATGAGTACGGACAGAGTAACAGGGCTGACCTGACAACACAGTGTGTGTGCCATCAGTAAAAGAACAGCATACTGTGCCACCGAGTTACTGAATTACCGGGTATTGCCCACTGCAGACACACCACCCCAAAACAGGAGAGGTGGACTTTATGTGTGCAATTTTATCAAAACATAGTTTTCTGACAAGCAAAATTATACTAACCCAATAGTTTCCTATTTTCAGGTGTGCCCCAAAATTAATAAAAGACTTGAATAAAAAGCTCCTCAAAAGAATCAGCATTAATAATTACAGAGGCAAAGACTGAAATTTTAACCTACTTAAGTTTAATTTTTTTTTTTTACTTAGTCAGTGCTTTAAAAACTTTTCATAAAACAGGAACTCTCCACTACTTTAGAAACAAAAAGAAAAAATGCAAAATCCTTTGGATCACAAGAATTTCATGTTTCATAAGTGAAAAAGAGCAAATGACAGCAAGATTCCTAACAATTTGTTTGGCAAATGCCATCTAAACCAGCACACACAGTCACCTCAATCTGTTACCAAGAACTTGCAACAGCAGTAAATGTTAATGACACACAGCAAGGTAAAAGCTATCAGCCAGGGAAGGAACAGCTTTTAGGAGACCATTAGAGGCTTATAAATTTTGAATTCTAAAATTTTGTATCTGCAGGAAAGGTTTTCAGTGTTTCACATGCAAACATTTTCATGCAAATAAATACATTTTCCTCTAAACTAAAAGAGTTTAAAAGGGCACAATTAGCAGTTTTCACTGAGTATAAATCAGACAGCTGCCTGTAATTGGAACCAGGAGCAAAAGACGTATAAGAGATGCTTTCTTCCTTGCAGATGCTTTCCCAAGATCTAAGGGAAAGTTCTACATCAAGAAATTAATATAATACTATCTAAATCTACACAGTCTATGGCTTTAATAGGTACATTTACATGTGAATAGTTAGTTTTGGGTTGTTTTTTTTTTCCTCTTTTCGTTCCCAATTTCCTTTTGGATTTCATCTATTTCATATAAGATTAAAACAGCTACAAAGATGCAGCAAGCCAAATTAAGCTCACTGGGATACCTCTGCAAATAAAGCTATCTTTTAACAAGGAGCAGAGGGGTCAACACCAATGAATCAGCGCTAAATGCTATCAGGAGCAGTGCAAGGAAAACAACTACCTCTTCATTCCAATGGGGATCAGAAGAAGCTGCGAATTTGAAACTGTAAGCTTGAAGAAATGAAATATGAAGAAACTAAATATGTTTCACATGATAGAGGCATGTTTAAATGTCTACTTCTGTCTACATTTCATAATGCTACTGAAATACAAGTGATGTCCAACATATGCTTGGGACACAGGACACTACTTAGGGCAAAGCACTAAACAATGCCTTAAAACTCCATCAGCGAAAATAATACAAAAACAATGGGTTGGAGATTTTTTTGGATGGGGAGCAGTGGGGGCATAAAGATAACACCAATTAACCAATCTTTTTTTCCCACTAAGTCAGCATTTCAACAACTCAAGTATCTATAAATGAACCAGTTTCTTAAGAAAAAAATTATTTACATTTGTATCATTCTGCAAATAAGAGGACATTTTTTAGAACAGACGACACCATCTTCTTCAGCCTTTTGTGCAACAACTAACTGCTTCCATGATTTCTTAAACACTTCCCTGTTTTACACAGTGATCCCAGTTGTAAAACAACAGGGAAACTTCCCCTTCCTTCAGGTCAATGGAAAACCAGAATCAAACACTTTTCAACAAGCTGATCAGAACACTGTAGATAAATATAAAGAAGAACCATAAACTACATATTTTTATGCACACCACTCCCAAGACACCAAAATGACAGAAGAACCAGCTGAGGTACTAATGCAGATGCGACCTAAGAGGCCTCAGGCACAGATAACCAACCAACCTGTGCAACTTAAAAAGCAACACAAACTCCCAGCTGCCAGCTTCTCCTCCCCAGTGTAATAAGATGTAACACATATTCAGTTTACAGTATGATACCACATTTTTGCTGGAAGGCATAAGAGATATGAATTTAACAGCGTGTTAAATTGGAGCATTGCACCTGTGTCTTACTACCAGCCTGCTTGATTTCCCCAGGGCTGGAGGATGCGCTTGCCACCTGGAGATGGGCAGCACAACCTGACTTATCCTTTCTAAGCTCTTTCTAGAACTACCTGGGCACAAGGTCCCCAGCCTGACCGCAGATCCTGGGCACTGTGATAGGGTGGGCAGGAGAAGCATGCTTTGAGTCATAGAATCATTTGGTTGGAAAAGACCTCTAAGATGCAGTCCAGCCATCAAGCTGGCACTGTCAGGTACACCTAAATCAAACCAAGTGGTAGGCTTGGCAGTGCCTAAGTGCCATCTCTACACATATTTTAAATACCTCCAGGTATGGTGATTCAACTAGAATGCTAAGCATAGAGTCACAGAAAAAAGTTAGCCCCTGAATGAAAATATTTCACATAGTTTACAAACATCTCTCATATTATCTCTTCTCACTTGTCTGTGCTGATATAAGAACAGCAGGCATATATTGTATGTCAGGCAACTGCTTCAAGTGACTGCACCACAGGAAGAAGCATCGACACCAGCGACAAAAGAGAATGTTAGGGAAGCTTGTGGCTCCTACAAAATGCCTTGAAAAAACCCCTCTCTGTTGCAGCATGGACTCTAAACAAATATGCCTACATTCTCTCAAGGCATCTTACTTTCAAATGCAAATAATACGATGTGTAATGAAAGGGAATAAAGCCTTGTTCCCAGAATATAAAATAAAACTAACTGAATTTACCAAAGGACAAAAGAAGGTTGAAGCTCCCACTAATGGCTTTGTGTCTGATTTTTAATACTAAAAGCTTCCCGTGCTTAGTTTATGAATTTGGAAGGGAGAAATTTTGAAACAAAACTATGTAACACATTTTCTCTCAGGCATATAGACTTCTACCTTTCCTGTGAAGATAATATACACATTTCAGTTTTCTGCATTTTAAGATTTTATCACCTTTTGGAGCAGCAAGGAGACGTTGCTGAAAGCATCTCATATTACCTAGATTAACCTTGTGCTCACTACTTCCCCACACAAATAGACACCAAAATAGCAAGCCAAGTCTTTCCTCTCTGATCTCCAAGTAAGTACTACCGCTTGAAAAAATATATCCTGTTACTGCTTGGAAAAAATATACTGTATTCCCACCCCCTCAAACCATTCCTCTGTAAAACAGTTCATCTTAAAAATACAGTACTGTCACCTTCCTTTTTCAGGTTTTTGCCATTGCTGTCACTATGGAAACAATCAGATCATCAGATATGTCAGTAAGCACGATTTATAAAATACAAAAGCACCAATTGTAGATATTATACATAAAATCCAATCAAGACAAAATTAGCATGTTAGCAAGGAAACACTGGCTTTAAAGAATTTTTAATTTCATATGATTTCCTAGAGCAATGCTGCAATGAGCTACGGCCAAGGAAAGAGCAGCCAGTGCAGAATCATGCATGAAGTCACACGGCCAAAGGCTGCAACAAACTGCCAGGACAAAGGGCTGTGATCAACCCTTTTCCATCCATTTAAAACACAAAAATCCTACAGTAACGTGAAGTCAGTATATCCCCAAAACATTACACCAACATAAGAAATATGGCAAGACATACAGATATTTGTTTCTCTGAGACTTAGAAATAAATGAAGGAAGACCTTTTCAGTTTGTTTTGCCTGTATCTCAATAGCGCATTCAGTCACATTCCCCTCTGTTCATCACCTTTGTTCACATCTGCATCAGAAGCAAAGGTGAAGCCAATTACTCACAGCTTCCCAACCAAGCAAAGATTTAAAGCAGTTCTTAGAGAAACATCAGTTATAGAGCTTGGTTGGGCAGTTATTCTGTTGAGTTGTAGTTTCAGCAGTGCAAAAGCAGAGTGCTTATTATCGCGGTAAGATGGGGTTCATCCAAACCCGTACGTGCAGAAGATGCAGTTTTCCCCTGCTCCCAAAGCTCAGGGCATACTTCACTTTGACATGTTGACTCAATTATAGCACTCGGGAGCCTCAGGAGAACAAACACAGCTTTTTGAGACACCTCCCTCTCTACCACACACACACACATTCTCCCTGTGCTTATTTAGAAGCTCACTGCCTTTCATCATCACACTATTCTCTCATATGTTACACTGATGCACCTACTCACATTGCTGCCTTTCCTCACCTTTACTGTCTTGGAAAGTAAGCAATTACCATACTTCAAATTCAGCTACTGAAGTTACAACACAGATAACAAAAGCAAGAGGGACCTCTTTTTATGGCAAGATAAAATATTTCAGCTCAAGAAAACAGGTCAAACCCAAGAGTCAGGGAGCACTAGGAGAAGAGAGAAGAGACATGAAGCTGTAAACTGCTTTTAAAACATTGGGAGCGAAAAGAATAACGTGTACTTTTCTTAATAATGACGTGGCAAACAGTAAGCTCCAGGTGCCATTTTGGGTTGGAAAGACAATCTGCCAATCTGCCAGTGCTGCACAGCTGACCCTGAGACTGCTTGGTGCCTTTCGGACTTGGCTGAAGGACTTCTGCCTTTGATGCTACATGCACATACAGCCAAGTCCCTTACCTTCAGAGCCCCTCAAGTGGCTCAACAGAAGAAACAGTCTACAGTATTCTTGTCTTAAAAGCTCTGGTTTTGACAGGCTGTCTTGATGACAGATGGAAATTTATTAGATTATTCACTTTTTGAAACAGGACGAACAGATCAGGTACTCTGAGATGGAGATAGTCCCTTCCTCACTTGAAACACATGGTTTTGATTCCTAATTTCCAAAACACAAGATTACATGCTTTGTCTAAGATTTCCTCTATTAGACTGCAGAAGTTAGATGGAATGAATTCAGACAGCAGCTGCAAGGAGAGAATGACTGAAAGATTTGGAATTCTGACCTATCAAGAGGGCAAGGAAGAACGAAAGTTATAAATTACATAACTGAGTAAAAAGGTAGAGTAGAGGGCAAAGTAAGATAAATTTAATAAGTCTTTTGTGGGAAATCCTCTTCCACAAAAAGCTTCTAGAAACAGAGTGAATTTTGATGCAGTTTCCCTGCAATGAATTATATTAGTTCACAAAAATCAGGAAACTGTAAGATAGTACAGAGGACAATTCAGAGCTGGAGTTTATGTTGCTCAAATATTGGACAACTGTGCAAGTTTGTATCTGTTTTCTATCTGGCTCTTTTTTTCCTCCTTTCCCTTAATCGTGCATGCCTGAGGGCTTCCAAATACCCTGTGCTGAAGTATTCAACACTCTTAAAAAGTTAGAATCATTTATCTGGTACAGTGGTACTTCTCATTTGTGTATGTAGCTCTCTGCCCTCGCTTCTCTTGTATCCTTTCCTAGGCTCCAAGGTGACTAGAAAACACTGCCTGTTGAAGTCTGGGTAACAAACAGTATCTACACAATATTTTCAGTATTATCACCTACTGCACATTCCTAAGCACAATTTCTAGTACATTTCTTAAGACCATAGGTTATTCCAATCAGTCTGATATTAATTACATGTCCTCTAGCAAAGACTGCTCTTAGGACTCTGAACAACCACCAAAGTCAGTGCCACAACACCAACATGAAAAAATCCAACAATAAACAAAGAACTTTTGCATGTACTGTATGACTTCTGCAGAATTTAATATGTCACTGAAATCAGTAGGGGAGATCATTAGAAAATTCCTTGTCATATACAGAAGCTTTCATTCTTCAGGTATTTAGAAAGAAAGCTAAAGACACAGCAAACTCAGGTAAACATTTTTTCAAAATAATAAGTCTACACCATGATTTAAGGTACTTGCTGGTATTTGAGTTTACTACATACTGACTTCCTAGCTGTAAAACACTGATTTTACCTTTTCTCAATGCATTCATGCAAACAGGTCTTCAGTCAACACATGAAACTCTTGCCCTCCACATGCCCTGAGAGTAACTGTGGGGCAGGACAACTATTTCAATATTTCCCTGTGATGGTGGATGTAAAAAAAAAAACCAAACATTTTTACCAGACAGTAAAACAAGCACTTTGTAGTAATAGAGAGAAGTACCTCGAAAGGGTCCTTAACCTCACTATGAATACTATGCCCTATAAAATCAATTTGGCAAATCTGTGCTACATCAGAGGAGTTTCACTATCTGTAATTCCATTGAAAAAGACAGGATTACTATTTATAAAAGGGTAGACAACAGAAGCAAACATAGAGCTGGAGAGAAGAAAGCAATCCTGCTTCATGAAAAAATACACCTGAAGTCTGAAATATAAACACATTTAATCTTCTTGGGCTGTTCTTGCTTAGCATAAACAGAAAATAAAACTGTATCTATTACTTCTTCCCTGCTTTGCTTACTGATTAGTGAACTGAATGTCATCTTCTTACTTTGAGCTTTCTTCTAATAGATTAATGACAATAGAAAAGCCACAACATTGAACAGCAAACATCTGCTATTTTCTTGGACTCACATGCATTTTCTAACAGCACCCTGAACTAGAAAATACTCTTCATACACATGCCCGAGGTTTACATGCATTATAATCCAACTACAAGAGTTCAGACTGAACTTGCTTGCAGTATTCTGATACTCTGTAACAGAGCAACAAGAAGGCAAATAAGTTTCAGAAGACCTATTTATTTTGGAAAGTGATAGTGATTCTCAATCACTTAACGGCTGTCTTCCAAGAAAATAAACAAAATTCAAAGGTTCCTCCTGATTCTGGAAGAATCAGTGCTGTTCACTAGCCAGCACTTAATACTGCCTACATTCAAACAGAGCTCTATAGCAGTCCAGCAGGCTCTCTAGAGGAATCACACACTATCAGAACAACTGTCAAAATCAACATGTAAAAACCACGTCCCCATTGTATGTGGTACACTCCAGTTATTTCAAATATCCTTCCATAAGATAACCTGCTTGGTAAAAATGTCAAGTGGCAAAAAAGACAGGAAAAAAATCTAACTTTTCACCCAGTAAATAAATTAATTCTATGAATGAATTGCATTGATGACATTTATGCCCTTTTTCTTTGGCATAAAGTAGTTACCTGCTGAGAAAACAGAATCTCTAAATCCAAATGAAGTTTGCCATCCATTCAGAGAAAGAACAGGATGACAATCATGTGGCATACATTTATTACATATTTAATGCAGTTCTGGAAATCAGAGATTGTTGGCAGTAAGTACAGTGGAAGAAGCTAGACTAAACAAAAGGAAACACCTGAGGAGGAGTTATTCCCAAGGAAGAGCTTAGGAAGTAAGGACAGCATTTCTCACAGATTTTTCAGACCCAACACATCTTCAAAGCTACTACTTTGAATATGGACTCTCCCTCCTGCTCTTGCTAGTTCATGGGAAATTTCATCTCTGCCAAACAAATCAAGGGAAACTGAACTGCAGATTCCATTAACTTGAACTCTGAGACAGCAACTCGGCTACTGTGAGTCACTGACAGCTGGGAACAACCCTGCCAGCTTGGGAGAGACACCAAATTCACTGCAATATCCATCCTCATACATGCAAATCCACAACGGCCAGCACATCTGAAAGGAATCACAAGGATGCCTACTGGAGGGGGAGATGTCTGGTGGAAAAAGATTCCTCAGCAGGACGGGTCTGCTTCAGGCAGTTGCTGCTAATACAGCCTTATGTGCCCAGAGCTCTCAGCAGAACACAACTCCATGTTCAGATCTGGTGTTTTAAACATAGAGGTCCAAAACTTTGCCCTGTGCCTGAATTTCTGGTGAGTGAGACTCTCAAAAAGGATCTTAGAAAGTTTTCCAGCAGTAAATCTACATACATATAACCACTTCCAAATCATCCATTCTCTTGGTATGGAAAAGGAAGTGAAAATGCAGTATGCTAATTAAGGACTCCACAGATGCCTCTACAGATTCCACATGTATCAAAAAAGATATTCAGGCCTTCCTGCATCACAAATCAAAGTACAAAGAAACAGATACCACCAAACAGGAGGGATGAGCAATCAGCTTCTTTTGATACCTAAAACTACATCACTAAATCCAGTGATGTTTGTATCTCTGGTCTCATCAGGCTGTCTCATTAAAAAACCTGGCTTGTGCATTATATATTGCTTTTGTAGCTGCACCAAGTCACTGCACATTCACAGTTCAGCCAGTTACACGGCTACAGCAGAGGGCAAAGAGTAACTCATTTAGAAGGGTGAGAGAAATGACAGGAGGAAAGAAGCAACTTGATGCAGATTCCTTAGGCTACATATGTCATAAAAGCATCCACTCAGAAATAAAATTAAGAGAGTTGCTTGGGATGGGGGAAGGTTTGGCTCTTTTAAAGAAATTCATGTTTTCTAGAGGACAAGCACAAAAACACATGGCTCATCAGTAACTGCCCTTACAGTTTTCTTCAACATACAAGATTTACTCACTTTTAGAGCCCTGTCTACAACAGCAAGCTTTAGAAGAAAAAACCCCAAACTCGGCTCAGTTGTATCACGAAGTCTCACATGACTTAGCACTAACGGTAGAAAGACCAAAAATGCTTAGCCTCAAGAGTACCATTGTAATTGCTAAACTCAACCTTATTAGAAACGATTATTCTCTACAAGCCCCCAGGTACAGAGGATTATTCTTTACGATTATTTAATAAAATTACAATTTCATAACTGTAACTTCTTCCAGGACAGAGCCTTACATCTACCTGCTACCTCTTAAATTAAACTTATTTCTTGCTTGCTTGCTAATCTTTCTTGATATTGTATTCATCATGATTGCATCTCCCCACTTCCTGACCGAGGAAACATTGCAAACCAAATGGAATTTTAAATTCAATGCATACTGTCATGTCAAATGTCAGCTAGGAACATATTTCTGCCACACAGAACTACTTCTGGAGTTGTATGCAGTAAACTACTGATTTTAGTGTCCCTCAGTTAGGAGACTGTAAGAGTCCTTGGTCAGATAGGTTCTTCTCATTGAAATCACAGAGCAAGATAATCACAGAACAAGATCTTGCTTTACCAGACAAATTTATCTACAAACAAAACGAGGAGGAGAATCCTGCCTTGCCTTTTATGGTTTCAAAGATACATCTTGAAATTGAGTTGATGATTAATGCAGTCTCATGGAAAACAGACGAATACAGACATTACAATATCATATATTTACTTTCATCTACCCTTCTTCAGAATACTAATAACTTCCTATAAACAAAGTTTTGTTTATTTCCTATCAACTAAGTTTGACACTCCCCTTAGTCACTGCACTTTTACATGCCTGGCACACTCAGTATTTCACTGACTGAAGGGGAAGATTTTGAAAAACTCTTGATAAGTACTCACAGCAGAGTATTAAATTTCTTACCCATCTTATAAACAGTCCTGTCGATTTGATAAAAGTCTGTTCAGTTAATGCTCAGGTAACTCAGCTACCTTCAGAAGACAGCTGATGTGGTAAACATAGAATCTTAAGAGAAATTCACACAACTATATAGGAAACATGTAGTCATGCATGGCCCTCAGCCATCCCTTCCTCTGTAGATTACAGGCTGGATATTGCATTTGTATCATTTATTTTCAGGGTCTCAGATATTTCCCTAGCTCTAAATTCAGATCTGCTCAAGAGATGAAACATGCCTACCTGTCAGCTTCCCTGGTCTCCAGTGCTGCAGAATGCCACACAATTTACACTAAACCAGAGCCTCACAGTGCTTTGATGGCTGATGCTTGCAATTTTATGAGCTGGTAGATTAGACTTTTTCCATTGCAAACCTAGATACAGTTTAAGGTGACAGGCTGGGCAAGTCTGGATTTATCAGTTCCTCTGAACATAAACCTGCATCAAAGAGGATGGAAGTTAAGCACTCACCTTTTCAGCAGTGCCTTTGTTCAGAAGCCAACACACAGAGCAAAGTCAACAATGCCTGGCTCACAAGCACACCCTCCAGCTGGGAAAAAAAAACCCAGAATGAGTCTAGATTAGAGATACACAGGAAAGAAAGATCAAAGAGTACTTTATTTTATACACATATGAAGAGCACTGCACACAGGCTGTGCAACCAACCACTTTGTTCTAAACAGAAAATATTCAACACAGTGCACACACTATTGTGGCTCCCTAAAAACATGTGAAGTGAAAGCAAATGCAGTATTTGTCAATCATGGAAACCAACCCCCAGTATACAGAAGGAAAAGCAGAAAGAGAAAAAATATGCTAAGAACCCCTTGGTTTCTTTTAAGAGTTAACAGTCTACCAGGCAACAGAGTTCCAACTTCCTTGACTATAACTGCCAGAGAACTTGGCCTTAAATTTCACATAACAACATTTCTTTGTAATGAGAAAGTTAAAACATGCCCCCATAGGAAGTCCTCAATACCAGAGTTCAGAGCAACTGAAACTCTTGTGCAGACTGCATAATACCAGAATCACAGAATATTCTGATCTGGAAGAGATCCACAAGGATGGCTGAGTCCAACTCTGAAGTGAATGGTCTGTACAGGGATCAAATCCACAGCCTTGGTGCTATAAGCACCATGCTCTGACCAACTGAGCTGATCCTGGGGATATGGAGAGACCATGTATAGAAATTAAATGGAGCAATATAAATTGCTGTCTCATAGCTGTGTTTGAAAAAAAAGATTCAGGGTTTTTTGCTTTGCAAAGGGACATCCCCAGCCTGGTACACTTTCCAAATTCTTTAAATAATCTCCTCAAATTAATTCCATGGGCTGCCTTCCAGCCTGCAGGAATCACCCAGCAAATGCCAAGCATAGGCAAGTCCTTTCTCCCCCAAGCTGGGGTCTGGGGCAGCAGCTCCATGTGATGACTTCTCATTGTCCACTTCCACCACAGCAGGGCCCAGCAGGCACCTGGCACCTACCCAGAGAAGTTACTGAGGGGAGCAGTGAACCTGAACACATTTTACTGTTTACCCTATGGCACCAGCCAAACAGAGCAGCTTAGGGCTGCTCCCTATCCGTCCAGATGCAGCCAAACTGACTTTCTGAATGGAATGTTAAGATGCACTTTATTTCATTAATGAAAAATTCTCTGCTGCCTTCCTCTACATTAAAAAGGTGTTAATCCTGTTCACACCATCCTATCACGTGCATGTGGCCACACAACACAAACAGTAATTCATAGTCCAGGAGCTCCCTTAACCTTCCCCACTAGATGCAAACAGGAAGAAACCAGGGCAACTAGACCTCTATATCTGGCACTAGTTTGCTCCCATGTATCTGCAGCTACAGCCCTTAAGCAGAAAGCAGCAGGACACCATTCTTGAAAAATCATTCCTGAAACTTACTCACCTTTCTTCTCCCCTTATACCGTTTCGGACTGTTTGCCCAACTGTTCCTTTTTAAAATACTTTTTTCCTGAAGAAAGACAGGATCTAAGACTGGTATGCAATAATGTAGATTTGAATCAGCAGGAAGCAGTATGGAGGCAATATTAAAGAGTTAAGACTTGTTCTAATGCCTCAAAAGCAAACATAAATTAAATGGGTAAAAGATTTCCAAATTATTTAATCTATTTTCATTAGAAAATTGAGTCTTTGATGTTAGAGTATTTCCTGACTATTTCTATCAGTCTTTTGTATAATATATTTGTTTTTATATATTTGTTCTTCCAGTCTTTCCTTTGGGCAGACTATTCCATACTTCAATATATTTTATAACCTCATTCCCTTATTTCTAGTTATGCCCCTTCTCACTTTACTAATTTAATTAGTTTCTATCTTCCAAGTATGCACCTTTCAAATATTTGCAGACTCTTATCACATCTCTCAGCTACACTTCTGGTTATCATATAGCCAAGAAGGCATGTGTGCCTGTAGGTCCCCTGGTCTATACTCCTTTGCCATTTGTCCCTCCAATCTCTTCAGTTCATTTAAATCTATCTAAAAACAAGAAGTTTAAGCCTGGTACAACTTGCAATTGTTCAAGAAGGTTGTTCAAGAAGGACCTTCTCTTTAATTTTTGTAACTCAAAACTGTATTAATTTACCACCTGTTACCATGACACATCTGTAAACTGATTTATCTGCTGTGCAGCTATTCACTTCAAATGTTTCTGGTGCTTGAACAACTAGTGCTTTTCCAGTTTCACTCCTTCCCCGGAGCACACACAAACACATTTCTTGTTAAACCATTTTGACTGAATTCTCCCCAGGGCCTCCCCACAAGTGGGAAGTACTATTTTTTTTATATTCTCCAATTAGTTCTACTATCTCTAGTTCCTCTGTTAGTGTCTTCACTGTTAATTCACTTCTAACATTTGGCATCTTAGAAGTTTAGAAAGACCCCAGCCTCTAATAAAGGTGTAAAACCATCCCTTTTTCAGTAAGATACAACAATACAAGGACTCCACATGGCTAAATAGAGTATTCTTCAGTACTACCATGTTTACATTTCTGTGTCTTCCTGTTGAGCATTTCCTACTCTCAGCCTGAATTATCTAATGCAAGTGACCAAAACACACAACCTGATGTCTCTTAAGCCAGTTACAACACACAGTTATGCCAGGGGTGCTGTTAGAAGGCAGCAGCTGTCTCCTTCCTTCCCTTCCCTTGCCCACACATTACCCAGCAGCACGTTGCCTTTGTCGTGCCACCACTGCCCTGTGGTGAGCCAGGTTACTTTTCTATTTCAGATTCAGTGCATTGTGCATCTGCACAAATACTTGTAATGGTACTCTGCACAGATTATGCAGGGACAGGAGAGTGGGACTGTGTGAGAACTTACACCACAGAAAATGTCCATCGAGTCCTGTGCTGAATTCCCACTTGTAAGCATCACCTTAGTGTCAGAAAGTAAGCCTGGCATCCTGTAACTGAGAAGTCTGCAAAAACCCAAAGACTTCCCAGAAACAAACAGAAGGAGAAGCCTTAAGACCATGTGAACGAACACTGAAGATTTCTGCACAGTTGAGGGGACAAGATGAATTGAACACAAGGTAGATTTGTTAAGGAGCTGAATTCTTCCAAGGATTAGAAAAAAACTTGATGGAGTAAAGGAATACAAAAACACATTGTTTATTGGAACGTTCTCAAAAGATTTGGTAGAGTCCTTCACAAAGGGCTACTCAAGTCAGTGTGCAGGCAAGAAGAACAAAGTACTGTCACAAGCAGGAAACTGGCAAAAAGAAATGAAACAAGAATCACTGATCAGTTTTGAGCATGGAAGAAGGGTACTTGTGGAGTTCTCAAACATCAGCATCTATTTTTTTCAGATTGTTATTAAATAATTGCAAAAGAAGGCGAAAACAAATAAAATTTCATCTGAACACAACTTTGAGTGAGGTGGGTTAAATGCACAGAATAATGTGTATTATTTAAGGAAATTCTCACAGAGAACTCCTGGGCAGTCTGAAACCATAGCAACAAAGAAAATGAGAAATATGAGAAAGAAATAAACGCCAGAAAAAGAGATCTTTAATTATGAGCTATAAACTTCCTGTCGTTACTCTGTAGGAATTTATGTTGTCTGTCAGTAAAAACAGTCATGTGATCAGCACTGTATAAAAAGTAAACAAGATGTTTAGAAAAAAAACCCCATTATATATATTAGCATTCTCTGGCATACACTTTCTAAATCTATACTTTTACCTTTAATGTATTTAAGTCTCCAGCTTGATTAAAGCAATATTTAGCAGAAAGATAAACCCTCATGAAAATCCAATGAAAATTATCAGCACAAAGAATAGGCCTAAAATTGAAGGAAAACTATACAGAAACCATTTCAGTGCCCTTGAAAATCACAGGCAACAGGCTTGGGATCAGTGACACCTAAAGCATTTCCATATTTTCCTGTTATCTCTGCTAGTATCTTCCAGGACAGAGTATGCCTGGTTTCTAGGCAATCCAGTCTACTGCTTAACTGCTGGCACTGCTGGAAAGCTGTCCCTGAATTCTAATTACACAATTTACACCCTTTACTTCTGGGGAGAGAGAATAGGAGAGATTTTTTTTCTCTCTCTCTTTGCAGCACACTTTAAAATTTTTACATTATTGTAACTCCTCTAGCCTGAATAATTCTGATTGTTCCATTCTCTCCTGGTAGGTCACATTTCCTTTGCTATTACGTTCACCTGAGCTACTTTCAGTTGGCCCTCATCTTTCCTCAAATATGGTGTGCAAAAATATCTGCAGCAGTCCATTGTTCCAGAACACAGTAAAGAGAAAGATCATGTAGGACTGCTGTAGTCTGAGTTCAGACTGGAGCAATCCAGGTCAGTTTCTTCCATTGATCAATTTTCCATAACACAAAAAACAAAGATTCTATCACTTCCTCCAAAACAGTAGATTGGGTACTAAGAACAGGACACTGTATTACACACAGCACTTCCGTGACTGGATACAGCATTCTCTTCTTTTTTATTTCTCATCAGTGCATTCTATGCCTCAAAGTAAGCCAGAAAGGAGAATGGCTGTTAAAATAAAACAATAATGACATCAAAGAAACAAAGTGATGAAATGACAGACAGCAATCTTTCTTTAATGTATTTGTGTGTGGATATATGACATCTGAAAGCCATCACACAATAATTATGGCAACACTTAAAAATTTCACTTACTGTTAAAAACAGGAAACGGAGTTTTGTGACCAAATTGTTGAGAAAACTTTCTATAACTTGTTTCAACTATATTCTCACTTCTATTTACATTATAGCACAGACAAAAAGGCTTCAGCCAAGGCTAGGTTTGTTGCATATAATGTATCTACCCAAACACACAGTTGCCCTTTTTACAAGGGCATGCAGTAATAGGACTTATAGGAATGGCTTTAAACTAACTGAAAGAGGGGAGGTTTTATTTGGGAAGAAATTCTTTACTAAGAGGGTGGTGGGGCATAGCAATAAATGATCCAGACAAGCTGCAGATGACCCATCCTGGAAGTGTTCGAGCCAGGCTGGATGGGCTTTGAGCACCCTGGGCTAGTGGAAAGGTGTCAATGGTCATGGCAGGAGTGCTAGTAACTAGCCTATATAGGCCTTTTCCAAAAGCCTATAAAAAGCCTATAAGGCCTTTTCCAACCAAAACCACTAGGATTCTAACAGTATCTGTACATGTGATCAGATTTCTGTATGCCTAACAAAACACAGATGCTGTTCCACATCCTTTCCACAAGAAATGGATACAGCACACAAGCAGAAGTATTATCCAAATTTTACACAAACAGAAGTGAAGCAGCAATGAGTGAACTACCAAAGTTCACATGAAAAGCAGAGCAAGAGGCCTAGATTTAATTTTCTAATCACAGTTACAAGCTCATTAACCACAAAACAATGCTCCTCTCCCCTCCCTTATCACCAAATAACACACACGTGTAACGCCTGCACCAACGCTCATTCACAGAACCAGTGGTGCTTGAACAACATGCAACAATTCTCCAAAAGAAAGCAGGAGATATTTTCTTTCTTCACCATCCTGCATTTAGGAAGCCAATATCACTATTTTCATTCTTCCTTCTTCTCCTAAGTTCATGCCAGTTCATACTAAAGGCCTGCACAACAGGGTTTAAGCAAACAGCTCATCCCACAACTGAAGGAAACGAGGAACTCTGTCACTGCAGTTCACCTCCAGCAGCTGGTTGTTAAATCAGAACTAAAAAATTGCTTTAGTTTCTTCACTCTTAAAACTACAGTATGATGGAGTGCTACATTACAACAGTTGAAAATAGAAAAATCACGCCTTAAGTTAGAGTGCAGACTTTAAGAAACAAAGGAGTCACTGAAAAAAAAGCAAGCTGGCCACAGACATTTTCATCTACACTTGAAAAAAAGCATGCAAAACCAGCTAAGAGTGTATCAGAAGTGAGTATGTGTTTTTATTAAGAAAATCAGAAATGCTGCAGGAAATGATGGAAAAGCAAAGAGCTAAACAGAAGCTAGGTTAGAAAGGGACATCTCCCCAGAGCCTTAACAAATCCATCACAAGACCCTAGGGAGATGTTAAAAAACAAGGGGCTTTTGTAGCATTTTTAATATTCCTTCATGTGACACAGTGCATATATTTACCAAGAAGAGTAAGGCAGTATGCAGAAACTAAAATACAATTGCATACTGAAAAAAGTTCAGGAGACACAACAGCATTTGATCAGATACACAAAGGCAACCACAGAAGGGTACAAATGATGTGAGAAAAACTGATAAGGGTAAATTTCAAAGAACAGGGAAGAAACCACAGAGAAAGAGCTGGCAGAAAACATCACACAGGTTACACTTGCAGCTTAGTGAAAAGCCTAATGCAGCATTGGAGCAAAGCACAATCTGCAACAAGCAAGCAAAAGAGTCAAGTACCAGTATGCATGGTGGGCACACAGGAAAAACATATAACTGGGTACTTCTATGACCTATTTTGTTCACTTCATATTAATGGTATCTTTCTAATCACTTTATGTTTGTATCCAGGCAACAGGATCAACCATGCATGTAACAGATCATGATACTATTATAATATATCTGTAAGCTGGGGCAGATGACAAATTTTTACAGAGGCAGTGAAGAATTCCAGGCCTCATTTCCCCACCAATTAGAAAAAACCTGCCCCCAAATCCAAAAAGCATCCTACTCACCCCCCAGATCATACACTCTGCTGCAATACAGCAGCAAACTACTCCCATCACGTGAATTGTCATGCAATGAGCACAAGTTCCACTTCCATTATGGAATATAATTACTTGCAGAGGATGGAAAAGTATCAGTAAAAGTTAGCAAGAAATAGGTAATTGAGACAATTCATGAACTCAACCTGCTCTCCAGCACATCTGCAGAATCCTGAGGAAAAGGAGGAGGACCATGGCCAGATGAACTTTGTTACTGCCATGAACCTGATCTGCTGTCCAGCCTTCTCACCTTTAAGTGAAATATTACAGTTCTTGTCCTCATACTGTATCTCTTACAGAGCTTTCAAACTTGCAACATCAGAATGATTTACAGAAGACTCCTCCCAGTAAAGATAGGTAATGTGTGTGAACAGTTAAAGGCAATGGGATTTTCCTGCTCATGGCAGAAAGAGTAACACACCGACCTCTGCTAAATACAGTATCCATCCCCTCTCTCCAAAAGAAACGCCTGTATGCTATTAATACCACAAGATGAAACTCAGCTGTATAAATAAAACCCCTCATTTCAGCTAAGTCTTCGTCATCTCTCTGGCATCCACCACTGTCTCTTCACAACAAAACTCTCAGGAGGACCTACAGTGCAGGGAGTTTTTTTTCTGGACAGGAATGCAAGCCTAGTTTTATTATCTCCTCTTGGCAACTTAACATTTATGAACAATTAGGTTGGAATTCAGGAAAAAAAAACACATCAAAGCCCAAAGTTCTGTAGGAAGTACTCGAGTATTTGCAAATCAGCATGGTTTAAAATGGAAACACACTGTCTGGAAGTCAAGGGGACCCTGCACGCTCTTTCAAGAGACTCTCTGACATGCTGGATGACCTCAAGTACATCACTTATCTTTCCCATATTAAAAAATATCTCCTCAAATGACCTTGCTAGGTAGCTCACTTTGAGAATTAAAAAATAAATACACTGTAAATCCTCCTATTATTATTACTGCTGTTACTATGGGGGCTGGAACTGTCGTCAGCGAGCAGGCAGGACATAATTTAATTTTCTTTAAATATTTATTATGCGACAGCATAGCCATCTGTTTAACATTCACTATATTTAGTTTCTGTCTTAAAAAACAGAAGGAAAGAAAATACCAGATTTTGACTTTCACTTCCACATATCCTTTCCAGCCACATATGCACTAATACATGGCCAGTATCCTTTCAACTGTAGTATCCAAAAAATTGCAGGAAAGCAAAAAGAACTTCAAGTTTGGATGAAAACAATTCCAACTACAAATTTATTCTCCAAGATAAAAAAAAAATCTCTAGTTTTAGCAGTATATATTTTGACTTCAGCATTGAGAAGGCAAAACAGGATATGAAGGAAAACAGTGGGACAAGAAGACATAGATGGCAATAAAGCACTGTGCAGAGTATGCTACAAGAGGAGAGACATAAAATATCACATACCTATACAAAATAGTAACTTCTCAATAGCATTAGTTTCTCTTCAGTGAATTATAATAAAAAACATCATTCTTAAGTAACAGCTGTTACACAAAGGTGCCTTTGGCATCAAAATGTATTCTGTTTGGACCCTTCTATGAAAAGCCTTCTCTTTTCCCTGTTTGCACTGTGTACTTCCAGCAGTCTGCACACAAAAATCTTTTAACATGTCAAACCACTGGGACTTTGAAGTAATACAAGTCAAGGAGGTAGAAAAGAATCTAAATTAATCAACACACACTGAATAAATTTTTAAGTAAGGAAAACTAAAAACTAGAAAACATCAGTTAAAATGCACTCATCCATTTTATGCTTTCCCACTGCTGTATCTACTATTCCAAGGCTGAGACCATGACCCCCTCCCAGCACACCTCAGCTCCTGGCATCAGCACACCTTACCAAGCCACTCCTGCTCCACCACTGCAATTCCAATATACAGAGCTCAGCCCTTACTGGGAGTATGCCCTAATTTTCCAGGGCTATTTATAAACTATGATAGCACATCAGGACAGTCAGGCCTGTCTGAGAGGCCAGTATCTGACATCACAACAAATTGGTACAGAGCTCAGGCCAAGAAACTCCAGCATATTGGTGAAAAAGCATAAGCCAGACACACAAATGCAAAAAGATGCCCAAAAATTTGATGCCTGTATTGTTTTAAACAGCTTATTTTCAGATCTTCTATTGCTGACAACAGAAGCAACATATTCCTGTTTTTATACAGCCAGAAGATAACATGCTAAAATGGTGGTACACTGGTGTCATTAATTTACTGGCACTTGATGACTGAATGGATAACAAACAACTCCCATATACAGTACCAATAATTTGACCTTCAACTACTGACCTTCTGTTCATAAACTGTAGTTTCCAGATATATGAAGCAAATTATTTTTTTAAACTGTGTGTAATAAACCAGTAAACATCTGAACATTACCTTTTTACCCAAAAAAAACTAAAACAAAGAGAAGCCTAATCATTTAGGAGTGGTAGCAACTGCTTTGGAAATACTTTTGTGTTTGAGACCAGCACAGAAGCCCACTTCCAAGTCACACTCCTGTGGAGCAAGGGTTGAGCACTGGCACAGGCCTTTAACCTCTCCTCAGTTTCGCAACAAGGACAAAGGTTTAGGCAAACACAACAGCACACAGACTTTGGTCTAAAATGAGCTAACTCTGGGCTTGGTTTAAATGGAACATGGTGGGAGAAGAAGCTGAAGATGTGCCATTGCCCGATCCATCCAAATAACAACTAGTTATAGTTGTATTCTATGTTGTAGTTCTTGAGCATATCACAAAAAAGGGGGAAAACTGCCCCCCCCCCAACTGCATTTTTCCTCCATCCTGTCAAAACTCAGTGTTTATTTTTAGTGTTAATCTGCAATGCAGAATACATTTCTATCAAATATTTTATCACCAGTGTAATAATCTGAATTTAACGCCTTGTTTTTAATGGGATATTTGTAATTGCTTTCTGACTGACAAGAATCATAGCTACTGAAAACACCTGAAAAATACAGGACATAAGAAACTCATTCTGAATTTGGCCTACAACTTGTTCACTTCAGTTCCTACAACCTGTACTGTCCAGCTCCAGGTATTTCAAAGACAACAGAAGAAAGCCTTAAAGACAAATTTGCAGAATAGGAATAAGGAAAAGTAGTCCTTCTTATTATTGTTTATACTTATGGATATCTTGAGCTCAAGGAAGCTGTCTAGAAGACCTTAGTGTTTTAATTTGCAGGATTTGTCCATTTAACTGACACATAAATATCAGATTACTTTTGACCCTACACATTTTTAACCTCAATGATGTACTGTAGCAATACATTCCACACATTAATTTGTGTACTGAGTGGAATACATTTCCTTTGGCCAGAAATGAATTTGTTATTTCCCAGTATAACTGACAATTTCCTTTTGTGATGACAGCAAGGTATCTCTAACTAAGCCACTACTTCAAACAAAAAATTGTCAATATCCCTTTTACAAGATCTTTTTTACAGAGAAACAATTTCACAAATAGAAATGACTCTGCAATCACAGTAATTCATAAAGATGCTGCAATCAGTAGGAAAGATACTGACAATGCAGGCACTGCACATTCTCTGCCTGTGTTTCTAAACAGCAGGATTACCCTTTACGTGCCCCTGCACTAAGGCTTGAAGGGCAGAGCACAGAGCACCTTCCTCACAGCTCAACACCCAGGCCTAGGAACAACAGGACCAGCAATACCATTATCACAAGGAATGATGATAAATACAAAGCTTTCTGAGCATGGCAGCACAGCTGTGGTGTACCAGAAAGATTCATGCCTCCCTTGGTGGTTGGAACAGCTGTATGAATTAGCTATTCGCTGGAGTGCTGCTCTTTTGAACTTGCCTTTATATACGATTCCTACCTGCAGAATGTCAAGCTTGAAGCAGCTGGTGTCCTCGTGATGCTGTTTTATAAAAATCTGAGGTAGCACATACAAAAAACCACAACAACAACAGCAACATACAAAAAAGCCTAACAACAGATAAAAATTCAGATTACTCAACTAAGTGACAGAAAGAAAGAAATACAACGAACAACCCACTTGAGATTCCAATGTAGTAATTTGATCTCTTCATCTACCATAAGCTATTAGGACAGCTAAATAAAGCATTTTCTTATACTTTTCACTGTCATTAACTGGATCTCCTGTCCTGATCTGGCCAGAACTACTTAGAGCAGCAAAACCAAACCTCAGCAGTGTGCTGGCTGGCTTCCTCTGCATCACCTGAAAACCTGGACAGGAGCCACGTGACCCTCTCTCCCATTAAAAAGCCTCACATAGCCATTAATTCATCTCTTGCAATTAATGGTGTCCCTGAAATAGATTAAATATCTTGCTATCCATCTTCAAAGGTACTTTTACTTGATTTCAGCTTTTCTTGTATTGACAATTCGAAAACATGGATGGATATCTAAGTACTGCTAAAGAGATCTAGTATTAGCTCCCTGATGTTAGCCATCAGGGTTTTACTTAGGTCAAATAATCTCTCCATTTATTAGAAGAACAATTCCAGATGATTCAACAGTTTTCAAAATACTAAAGGATGTCTCTGATAGGCCTAATGATGAGATCACTCATACTGTTGGATTCCAAAAGGTCAATTAATACCAGAAGATACAAAACAACCCTCAATCTGTAGCTTTCTTCCTTACAGTAATTACAATAAAGCACATATAGATGGTAGAATTAAATGAGCACATTTGGAAAAATTAAAATTTTCCAATGTATTTTTATGATTCGTGCAAGTTAGAACTTGTTTTATTTAAGAGGGACATAACAAAGTTGCTCAAACAAAATAAATTCTGATATGTTCTATCTTATGTTTGTCCTCACCACCACCTTCTGAATGTGGTAGTGTACATCCATACACGTCTCTACGTGTGTCCCTCCTCCTGTTCACAATTCCCATATTAAAGCAAAATCCCGAATTACAAACTCCACTACACAGCATCCCACTGCTATCACACAGGCTGAGCAACCATCTGATAAGCCACAGGGGTATCCTGAGCTAACCAGAAGTTACAGCAACTGTAGGTGGTTGTTCTCAGGGTAGAAGCACTTCAGAACTGAAGCAGCACTGCCAAGAGGTTTTTGGTATTCTCTGACAGCCATGTCTTCAGATTCAGAGACCCACATTCCATCCAGGGCGCAGGAAGATGCTGCAAAGCTTTGTATCTACTCCTGCTATCTGCATCTTAGTACTTCATCTTCCTTTCTCTCCAAAATCCATCCTTTCCATCTAACCTGCTCACATTCCTCACGCCACACTTGCCTGTCCTCTCTGGTCATCTGTCAATTCCCTGTCCAACATTTCTCTTTTGGCAACTGAACTTTCCTGAGATAAAGATTCTCTTTGAAAGCCCCACCGTGCAAAGCACTGCCCATGCAAAGGCACACAACAAACAGCTCTTCTACCCAGAAATAAACTCCTTTAGAAAACGTAGCTTTTTACTGAAACTGACTTTTGGGTCTCCTTCTGACAGCAGGTATCTTTCTCCAAAGCAACACAGCAGAATGGCCAATATCTGTAAACTACCTTAGATCTCAAAGTAACGGAAGAAAAACATCACAGTCAACTCCTGAAACAGTGCAATGGGGAAGCACTCTTACAGAAACTGCCACGTCAGGTATCACAGCTGGGTGGCAACTGCTTTGTAATCCCTGGAACAGGGCCCTCCAGCCCCAGAACCATGCAGAAAAACAGCAGCTGGCACACAAAGATCAGAAATGTCAATAATGATTAAAATTACATTTCAATGTCAAAATTTTAAAGCCATATGAAATTTTTGGACTGCTGGACCTTGGGGAAAAAGAAGCAAAGCTGGTTTTCCAAAAAGGTTTCTGATCTCCTGGAAAGTACAAATTGGTAATGCTGTAAAAGCCAACATCACAGCAAGAATGAAGTCTGCCTACTGCAGGTGCTCTCAGCCTCACCAGACACAGCCCCCCCTTTTCTTACAAACCATCTGAGTGCAAATGCTCAGGAAGAACAGGACTTCACTCCAATTCCTAACAGGGTGACACGCTTCACTGGAGTTAGAAGTAGATGAATATGGTAGAGATAATCTTATGACTGCCTGGCTCTTGGAAGGGCCAGGGGGCTCTGATGAATGCATTTATTGCTGTAATCTTGAGCCAAATGCCTAAGGGTGACTGCTACATCAAATCCTCTAAAGCCTGAGAAAACAGATAATCCATTGTTTAAAGATTTTAACTAAAAAAGACCAAGGTTGCAAAGCCTCAGGCAGAAAGAACAATGAAACACTAGACAGGAGAACACTTTGCATTAGTTTGCTGCCCACATACTGCTGTGCTTTGCACATTATACAAGAAATAGCAGCAACTGGACCTTTATATTAAGAAAGAGCTTTTACTGAAGAAGGAAAAGAAAGGGGATTCCTCTGCCCAGTCTTATAGCTACCTGCTCCCAGATGCACTATACACCAAAGGTTTTAAGCCCTAGCAGTGATTAGTTATGCCAAATACGAGCCACATTATACAGGCACAGAATTTTTACAGCACTTGGCACTGCCAATGAATAAAAGACCTCAAGCTGAATATTTAATATTGTACCACTCAAAAAAGTCAGTAGTCATGTACAACTTCTGCAGCTAGTACATTTAAAGCATGACTATGCTGGGCTAGCAGTGTAATGGGAATGCTGACCTCATGCAAGAAGCTTAGCAAGCCAAAAAAATGCATTGTGTGACTTGCTCCCCAGGAGAGAGACAATATATCTGAGCAACTGTAACAGGGGAAAAAGTATTGCACTCACTGCTCTCAAGGACCGCTTCCTAGAATTTGTCATTTCCAAACCCAATAATAATTAACCAACATTTCTAAGAATTTTTGTGTGACACTTTCTCATCACAGTTTAAGATGATCTTGGGTGACAGCGATAGGACAAAGAATGCTCTGCACCAGTATTACCAACTCAAAGTTAGATTCTTATCAGTATTAGTCAAAGCTCATTCCTCCTTTTTTCCCGTATTCCACACTGATTTCTGCAGTCTCAGTGAAGCCAGCCTTACAAGCAGAAAAGAGGGATAAGAAGTCTCCTCACATTCACAGGATGAATTTCCCTGCAGTAGCCAGCTTGTGCCCATAACTTTACATGAAAAAACCCTGCCAACCCACATTTCTTCCTGCATCTCTTTTCTTTTCTTTTCCTTCAAGACAGATGGAATCAAGCTAGGTAAGATTTTCTAAAAAGTATTACCTAAGGATAATTAATTTTATGAAATTGAAATTTTAAGACGAGTGTTATATCCTGATGTCTGTGCATAAAAGGTTTCAATACCTCATTTGGCTGAGAGCTCTCTCATGTTATTCTGGCTACCATGAAAGTCCTGGCATTTGTGTTCACAGGCATTGCAACCACTTCCCCAGCTCTGTCAGCAGTTTCACAGCTCCACTGGAAGACACCGTGGTTAAAGGTCATGACTGCAAATGAGGATGGAACTGCACAGAGCCCCAGGAAAAGTTGGAGTGTCCCAGCAGAGAGCAGCCAGCAGAGACTGTGTAACACCAGAGCCAAAGAGCTGTGAACACACAACAAAACAAGCAGCACACTCAACACTCCTTCTCAAGCTCAGTGTTACCCATCCCATCCCAGAAGATCAAGCATGAGGTTTCTAAATCACTAACTCATGAAAATCAAATAACATCTGTATCCCCACCAAATGCTCTCTCCAGATAAAGCCTAATGACAGGGAAAATCAGAATCTTGCATTTGTGGTTTACACCCTAGAGCTGTATGAAGACATGTTTGGCTGTATTTTTATTCTTTCTTCATTTTTAGAAGTACTCAGTGTACTTTAAGACCAGAGTTTACAGACATACCCTTCAAGAAAAGCCTGGCTTCCAGTGCAGACACTGGCTCAGTTTCCACTGCCCTGTCTCCCAGCACTGCCTGGAGCTGATCTTCACCCTTGCACAGGATGCATTTCAGAAAGATATAATTGCAGGAAGGGGAAGGGGCCTGAGCACTCCCAACAATTTCAGTCCTCAAAGATCTGTCCAGAACAGTGTCATGGGACAAACTGTCTGTGCAAGGGTGCTAGAAAAAACTGTTGAGGAAAACACAGAAACATTGCTATTGTTTGTTTGGTTTTTTCTTTGTTTGTTTTTGGTTGGTTTTTTTTTTTTCCCCAACAAAATATGGAAAAAACCAAGCCCAAGATAATTCCATAGAAACATAACTAGTTTTCTGACATAACATGTCATGTTGTTCTGGTAAATTGCACAGGACCATAAAGATAATACAGCACTGTTCATCAGAGAAGCTGGGAAGTCTTGGAGTACATGCAAAAAAAAAAAAAAAAGTGCAGAACATGTGAACTTAGTGCTCGTCTGTATCTTGACCAAAAAGACTACTTTGCTCTTCCTCAGGACCCACTTTCATCAGAAAGCACTATTGCTATTACTTCTTCAATCTTACCCCTTACAAGAAATCGGTGATATGAAAATTAATCCAGTGTCCAATTAGGGGTGGAGAAGAACAGGCAGCAATGAAGGACTGCAGCATGCAGCTTGGCTCTTACCCTGCTGCTTGTTTCAGTTTCCCATGACCACTGTTAGTTAAGGCTAACCTAGATTTAAAACCTTTGCAGGACTGATGCAGAGAGAAGAAGCACAAGACTGCTCTTCAGCTTACACCATGTGAAACTGTACTGAAGTGACCATCTGGCATGTCTTTAGGTGGTCACTCCTCTCCCCCATCTTATCCTCAAGGTATCTGTGCTGTGCCCCTGCAAGAGCATTTGAGCCTGACTGGGTTTCTTACAGTAACATTTTCCCTTCTGGAGAATGATAATATAGCAAAAAAGGAGGTTTGTTTTGTTCTGTTATTTTAATTTCCACATGAATTTCCTGATCCTCCTTGCTGAGTTCTTGCACCAATACAGAGAAGCACCACTACAGGACTGGACTGCTTTCCTCAGCAGCAGCATCAGTTTAAATGCAACCAAGAGGAGTGTGTTCAAAGGGCATCCTCACCCTGTTTTCATTCAGCAACAGGAAAATGCTAGGACTAACATAAAAATAATTATACCATAGCTCTACTGCATGCAAGAGTTAACAACCCCAGAGAAACCTTACGTTCAGCACCAACTGCAATTATGACAATCCCTGAACACCAGTTTGCTCTTAACCTGCCCACATACACAGTGCAAGACCAAAAAGAACTTTCAAGCTCTGCCTGCCACCACAGGCACTGTAGCACTGCGTGTGGTTAGTGAGGAATTTGTATTTATAAGTAATGCTGGGAAAGGCAAACATAAATATTTTGTTTGAGGCAAAGCAAGTTTTCCTACAGAAAGCTTTGTGTTTATATGTTTATGTGGACGTGGGCCATGGAAACACACCCTGTTCCACGCACAGTTCCAGGATACTAAAATCTAGATGTGAGCACATGATAACAGCAGCTTTCATGGTAGCCCTGACTCAGGAAAGCAGGCTCATTCACATCATGCTTTGATACAATAGGATCAGAAAAAAGACCAGATCAGAAAAAGGAGCATAAAGGAAGGATATGGATAGAAGTCTCCAGACAAAACTAAATCAGAAGACAGTGACAGATCTCTGCTTATGAGGAAGATGATTATGACTCAGCCAAAAGTAAGGCACATTCATTTCGAGCTTCAGTATCACCGAGTGAATCCAGAGCATCTAATTAAAAATAAAAATAATGAAATTACAAGTAACAAATTAAATACATTATTTGTAACCAAAATGGGGGACAGGGGAAAGCTGAATGTTTCAGAGCTGTTCTGAACAATAGATCAGACACGGAGACTAGCAATTTATGCCAGGCTTCAGTGCTGAAATGAATCTGCCTCCTCACAACTGCTGGACTGGGCCAGGATCCCACCTCATCCCACTGAAAAAGCAGGTTTAACATTACAATAGTTCACATAGCTCTCCTGAAAGTGGATTCACACAGCTGGTGAAACAGGGAGCTGCAGCAGCCCTCACACACGGACACTCTGTGTTGATCAATGCAATGTCTACACTAGTTTCTGTCTGCTCTTTTTAATACCTCTACAGCCCTCAATAAATGGAGGACAAGCAGTGTTCCAGCAGTTAGGTGATGATGATTTCAGTTCTGTAGCTCCATTGCTGAGACAAAGGACACCACTTCAAAGACATCTCTCTACTTGAAACTGACCTACACACAGGTGATGTCCAGAAAAGAAACACAAACAAAACATGGGTGATGACAGATGCAAGATGATGGTATTTTAAGGGGTTAGACAAAACACCAAAATCTTCTCCCCTGAAATTTCTGCCTTTTATTAAACTGCACAAGAGTTCCCAGTCTTGCTGTGCTCCTTGTTCATTTTGGGCCATTAAATATTAAGAGGTATTCAACTTGCTGTGAAATTACATTATTCATCTCAGTCCTGTTGTGTGCCACTGTGCTGGGCCACTCCAAACCTGACCTCACCATTTGGTCAAGGTTAAGCCTCCAGCAGTGCAAAACCCAGATTGTGCAGAGAAACTGCTCTCTTGACAGAAAAAGTCACTGGGCTGTACCTGACATTTTGACATTCTCCTCACTTAGAGTCAACTACAATCTCTGCAGCTAGATTTTGAATTAAAGACCCATCCATGATTTGGTCTGATTTCTCAGGGACAGGATGGCTGTCCAGGACCACACTAAGGTCCTGGTTACCACTTACAATGGAATCCTGGCTGTTGAACAACTTCATCTCAGAGGCATGGGCAAAGACAATCAATAGCAGCAGCACAAGCCCCAACAGTCAGCACTTGCAAAAGCTTTCAGAATAAAGTGTGAGTGTCACAGAATCCCCATGTAAGCATTAGCTTAAAAAGATAAACGTACATAAAAAACATTCTAAATATCGAAAAGGTAGTTAGGATCAGAAGAGGCAAATTTACATAATTAATAGTGACAATATTAAAAATGCTGCACTGAAAAGCAGTCCAGAACTACAAGCAAGTTAGTTGTCACTCTGGAAGGTGTTCAACTCAGCTTCTGCTCAGATACTTATCCTGCTGACATTCTCTACATCTGGAGTGACACTCTCAGTTTTTAATATATTCAGTGGAAAAGCAAAAAAGAACTTCCAGCAAGTGATTCACCTCAATAAATGTGGACATCTACTTTAGGGTAGATTTGGAAATGAACAGTGCCCAAACATACCCTTAACATAAAGGGAACTTACAGTGCCCAGCTCAGTTGTGGACACTTGAGCTGTATTTACATGCTATATTTCCACATGTAATCAGATGAGTCCAACTCTCATCATCCAAGAGAAGCTAGATCTGACTGTTTTAAAAGCCCGTTGTGATACAAAATTTTCCATTTACTCTAAAGCACCAGTAAAGGCTGAAGGGCGCAAGCAAAGTCATTCAGTAAGAGGTTCTTAAAACAAAAATAGACATTTGTAAATGTTCTGTGGTTCTTCTAACCTTTCTGAAGTAAATCTCAAGTTTCTCTGCTCTTCTAAATTGAACTCTACTACTCACAATGTAGAACAGCTAAGGCCTATCATTCCACTATTTCCTTTGAGGAATTAATACCAAAGTGATTGAAAATGTGAGAGTTAAGATCTGTTGAAGAGCTCTAAAAACCCACGTGCAAGCTCTGATTTTACTTCAGAAGTACTGCCAAGCAAATTAGCATTAATTAGAGACAAGCTTAAAGACCAATAAAATATTAGGCTAATGGAATCATCTGGAACCGTAAAACTAAATACGATCAAAGGAAAACAAGTTGCTCCATCAGCTAATCTAATGGTCCTGACACAACACAAACCACTCAGAGGTGTAATATTCTTGGAGAGCTCCTAACACAGGACTGAAGATGTAGGAGACTGGAGAAACAAAGGGAAGAGTAAGGACAGGGTTGTACGCTTTCAAAGAGACTGACCAGATGGCAGACCAGGACTGCAAAAAGCGATTAAATAGGGATAAAATTGTCATTTTGCTGTCCCTCTTTACTCCTTCCCTCTTCCATCAGTTATGCCAACCCAGCTCCCAATCCAACAACTGAATATAGAGAAAAAACACACATCAATAAATAAAATCAGCAGTGACCCCTGGCTCTGGAGAGGGCTACGACTTGCTGGTGTGCCATCTAACACGTGCAGCTTTATGACCTGCTCTCTCCCTGACCATGGAAACCCTCCCTGAGGAGGCATCCTTCTCTTGTGAGGCTGTACTGGATGGGGAGGTAAGAGAGAAGGGGACAGACTCTGCTGTCTCTGGCTTTCCTGAGAATGCCCTGGACAATCTTTTCTACTAATGGAGATATTTCTAAAGGGGAAAAAAATAATTCAGAATAATGCACTGCAGTGTTGAGAGAAAACAGATCAGTACTAGTGCAGTACAACTGTATCCCACAGCCCCTCACTTCCATTCCACACTTAAATGTGACAAATTGCTGTAGATGTTAAGTGCAGAGTGAGACACCCAAAGCACAGGGATTACCGGCACCAGGACCAGCACAAGCCCTGTACACTGAGCAAAGGACAAAATCTATCTCTCCCTCTTCTACCTCCTTTGATTTTGGAGAAAAAAATATGAACGTTGGTATCTGACTGCTGTTACTTTTAATGCATAACTTCATAATTTGTATTTAATGATAAATATAAAGTTCACTTAACAGAAAGAAGAGGGCACTATCACAGACTAAGTTAAGGTGGTAACATTTCAGCCTGAGAAGAGCTGCAAGCACTGTTGATACTCCACATCTGCAACCCCAGCAGGAAGAATGGCTGTGGTTACACACAGCTACAAACACATTTGGAAGAGTCAGGTATCTCCAAACACCTTCTTGGTGTTGCTACTACATAAGCAAGTGCTGCAAGAAGCTGTCCTTTTTTTTTTTTTTTTTTTTTAATTTTCCTTGACAAATTCAAAAACAGGCTGAGTCTAGAGAGAGAGCATGTTCCCATCCCTTCTCCTTATTTGAAGAGTTTGGGCAGCTTTAGAAAACAAGCAAATAGCAAATCCCAGTTCTGTGAAAACAGATCTTGTTACACTGCCCAGCATAAGCCACAAATATTTTGAGAAGGTCCAAACTGCACTTACAATCTTACCAAATCCCTCACATTCACTGATAAATCAGTTAGCTTACTAAAAAATATTAGAGCAGGCAAAAATGTGATGGAGGGTATCTTCCTCCATCAGAAGATTAATTCATCACTCATGTCTAGAGAATTCTACTGCATTTTTAACAGAGCACATATGGATTGAGTCTAGTGATCTATATAATTTCCTTTCAGGATATGGGTCTATATTGAAAAACAGTCCCCAAACAGCAACTGTCAGAGGACAAAGACCTTCAAAAATCATTATGCAGGAAGAACAGGTAGGGCTCTGATCTGTCCACTCCACTAAATCTTTCAGTGGTGATTTAAGCTATAACTGTGCTCCACAGCTCTACTGGAGATTCCTGCTTCCAGAGCAGGATCAGCAAAGCAAAAAGTCTGTCTGCACCTTCACTGATGCACAATGCAGTCTGCCATCTCCAGCAGATGAAGCAGAGGCACATGGTCCCTTCTGATTTTACTGTAGCGGGGAAATTGCCAGTGTAAAAGCAGAGGGTAGAGCTCAAAAAAGAAAAAACCCAGACTTTGAGCCTTTCAGAGCTGATGCCAGAACAGGCAGGGATCAGGCAGGAGCTGCACAGCGCAGGGTGCCTGCAGACTGCGCTGCTACAGGCCAGAGGTGAAGTGCTCAGCACAGGCATAATGAAATACACAGCTTCACCTCTGTGCATTATGTTCAATTAACCAAAGCAACGGTGCTCAGCAAAGTCACAGGGAATTTTCTAAAGACAGCTAATGTTGCTTTGGGCCATCTAAAAATGCACTCCCAGTACCTGCCTTTCACCACCCCTGCACTGCTCAAAGCCTGTCACCAGAAAACAGCAGCAACTTGGATGTGTTTGCCTCGAAACAAAGAGATTGGAAAGACAGCTAGAAAGAAAAAAATTGAACTCAAAGACCCCTGTATCAGCAAAGCAAGAATAAAACTAGAGAAGCAGAGAGAGCAAACAGGAGTATTCATCCCAATTATCTCCAGAATCCAGGACAAACCCTGCTCTCATGCCCAGTGCCACCACCACTGACTGCCTGTGTGCTGCTGCTGCAGCATCACTGCCTTACACCCACAAACTCCACTGCAGCTGCCTGTTGAGCTGGAAATTTGATACACTGCAAAGGCTGCTGACAGCCAGAGGCTGCTCCCCTGTCTATAAAATATCCTGTAATAAATTACATTACAGATTGGGGAAAAGGATTCGGAAGAGCGAGAATTAAAACACAACCTTATGAGAGCTAAATGAGACCAATTAAAGGAGATTTGCTACGAGTGCTGAGGGATTTTGACCTGAGCTGTAATCAGGGATGGATATGCATTCTTTTAAAAGAGGAAAATGAGCAAGAGATCATGTGTAAACAACTCTGCCAATTAAAATGAAATGGATTATCTTATCTGTGCAGCTCTGCTAAGAGAATCCCCACATACTCCAGATACACCGCAGAGAGATCTGAGACAGTCATTCAGTCCTCTGAAACAAGGTTCAGTGATGGGGAGATAGGCAGTGGTTCAGGGCACATCGAAATCTTAGCTGCATTTCATTATTTCCCCTTCCCCCGTTACAACAAAAAAAAAAAACCAAAGACCCCCATGGAATTACAAATGTAAATACAAAAGTAGGCTCAAGCTATTTTTACCAGGCCCCTACATGAATTCTGATGCAGATCAGACTGAAGGTTAGGCATAACAGTGAAAGTTTATCCAAAATCCATGCAGCAGATCCCACCATCACTGCACTACTAGATGCTGCTGGGAGACCCAGCTTGCCCAGGCACATGCTCATATCCTGATAAACAATTGCTCATATTACACCATACCTCAAAACACTGACTCTCAATTTTTCTGTATCATAATCTCATTTTGCTGCCAGATTGCCCCTCACTCTCCATTCTGACATCCAGTCTGAGCATCCATACCAAAAGCAAAAGTAATTTTTGCAACTGGAGCAAAAAATTTAATATGGACACATACCACTACTCCTGCTGTGTCCTTGCTCACAGCTCATTCTGAGCTGTACCTTTTTTTGAAAATCCCAGTTCTTCGTAGTTCATATATACATGCAAAACCACAGTTTTACAAAGAATGAACAAATACTGAAACAGAGGAAGAGAAGACCCATTACAAAACCATGTTCGAGAAGCAGCAAGGAAAACACTACCATGTGCTTAGGGGAGAGCAAAAACTAAAAGGGAAGAACAAAGAGAGGAATTTGGAATAAGGAAGAAAAATTTAAGAAGCAGCTACTGAACAAGATAATAACTGTAAGAGATATGTACTTGTTCACAGCTGCTGACAGGAGAAAGTTTTTAGACCATTTTATGCTGGTTGCCAGACTTAAGCACACAGATTTTCCACTGGCTCAAAACTGATCTACTGGAGTCTGGCTGGTTTTGGAACCAACAATCTCAACACATCACAATCACTTTTGTGCAGGGTGAAGAACTAACTAAAATGCCTTTCTTTGTCCATTCTGTCAGCAGATCAGTGATCTCACTGTCATGAAAACAGCTGCACTGAGAAGCCCAATGAAGAAATACTGCACAAACCCACGGTGGATGGAGCACCCCACGCGTCTTTGTGCAATTCTAGAGGGCTTGGCTTTGGGATCACTGTCCAGGTGCCGAGCCAGCTCACATGGGCAATGTCAGCACGTGTAGGTATCCAGGCCAATGAACTCTTGGTTTGATGCTAAGCTTCTAATTTTTTCTGGCTCTTGGGGTGTTTTTGTACAACGCGTCCCCCTACACCGCCATCATCCAAAATTTCTCACCCCAATTACCACAGATAATTGACTGCACATAACCTGAACAATCCATCAGAAGTTTCTAGTTTACCTCTGCCACAAAGGACAAAGTTACATTTCCTAATGAGAAATGCACATACTATTAACAACTCTGAATACTTCCTTGGCAAAATTGGTCACAAAGGATCCCAGTGTGGAGTAGTTTAACTTGTGGCTGAATTCAGAGGTGTGACATTTGCTCACTTCTAATTCAGGCAACACTCTTTACTCACTCTTGCATAAGCAAACAGGGATGTCTCATGCTTTAATTTATCACTTGACCTCTGTCAAAATGTTTTAACAACTAAAACATGATGGGAAATACTACAGGAGAGATTTCTCACGTTCCATTAGCTTTCTCTATGTAATTTTTGTTGTGTCTTTATAATATCACAACTGTGCCCGCGGCTGGCCTGCTGTGAGCGCAGCCCCCCGAGAGCAGCGTGTGCAGCACGGACAGTGCAGCCAGAGCCTCGCCACGGGGACAGAGCATCCCCTGCCCCGGCGCACGCCGACTACTCGGGCGCCGGTCCCGCCGTACTCCGCAGCCTCGGCGCCTGCAGCGCGACGCCGCGGGGTAAACAAAGCTGGAGCGAGGCCGGGAGCGCAGCTCCGGCCCAGGACCCCGCTCCCCGCCGGCGGCCGGAGCACGGGGGCTCCGAGGGGCGGCAGCCGCGATGGGGCAGGGGTGCCGCTCCCAGCCGCGTGTCGGGGGCCCAGCACCCGACACGACAAAAGCAGCCGTGAAAGGCTGCGAAACCTTCGGCCCCGGGCACGGCCGGCAACAGAGCACCGCGCTGGGGCACGGGTCCCCCGGAGCGGGCTCCCGGCGGGGTCCCCCGGCCGCACAGGTGGCTCCGGGGCGGGGGGCAGCGCCCTCCGCACGGCCCGGCCCGGGCCGGCCCCCCCGCCTCCTCCCACGCTCCGGCCGCCCCTCACAGACCGCCCGCACCCGTGACCATCGCCCCCGGCCGGCACAACTTGCCCCGGCCCCGCTCGCTCAGCCCCGCCGCCCTCCGAGCCGGAGCGGGCCGGGCCGCCGCCACCGCGCTGCCCTCCTCCACCTCACCTGCCGCAAGGAGGCCCCGCCGGGCGGGCAGGGCACGGGTCCCGGAGGGAGAGCGGACGGGCGTCCCCCGGCGCCGCGAGCAGCGCTCAGGCCGGTCGCGGCCCGCCGGCTCCGGGGCGCTGCGCGTCCGTCCGGCCGCTGGGGGAGCCGCCGCCGCCGCGCCGCCCGGCCGCCATCTTCCGCGGGGAGGGAGCGAGGGAGGGAGGGACGGAGCGAGGGAGGGGCGCGGGGCCCCGCCCGCCTCAGCGCCGGGCTGCCCTCGGGCCGGGGTCCCGCGGCCCGGCCGCGCCCCGCGCTCCAACACGTGGCCGGGGCTTCCCCGCGGCCGCGGGCACCGGCGGTGGCCCCGGGGCTGCCCGGCAGCGCTCCCGGGTGGGATGCCCAGGAAAGCAGTAGGTAGGGATTGCCGCTGCTGTGACATCGCCGGCAGCAGCCTCCCGAGAAACACAAACACGCACGGTGCAATTTGCTACGTTAAAGCGGTGGAGGAAATTGTAGTAGGAAGCCAGAATGGGATGTGAAGCCACATCACAGAAACATTTATTCTCAGGGGAGGCTGGACGAGTGGACAGCAGTCCGGGAGTGCTATTACACGGTCCTGCTTTTGGATCAGCTCTGGAGAAAGGACCCAACGTGCTGCAGAGAGCGAACATGTGGGACAGATTAACATGACTGGGACCTGGAGCAGTCACAAGCGACAGAAGAAAAGGGAAAGCAGGTGCTCAGGGAATAAGGCCTCATGTTGGCAACGTACTGCTTCCCATCCTGCTGTCAGAGGATTGCTGGCATCTTGTGAATAACTCTAAGAAAACCCTCCAAAAGGCAATGCAATATGTAGATTTGCTCTACAGGAACATGCTCCTCTATTAAAAAGTTTGAAAAGCTCAAAAATCATGGTTTATGGACACATTTATAGAGGATTTTTAATCTTCAGCTTATCAATTTGCACCTGAAGCACTGATCAGACTTCTGCAAGCCTGTTAAGCCCATGTTAGCAGGTGAATCAAATAACTGAAGAAAAACAGACAAAGCTATGAGCAATCATATCTTAGCATGCTTCAAAAGCCTGTTCTGCCTCTGGCTGACAGCACCCCCACCTCAGCAGAGGTGGATGAGGCAGCTGCTCCCACCACCTGCAGTCCCATCTCACAGGTCTATGCTGCCAAAATACCCAGCAGCACATATTTAACACGTGATTGCATTTCTGTTGAGTTAACCCAAACACGTGCCACAGTGCTCACATCAGATTAATATCACCCCCTGCCTGCAGCCGTCCCAAAGCTAGCGTGGCAGCAACAGGTGATGCCCAGTCTACCACAGACCTTGCACTTTTCAAAACAGCTGATCAAATCTGAGCCAACAGAGGGACTATGCACTATGTGGCAGCTCAGAACTTTGTGTCATGTGCTTGTAGCATTTATCATCCAGTACTACATTCTGTGAAATGGGATTTACCATTTCAAAGTACAATTTGATAGTCTGGTTAAAAAAAAAAAAAAACTTTCTTCCTCAGTCTAACCTATCTCAGTTACAGCGAGGGAGGGAAATCAGTGACAGGAGGGTATGTTGTACACTATAGTTTGCTATACAGGCAGAAGAGTATCAGCTTAAAACTCTAGCTAAATGTGCCATGGAAGAAACTACCCCAATTTTTGCCCCATCTCTCCAAACCCCTCCTCAAACCACCGGCACAGAATCCACCTGCTTTCCTTCTCATTTCACCACAAAACAACTCTCCATCCCACTGACCTCACTGCCTTTCTAGCTACTTCATATGTAACCTCCTCTACTCACCTGCAAGACATCTCCAACCCCATCTTGCATCTCCACTCTCTTCCTCACACTCCAAACCACCCTCAGTGCTTGGCTTTATGACTCCCATCTTCCAGCTTATCATATTGCTCTGTGCCTACCTCACTCAGCATGTGCTATCCCTGGTAACATTGCACTTCACTGAAGCAATTTCTCTTTCTTGAGGCCACATAAACCATCTTTGCCTGGATATTCCATTTAATGGCTCAGGCCTGTTTCTTCCCAAAGGGAAAGTTGAAGATTAAATGTCTTGCTGTTTCTGTTGAGGCTCAATATAGTCTTTGTAATAGGGATGGAAGATTTTTACTGATATTATAACAGATTAGAAGGTGTTAAAACTTGCTAACTTACCATATATAAAACAATTTCAGCATTAATACTTTTTGGAATTAACAAGACTGAAATCTGTTTACAATTCTTAAAAACATTTAAGACTATCTATACCAAGTTTGGGCCTTTTTTATACAAGAAAAATATGCTAAATCTAAAGCAATGAATTTCAAATGCCACTTTAAATAGAACATATCCTTTTACGTATAAGTATTTTTTTCAGTTTATTTTGAACTAGACATGTAGCAAGAAAGAAACAAACAAACGTTTCTGGAGCAGGAACAACCAGACGGCAGCGGCACTGCTCTGACTCTGATGTAACCTATAGCACGTTCCAATGTAAACAAGCCTCTGAAGCAGAGCCCTGGTGCCATTTCTGCAGGCTGTCCTCTGTTGGTATGAGCACTACTCTTTCCCACAGAAGCACGAAGGAGAAATAAACCATGATGAGACAGTATTTCATTGCAAGTACTGGCCAAAACCCAAGTCTGCCAACATGCAGTCGTACGATGCATTAGTAAAATGGTTTTCTGTGAATAAATGTCATCCTGCCCATCCATTCATAGATAATTATGGTAAAATTATATAAATTGTAACAAATTAGGCACAGCCACCTTTCCCTCTCCCCCATCCGCCAGTGCTTCAGAGGACCCTCCTATAGCACAAGAAACCTTCAGAATGAGATTTTATTAACTTAATTATATCCATCCTTTCCTTGTAGCCAGTCTGCCTTAAAAACCACAAACGTGCATTTTTGTTTTCTAATACTTGTTAAGTACATAAGAATTGGCTTTAAATTCTTTAGAGCACTACACACCAACCAGTAAATTCCTATTCCTTACCAGCAGGCAAAGAGGTGGTGAGGAATTCTGGCAGGTGAGGAGTTCTCAGGCATCAAGGATCTCAAGGGAAAAATTCATAATCCTCCACTCAAGCTGCTTTAAGTACCCCCAAAGGATCACCTTTCTCTACCCTTAAATAATAAACCCAAATAAACAAGCATTCCAGGTGCATTAATCTGCAGTCCCAAACCTTTCAAATTCTCAGGCAAAAAAAAATCACCTGTGATGTGCAGCAGCAAGACCACCTTAGCTTCTCTGCAGCACTGTTCATCAGTCTCTTACAGCAGTTCTACTGAGGTCAGGCTTATCTGCATGGACAAATGGGAAAGCTGAAGCACAGGGCACATACCTGGCTTATTTGCAGTCACCCTGCAAAGCCATAGCAAACCCAAAACCAGATCACAAATCCAATCATTAGTAAACTGCTCTGTTTGGTTTTCTACATTATCAATTACCCATAAGTAAGAGGTAACAATTTTCATAGTAAAACTGAAAGGATATTGACATTCAGGGTCCAATTCTGCTCATACTCTCCCCACATCTCACAGATACTATAAGCACAGGAGCATTCTGCCAGGCCTCTGTGCCACTAGCTCAGCAAGTGAGAGCAGAGCAATCCTAGTTTAAAAGCAAATCTACTTGGGCATAAATAAAAGCTATCATCAATTACAAGTCTCCCACAGAGTAATCTACCTGTGTATACAATTATGCATGTGCATAAATTGGAAGGGAACTAAAAAAAAAACATGTTCAGACACTCGTCTTTGGTAGGAAGATAGCAAAACTTGATCTAATAGGATGAAAAGATTTTAAACAGCTATAGCAGAGTGGGAAGTAAGGTGGGAAGTAAGACTATCCCTGTTTGCTAGCTCAATACTGGAGCTATTACAATACAGGGAAGTATCATTCCTAATCCCTGCTGACAGCTAAAACATAAGACATAAAAGAGGCCCCATATGTATGCTACACTAAATATTCTTGACCTGTTAGTCTGACTATTTCGCTTTCAGCAAGTGTTTAAATTACTCTTATCCTAGTTAAAAGAGTTCCTAAAAACATGGGCTATCACCACTAATTTTATGAGTCCCTTCCTAGTGCTTATTGGCTCATATTGCTACATATCTTCAAAGATCATCAAGACAGGATTGACTGCTTCAGGATAAATCTTACCTGATGAATGCTCCTGCCTCCTATGTCAGAAATGAGAGCAGAACATCTCTTTGCTCCCGAAATTGCAGGAGCCATTTCTTCTGGGCACGAGCAGATTGCCTTTAGTCCCAGTAAAACGGACTATAAAACTCTTACCTTCTCCCTTTAAACACTAAGGACGATTTTTTTCCTCCTGTTTCATCAGGCAGCAAAAGTAATCATCTCTCTAAGCAGCACCAGCTGACACCTATTTACTGGGTAATTGCTGCAGTTAAAGGGGATTAAGCACAATGAACTCGCTTTCAGCGATAAGGCAAAGCCACCCCGTCCCCTTTGCCACTTCCCAGACACACCTGGGAAGCGCTCAGGGGAACGGAGGCCAGCCAGGCCTGCCAAATGGGGCCCGCACGCTGGCTAGAGCCCCTTTGCTGCAGCCAGTGCCAAAAGGAGATGTGTGCCCCGCACCATGACAGCAGTGGCTGTGATGGACAGGGGATGAGTCCCCGCACCATGACAGCAGTGGCTGTGCCGCACACCAGGCGCGTGCAGCGCCTGCTGCAGCCTCACGGCCCAGCCGCAGCACAGGCCCGAGCGGAACAAAGCCCACCTAACGGGGCATACATGAAATGCTAACAACGAGAGGCAGTATAAAAACAAAACGAGTTCAATCCAACTAACTTGTAAATTAAGAAATGATGCTTACACTGCTAGACCTGACAAGTTCTGTGCCTCTGCAGAAGCTAGGACACAAAATACACTAGTTAACAAATAACTAAATCACAACTTGAGATCAGCGTGTTTACATCAGGCAAACCAAATAGCAAGATAGCTTCTCCCACAAGAAGAATCTTAAATATTGGTGAGGAAAACAAAGACCAGGAAAGGAAGTAATAGCATAGATTTGCCAAGGATCAGGCAATTTGGAACAAAAGCAAAAATTCCCTGTTATCCCTGGTCTGTCAGGGAAATGCCATAAAGGTAATTTTAACAGGTTCTGTCATCCTTTTGTTTTTAATGCTAGTATTCTCCCCTCCCCCCTTTTAGGTATGGTCCCACTTTTTAAACATTACATTTTTAAATGACACAGAAAAAAAACCCCTCCTCTGTCAATTGATTCTTTATCCCAGAAGTACCAATTTCATATTGCTCAGGAGAATAATGTGACACTCCAAACTTTACACTGTTTAAATGTTATTTTATTAAATATCTTCAGTTCAAGGTTTCATTGTAACAAAGCTATGAAGGTTCTACCAACATTCAGACCAAACAAACAAACACTAGCTAACTTTAATTATTTCTATATCATGCAAAAATTCTGCATCAAATGCCTTCCATTTCCTGTTTAAAATGTGATATTTATAATATATATTATATAGATGCTTACATTAGCCCCATAAGAGAACATTAAGAATGCTAAAGGTGTACAGCTGTGTTTGATAATGGCCATACCAAGCTAAGGTTCTCATTAACTTAAAAGGAAACAAAACAAAAAAAAATCCAAAAGAGTTTGTCTCCAAGACTGTGCAAAAACAAAAAAACCCAACAGTTCTCTTCTTTTAAATTTTTTTTTTCTGAAAGATGCATATACTTAATACAGAGGGTTCTCTTTTTTAACTATTAATAATTATCAGGTAAAGAGACAAGGAAGATCAGACCGAAAGAAGGCATGCATAATGTTTTGTATTTATCTTTTTTAAGTGGCATAACTGTAATCTGTTTGCTTTCTTTGTGGCTTAAAAAAATTCTGAATGAAATATCAAGGCTTTTTACTTTTCCACTTCAGTCACTGTCTTAAAAATGTTTTGAAATAATAAAATCTAGTGTTTGCCCCCCCATGGGTTCAGTCCCCTCCTCACTCCTCCCCTGGGATAGCAAAGGGAGGAAGAAAAGGGTGTTTGCTCAAATAAACCTGGGAAGAGTGGATGGCCTTTTCCTTCATCAGTGGTCAGCTGATCTAATCCTGGTGTGGGATAGCACCTCTCCAATAAAGGGAGCAGAGCGCTATCTGCTGCAAAGTGACAGCTCCACTTTGTGCAACAGCTTTAATTGTCTGCCTTTTATTGAATAAGGATTAACATTGCAAATTCTCTTTCTTCTCTTCTATAGTCTGCTAAAAGATTGCCACACACTTAGTACGCTGTCACAGAAATAATTTTAACTCACTCTAGAGATCCAAAAAATTATTAGGGGTAGATAAATTCAGGTAAAAGCCCATTCCAACTTCTGCAAGTGATGCCTTCCCTTGGTCAAGACAAATCCCATCAGGTCTGCCAGAAAGGCCATCTTCTTCTTGGGGCTAGGCTCCCTCCTTGGTAAGGTCAAAAAACCACTTCCATATCTCCCACCCAATGAATAAAGGAACTGAACTCCTTTTGCAGCAAAGAAAAGAAAGGAAAATGAATTGGCCCAAAGGACGAACATCAGATCACGTGTTCATTCCCTTTCCCCTCTGCTTCATGAGGTATCCTCTAACACCCAGAGGCAACACGGGGTGGGGGGTGGCCTGGAGTCCTTCAGCTACAGCTTTTGAGGTTCTGATCTGACAGTTTTCTGTGTTACAACATCACTGTAAAAAATAGAAAAATTACCCAAATAAACACTAGGAAACATGACACTTACAAACATCAGATGGGTTAGTGGTGGGGAGAAGCACCTGGCGGGGCTGCTGGCTCCCAATGCTATTTTACTGGAGACCAACAAATCATACAGGAGGCCAGGTAACCCCTTTAATTCTACGGGTGCATATATTTCAGTATAAAAAACACACGCTATTTATGCCTCATATAGGAGTGTATGTGCAAGTTTTCATGAAGAACATAACACTAAGTTTTTTGTCTGCTTCCTAAGGAACATGTGTTCTGCAGCACTGTGGATCCCAACTACGCTACTAAAAAGAAAAAAAAAATAGAAAATCCCATACAAATACCCTCTTCCTCTAAAATCTCTGCTCTTAATGAAATGGTTTTTTAAATTAAATAAGCTGGCTTCAAAACTCCATGTTTGTCCAGGTAGTGGCTGTTTCTAAAACCAGTATCACTAAAGAGCGAGCTTCTATTCAAGTTAATTAATTGGGTTAATAATGGGTTACTTAAACCCATTTTTAAATCCCTACTTCCATCTTTAGTTTTAAAACAACATTCCATTTTGTTTTATTTCTTAAAAAAAAAAAAAAGGAAAAAAAAAGAAAAGAAAAGTCTGTTTTGGGATCCAGCAACTGAGCAACCAGGTCTCCATAGCGTTCTTGCTGTGCAGAAATCAAAGAAGAAACAGGCTGAAGTCAGACTGCTGGGCAACAGGAAGAGAAGCACCTCCTCTCTCTTGAACCCCAGTCTTCACACTGGCTCCTCTGGGGTCTCCTTGCCACCTCTCACCGACTGTAGCTGCAGCACAGCCCGACTGTGGTACCAACTCCCACATCGCTCTGCGGAGCACAGTTCAGCCATCCGCTGTTCAAGCCGCCTCCTTTCTTGCTCTCCTTCTCTCTTTCTCTCCTTCACTTTTGCTTTCCCCCTCACTTCATTTCTGAAAGATGTTCCGGCTGCTGCCACTTTCTTAGCCCTGGGGGAGGGGGCATGTTGGATAATCTGTCATTTATTTAGCATTATTCCTGTTTTTTTATTCTTTTATACAAACAACATGTCTTTTTTTTTTTTAGATTTAAAAACACCTTCGTACAGCAGAAACAGACACGATGGATCCATGGAAAACAACAGAAAGGCAGTGCCCGGAGCATCAGATGCATGCAGGGTTTCGTGCATTTGGCTGCTGCCTGTTTGTAATTTGTATTTATTTTTTTAATGTCAAAACAGACATGACCGTTGCTGTCACTCAGGCACTCCAGAGCTGCTTGCTAAGAAGATATTGCCCTCCAGCTGAGTATCTCCACAAGTTGCTGCAGTCAGGAAGAGGTAGTGTCCACCCAGAAAGGAGAGGGGAGAACAGGATGGAAGATGGAAGGAAATAAAGCCATATATTAGCTGTACACAATTTAAAAAAACACGTTTTCTACAGGTTATTTTGTGTAGGTAGAAACCCCTAACACAAGACAAACTGCGCCTCATGAGGAGACTTCTAAAGGTAAGAGGCACTCACTTCCCCTTCCAGGGGGCTGAGAGTGCCAGTGAAAATTAAGTAATTGCTAAAATGTATTACATGCTGCTTTGGACAGCCCTGAGCCCACCCTCTCATAGCCATGACCCAGAAGCTGAAGGAGTTTCCTAAGGAGTGCTCAAAAGCTCTGGTCCTAAGGAACATTTTCTGCCTCACTTTCCATTGGCTTTTGCCTTGAACGGAAAGATAATTGTATTTTTGTTAGGGTTTTCATTTTTCAAATCTTCAGTGATTTTGTCTCTGAACTTACTTAATATTTAAACAAATGTACAAGCTTCTCCACAGTTTTGTGAAATTGTAGTCCTTGTGACTGCTTTTAGCAAAGGTCTTTCCTAGTTAATGCTCATGTGCCAAATTACTGGATTTATTTTGATCAGTTTTAAGTCTGGGTTTTTTTCATGTCTGTTTAGCATTATCCTGTCATGAAAGTGTAGCCAAACTCTTTCTTCTACCATTTCTTAGTTTGCAAATCTTAGCAGAATCTCCCTTATAAGTCTTCTCCCCACTTGGTTCCCACTCTCTCCTTACACAGAAATCCTCTAATTAATATCAAACTTTTTTTCTGGCTGCAGTTTCCTTTTCAGATGATTTACCCAGAGCTGAACTCTGCCTTCCAGGTGAGAAGAAACCACTACTTTCTATTTAAGCATTCTTACTCATCTCATTCATTCTTCATCCTTAGATTTCACTGCACATGGGATAACACTACTCCAAAATTATTCAGTGGATTCAGATGGGGGCTACCCACACTGACCCCATTTGTAATTGCTTGTGGGTGTACCTCCTCCAGAACCCAGAAATGCATGCAAATACTTCAACTTCTATTAGTTTACAGGGTATTTTTAAATATTGTTTTAACCAACATTTTGTGGTTTGGAAATACTTTCTGCTCTGCAGTTTTCAGAAACCCTCCAGCACATACTTTTGGAGGGCTTCAGCATTTTCACAGCCAAGAAACATACCTCTTCTGCAGCAGACTTTCCATTCCTAAACTTCCTCAGAAGGCATAGGCATAGTCACTGAGCCATACTGATCTTTAATTTAATAATTTCTTCTGCATCATTTTTTGGACAGACATCTCTCTCAACATTTCTGTGATGAAATCTGATGCAAGTTTATTTTTGTTTTCCTGCAAAGGCTTTTTCCTTCTCACTGCCTTACTCCCTGGAAATTCAGCTGATTTTCCAGCTCCCTTGAAGCTTCCCTGCTTCTGGTGCCCCCAACTGGCTTCTGCTTTTCAAATTCCATCTGTGACCTCTCCAGCTTGCTTGTGATAGTTCACATTCCTTCCTATTGCCTTCAGTAGGATTGAATCCCTCACAACACATGAATATAAACTGCTCCTGGCTTAGTACCAAGTTGTTCACAGAACTAGGACTCAAGTAGCAGCTATACTTGAGTGGTTCATCCTTAAATGACCACATAAAAAAAGGTTGCCTCCCAGTTGGAAATGTTTGTTGTGTTTGGCCTTAAATAGAAAATACTTAGTAGAAAGGTCCTAAGATTAGGAAACTTTGGACTATAAAATGGATGTAACATATATTTCAGCATAAAACAAAAGGATGCAGAAAGACTTTGTACATCTACATTAAGGCAATAAACAAGAATGCCTTAATGCTGAAGAAGTAATTTGATCTGATGTCCTTCAGGAGCAAGCAACAATCATTTTTTCATGACATATTTTTGAGCCAAAGTTTCTTCCAATTATGAATTGTGGCAAGTTAATTGGAGGATATTTTAAATCCTCTGATATTACTGTTTGTTTAGATTCTTTTCCCCTCTGAGTTTTCTCAAGGTGGTACATTAAATACTTTTTACTTATCGGAAAATCAGTAGTAAAATTTATATGGATAAACCCTTACCCCTTATGGCACAGAAATTGTTCTGTATGGACTCTACAATATCCTTTCTAGAAGATGACATAATCATCAAAAAAGTCCTCTGAAATGACTCCCAGGATCGAAACGTGGATGTGAAAGGGCCAACCTGTGCACAGCATGAGATATTCTTCCTCTCTGCTCCAGACTAGCCATTTGTCCAAGCACAGACCTGAACACCTGGGAGGAAGCACAGCTGCTACAAGGGTACCTATGCCCAGGAACAGCTGTCTGGCACATGACTCCCATTTGTCAGGAGTGGCAGATAACCCTACTGAGTCCAGAGGACAGGACTTAAAGGAACACCATCGACAAGCCAAAGTGTTCAGCTGTAGAGACAGCTAAAGACGGTCTCTGACAGCCAGCTAAACGGCCCTGAATGCTGAATTCCCACAGAGAGCAGCCTCAGCCGTGTGCGGTGCACTCCTACCCGTATGTGATCCTCACTGGAGAGGTGCTGCAGGAGCTCCAGAGCAGTGGTAGTGCACGTTGAGCCACTTGCCGTCGCGGCGGTGCCAGACGCGCGTCTCCTCGGACTGCGTGGTGCGGGGCCGGCCCTGCCCGTCAATGTACTGCGTCAGGCGGATGTAGGCGATGCACGCCGCGTCCTCCCCGATGACGTGCACGTGCGGGTTCAGGATGGTCGTGTGGATTGGCTTGCTGTTCTTCGACAGTACTGCCACGACATGCAAAACCATCGGGTTCTTTTACAGCTAAGGAGGAACAGCGTCCCACATTCTCCAACCTCTTCTATATTCTACTCACCTTTCACTGCATTCTGGAATACCACAAAAATTGGTCCTGCAATTTTTCAGGAAAAGCCCAAGCAATTCTTACCCCTATCAGCTCTTGTTCTCACTACAAACTGTACACTTACTGCCAGGAATCCCCTGGCCCCTCTGCCCCCACTTCCTCTGCTGCTGTGTCTTCAGTTATGGGGAAAGAACTTTCACTGACAGAATATCGTTGCAAAGGAGTCAGTAATCAGGAGATCTTTAAGCTAGGACAGCATTAAATATGAACAAACCTCAGAGAAGTGTTAGAATCACTCCATAAATAGCCTGTTGAGAGAGACAAAGTCTCTGCATACTTAGAGAACTACATTTGCCCATACTAAGGACCTTGACCTAACCCCCAAAATAAAACAGATTGAACAGCTCAGGATTTAAATTTCAATTATCTCATCCTGTGGAGACATCCAGGAAGGGAGACAAATCCCATACTATAAATGATAGCATTTCTCCCAACTCTTTCTTGCCCCAGACTGACAAGGTGACTCTTGTCTATGTAAAAGGTTCATTAGGTGTTAGAGAGCTGAAACAATCCAGGGAAAGTTCAAAGCAAAAGCATCTTTATGCCTGACCATTCAGTATGTTTACCCCAAACATACATGTTGCTTCCACCAAAATCTGCCCATTTTTTCCATTTTCATATCAGTAAGAACTCCAGTGAGTCAAACTTTTAAAACTCCTGCAGTCTGTGCCAGGTACAAAACATTTCCACCTGGCAGATTGTATGCCTAGAGTGAAGGGATGTGGGGGTTAGAACTGAAATTGTTGCTGAACAGGCTTTTTGACAGAAAGGCTGCTGGCTTTTATGAATGCATCCTAACCCAAGCATAATCAAGTTCCTGTTTACTCTGATAATCAGTAACAACAAGGCAAATTTTCCTCCCCAAATGTGACATAAAGGAAGAGGAGAGAGAAAGGTGTTGGAGTTACCAAATCTACCCACTCACAGTTTTCAAAGTAAAACTTATGGAAATCCATTCCTTCAACCAGGTTCCCCAGTGCTTCAGGTTCAAATGAGGTCAAGCCAGGATCACAGATCTTTCTGCAAAGAAAAGCAGCACAGGTTTACAGCTTGCATTTGAGCCCAAGAGCTATTCACACAGTGAAGCGCTGGTATGCCATTTGACTCACACCCTGTGTCCACCTAACTACATCTCCCTACTACAAGAAGTAAGTTCCTGAAGACTCAGCCCTACCATAACTCAAGGAACCAACTAGATGGCATTTCACATGAAATAAATTTCTAGGTTACTGACTTTCCTTTTATTCTCTTTCTGCTCTTCTCGTTGCCCTCCCCTGCACTTTTCTTACAAACCTAGGACATTTTCCTATTGTTGCTCCTGTTGCTGTTTGCCACCTGACTTGAAATTCATTTAGAGCTCTACTACTCCATCCTAACTGATGTAGGCCAAGAAGAATAAAACTTTTTACCATCCCTGACTGTGTGACAGCTCCTCATACCCAGGAGCGAGAGCATCACTTGCACACAAACTGATAAACAACCTGTCAGAAAGCATCTCTACTTACGTATAAGCCTCAAAATCTCCATTGTTGATGGCCTCTATCAGCTGCTCTGTTATCTTAATGATCTCTTGCTTACGCACTGTGAACAAGAAGAAAGAGCAATTTAGCTGTGCTGAAGAGTTCAGTAGAAATATGAGGCTAGTGGGTGCTTCCTACAAGCAATCTGTAGAGCACCATTAGTCTAGATCTCATAGGATGCTGCTCCCTGCATTCCGGAGATATGCAGTTAAGGCAGCCATCCACATCAGAGTAGGGGGGCAGTGGTATGAAAGGGAAATGGTGATCCCATAATGCAGGGAGAAAGGAAATAAAGAGACCATATTAATTTTCTTTTTTTTTTTTTCTTCTAGAAAGGTCTAAGGCACCAGAGGTGTCTCCTAAATGACAGCCAGAGCTGCTTCTGGGGAGTCTGACCAATGAATGCCAGTGGCCCTGCCCATGTGAAGTAGTTTGGCAGCTTAAGACTGTGGAAAACCTTCACCACAGTAGCCATATACAAATGGCCACCACACAGATCAAGCCAATTGGAAAGAGTCTCCCAACAACTTGCCTATCACCATCATCAACACTTCAGCTATTGTGAATGCTGCAAACAAGCAACTGGGACATGTAGGGATGGCTTGTGCAAGCTAGAAGGATGACAGCAGCAGGATAGATGGGTTGGATGAGCAGGTCCTAGCTATGTCTGAGAGTGCACACTGTTCCTCAGGCAGTTACCTTCTGCCAATCCCTATGGCACAATTCTTTACAGCACTCTGACAGCACTGCCATTAAGCCAACCCAGCACACTGGACTTCAAGATGTCAAGGGCTGTCTCTCTATTGTTGTTTGGGCCCCATGTGGCCAACACCTCTGCACTCTCTTCTCTTGCCCAGGCCCCATCCCCTCTGCAGTGCTCCATTATCCATGCTGATCTCCAGAATTAATAACATTTACAAAGTTTCTATTAGGTCTGTTAAACAACACAATTATAGTCTGTGACTGCTGCGTGCACCATACCTATGCCTGAGCCTATATGCACAACCTCGCATCTCTTCAGCCTTCCCCACACCTGTAGGTAGACTCTTCTGCACATTATATAGGCATTTAAAAGGTTCACTAGCATTCTTTTCCATGTTATCAGATAATATACAATTCCTACCACTAGAAGTGCCATTCTTGTGCCCTTCAGCACCTAAAATATACATGTCTGAAATGGAACCAGTCCCCTGACTGTTCTCCCTTTGGGCCCTGAAGCAAATTGTGCTGGGACTTCTGGGAAGTCTCATATAGGCATCTTAGATGCCTATCATTAGGGGGACAGTGTTTAAATCAGGACCTACTGACCTACTACCCTTAGATGTTCAAGTCAGGGGAACTGAATTCCATCCTAAATGCCAGAAGATGCTACTCTGAACTGCTCCCCCCTTGCCCATGCACCTCATCCCACCACTGGTGATGGGTTGCTCACCAAAGAGCAACAAGATAATAATCTCACTGGCCATGAAAGATGTCCATACCCACTCTGGAAATCATTTAAGAGAATTTTACTACTAAGACAGCCTCAGAAACCCCTCAGATAGGGGACATCTGGCTCATAACAATAGGTTGGCTGGTTTTACTATGCAGGTTGTATACACTTCCAAATGTGAAAAGATGTACACAGGGAATGGGTCAAAACGATACAGTGGGCTATATCTGTTGTAAAAAATGTCCTTAGAAGCAAGTTGTCTGGGATAACTTTCACATGAAAAAGGGCTGCTTTTTGGACCCCCAAACCATGCACCACCCATGTCCAGAAGATGGAGCGCATGGCAAAGGCTGTATTTGGGATGAGTGAGGGAGTCTGCAGTCCACAGTCACGGTGTGCTGGCTCATCTTAAGGAAATCTGAATTCCCTTCCGAGGCGCCTTGATGCAGTGCCATCAGGCCTGTCCTTCAACACTAGTCCATCCCATCCGACTGTGCTCGTCTCCTGGCTCTCACTACATGTCCCGAGCTAGAACCGGCACACGGGAGGTGACCGCTCTGTCCGAAGGACAGAGAGCCTCGGGATGTCCAGGGGGCGGCATTGGCGCCTGCCGCTCCCGATGAATCCGCGGTTCCTCCCAACTGGCACGGCAGACGCACAAGCGGGAGCGTGGCCCGCGGCTGCTCCACCCTGCTTTGTGCGAGCCCAGGAGGCAGCCCCGCCGCAGCAGCTACACCGCCGGCCGGGGAGCGCTGCGGGCGCGTTCAGCGAGCCCCGTTCACGGCCGGGGCAGGGCTGGGGCCGAGCCGGGCCGGGCTGAGGGCAGGACGGGCTGAGGGTGGCCCCGCTCCCCGCGGGTGGCGCCCCCCGGCGGCCACCGCCGCTCCCCGCACCCGCTCCTGCGGCCGCGCCCCCGCCGGGCCCGATGGCGCCGGCTCGGACGGGCGGGGTGAGGGACGGGGAAGAGAGGAGGGAACTTTACATCTAGGGTAACTAGCGTGAGTTGCACTACTCCACTACTGCTACCCAGCTGCTAACTTACACGGTGCTCGGTTAAGTACAAAGGGAACTACTGGAGTTAGCAAAGGCTCCGACCGAGCACGCTCTAACTCCAATGTCTGCCCTGGGCTGTCCCAGGCATGGAGCTTCTCTTCACAAGACTGTGTAGCTGCAAAACAAATGTAAGCGTTAAAATAATAAACAGACAAAAATTAGAAAGCAAAATAAAAACCAACAAAGAAGTACAGACACACACAGCCCCAGCCCTGGTCAGCACACAGACACATCCACATCCCAATAACTTCTACCTGCTCTCCTGCCTCTGTCACATCACTTGGGCCACACACTGCTTGGCAGGGGCCACCCGGGCACTGGTGCAAAAAGCACAGCAGGAATTGCACCAGTGCTGGAGGAAGTCTGAGGGCAACCTAAAACAGTGGTCAGCGTAGTGACAGCAGCACAAGGGCAAGTACAAGATGGGGTTAAAGAAAGCAAGGATATCCAAACCACTGCACATCTCAACTTGGAGGGAGGTGAAGTGGGAGAACACTGACCCACTTGGCAGAGAGGTGATTCAGCACTCCTCAGTGTACCAAGCAGGGCCTTGCTATGAGCAAGAGGAAGGAATTAATAAGAGAGCAGTGATGGACAGCTCACAGCAAAAAGCACTTCAGAAGAGATCATTTCCCTTCTATTCTGGCTAGGCAAAACACCTTTCCTATTGCACCTTACAAACCAGCGGTCTGACATCCTTTGAGCTACTAACAGAGACACTCCAGCTGCTGCAGTATATGAGATACTGGTGCTGTGTATAGAAAACCAGGGAAATACCATGGGAAGAGACAGAAGAGGACACACCTGGTTCTTCCTTCCTAGACTGACCTGAACGGAATCAAATATTCCAGATGCTCCCAACTCACACTAAAGATCCTTCTACTATTGCTTTAAAGTCAGGCAGCTAGTACAGTATGTGTATAGGAGAAAGGCTTTGAATTCCACCTAGATTTTCTCCAACCTAATAGCCTTTTTCATATGCATTTTTTGGAGTTTTTCAGCCACAGGCTCCTCTACAGAGCTAGCAAGTTCAGGAGCTATCAGGCAGAACTTACCATAACTCATAGACTAACCACAGTATCAGCTAACTGAGCTAAAGACAAACACACAAGGTAAAGCTTGTGACAGACAAATGCTCTTCACAGCCAACATTATCCCAGAATTTTCACTCAAAGCACCTGATAATGGATTAAAAACTGCTTTGGGGTCTTTTAGGACCACAGCCTCCCTTTCAAAGCACCTTAAGTCTGAAAAAAATGGTATTTGTTCCTTTGGTACTTCTGAGCATCATCCATGTCAGAAGTCCTCAGAAGTTCTGAGCAGTGTGACTGAATTCAGTCTCATGCATCCCCTCCATAAGCACATAAGCAGATCTGCACTACTGACCCCGTTTACCACAAGGAAAACTAAGAGATGCAGTGACTTGCCCAAGGAAACCCCAAAAGGCAGTGTCTCTGCACGGAACTCCACATCTCACGCAGATGAAAGCAAGGGAATGAAATTAGCTAGGATGAGGTTCTGGTTTTTGGTTGTTTTTTGGTTTTTTGTTTTTTTTTTTCAGAAAGGGAAGGAAATGTTTGGAAAATTTCAGTGTGCAAAGGAGGGTATTTTGCAGGAAGGGAGATGATTTCTTTGTATTCTGGAACACTGGAAATGGAAAATCAACACATTGGAAGGAAGTTGAGGAAAGGAAAAATCTTAGGTAAGGAGAAATGGGAAGGGTGGAGGAAGGGGTGAGAAAAAGATGCTGTGAAGCACTGCACCCCTGGACTTACTGGCTGAGAAACAGAGAGAAAGCTGGGACTGCATGGACTCAGTCTGTGTTTTGCTCTCACTGTGCCTCCGTCCTTCAAGCACTGAGCTGCCGTCCCCGGTGGAGAGAGGGGGAGCTAGCATGGCAGGGAATTAAAACACAAACACAAACAAAACACGCAAGTTCAGTAAATAAAAAAAGAGAAAGTAAATAGGAGAACATTAAAGAAACCACAATGCTGGGCACAAAACATGCAGGAGTATCCTCCAGGGCAAAGCCAAGTAGACAGCTCGACAACACGAACCTGCTGTGCAATTTAGAATAACGCAAGGGCAGGGGGGCGGAGGAAGAACAAGACACGCACTGCCTTTAGCCTCACCACAGTGGAAACAACATATCCCTGAGGCAACTGCTGCTGATGGATAAAGATAACGTCCCCTACAGCACAGCAGAGCTGATCTGTGTATCCTGGTGGCTATTTAAAACAAGAAGCTGGCATTGGAACTGCACAAGCACTTCCCTTTTCCGAGAGTCATGGCAATGCAGAACACTGAGAACTTTGACACTCCCAAACCTTTTGGTCTACTTAGTTTTGCCCAAGTACTTGCTTATCTTAAAATGTGGAAGGGCAGGAATGGGAAAAGAACACTGGTGAACACAGCTACACTTAAAACTGGAGGACTAAAATTACCAGAGCTGGCCACAGTACAAACCACTACTGTGCAAACTCTTTCCCTCCCAATCACCATTCAAATGCTCCCTTCTATTAAATCATAACAAAATTTTCTAATCTCTGCCAAAAAAAACCAAAACACAGTTTTGATCTGTAGCAATGTAGCCATATACAACTCTGTACACTGACCAGCTGCCTTCCTTCCTACCCACTTTTTGTTGCAGTCCTAGACTTCTCCTTGCAGCATTTGTATTCCTGACTTACAACACCCATTGGCTCAGTCAGCTCAACCATGGAACCTCTCCAGAATAAAAAGTGCCACAGGAGACAAGGTTCTGGACAAATACCCGTTCTGGATGGCTATCCAGAAGAGCTCATAAATCAAATTTATAACTGCACTATGAAACCCATCCAGTTCCCGTCACTCAAAGCTAGACTCCTAACCCACAGCTTACTCTTTGGCAAAAAGGTGGGAGCTAGAACACTGTCCTATAATGAGGCCAGGTCTTATCTCAAACAATCTCTATTGCAGAGCTCATTCACTCACTGGCATGTGTTTCTGCTCCCTGTGGTTCCTCAAAAGAGCAGCCAGCAGCTTGTGACAAGCCACAGGAAAAGCATCAGGAATTACCCCACTGACAGAGGTGACATTGCTGCTACATCACAGGGTCGGCACTGATTTTCCCTGGATATGTAACTCAGATAAACTACACAGAGAATGAGAATACCTCTGCCTCAAAATGCAAGTTATTAACACATTTGTCTCAGAATGCAAACTATCTTCACCCATCTCAAACTTGTTTTTGAGGAAGATGTCTGCTCATCCTTCATTAGGCAGGTTAGGTAAAAGATAGCTGCTCAAACAACACGAGCAGATATGGAACTTGGAACTCCTTCATTTCAGAGGTTTACAAGCACAAGATATTTATGATATGGTCACTGAAAGATATGAAATCTCTTCTCGGCCTCTCCCTCTACTGATATCTCAGTCAAGGACAACAGGCTGAGAATGATCTTCATCTTAAAAAAAAACAGACCCAAAGAGAAAAAATAACAAGGAAAGTCATTGCATGTCACAGAAGATATTCCCAGAAAGGGGTGAAAAGGGAGTCTGAGTAGTAACAGAGAGATTTTAACTTTCTGCAATCCACAGGGAAGCAGAAAAACACAAGCAGAGTTCAAACCTCAAGGGACCAGTAGGGATTTTTCACACCTAGAAATGGACTGGAGATGAACAGATTATGATATATGCTAGAAAAGAATTCCAACTCTGAGACAAAAACAAATTAGCTCAGTGTTTATATACCACAGAGGCCAAGTCAGACGGTTCCCCAATGCATGGTCCCACTGTGACAGGAATGACAGCGTCATGGCGCATTTATGAACTGAGTCAGACACAGAAATCTGGGAAGCTAGTTCAAGGCAATGACTGAATCTCTAGAATCCCTTGCCTACACTTAGCTGTATTAGAAATTACAGGCAAAATACCTACCTTTCAGATCCTCATCTTCAGTTGTGGTGTTACAGCTCTCTGTGGAACCCTGCATGGCAGAAGAGAGCATTACCAGGCATCAGCAGTTGGGAGAATGAGCAAATAGTTTGATTTCTTTGTGAAGAAAGATGGGGAAAAGCACAAAAACATTGGCAGGGATGGAAGGGAGAGGATGATACAGGGAAGATTTGAATGTTAGCAGGCCAAATACAAAGCATAACATAACAGCATCTCTGCTCAGCTTTTGCATGTTCGAGCTCTTAACCCAGAACTTTTACAAGTGTGGAAGTTACCAAACTCTGTCCAATTAAATCTAATGATAGTTACTTCTGTTTGGAAGAACAGCCACAAGAAGCTAGAGAAGGGCTCCTAGGCTTTCTCAGAGGAAGTGACCAGTAGAAGAACAAAAACCTGCGCAAGTGCCTATATCTCCTCTTCCATCCCACATATGAAAAAGTGTGGTGGTTATACACTACAACAGGAAAGATGTGTTACTATCTGAACAGTTTTTACTCAGCCTCTTCCAGAGACCCACAGCTATATAACACAACCCTCCTAGTCTATTGTCAGCAGTATTCAGGAGCATGCTACAAACCAGACATTGGAAAAGTTGAAACTGAATTAAGACACATGAAGACAGGAACAAGAGAGAAGCAGAGGTTTTTCTAACAACACTGCCATCCCTTACCTTTATGCCATCTGTAGCATTATGGACAACAGTTGTTTGAGGCTCCTAGGAAAGGATGGAAGAATCATTAAACTCTAGTTCCAAAGCATACTCTAATTTACTTTCACTCCCCAGCAAGTGGAGAAAAGGAGACTGACATTAAAAAAAGTCAAATCAAACCACAAACTCCAAACAGCACACATGTGCCTGCGTGTGTGCGCACACACTTCCTGCACAGGTTTCATTAAGAGAGAGGCTGCACTAAAGCTAGAGTCACAAGGAGACAAAGCCCCCAGCTTCCCTGCAACTGCCCCTAATTCCCAATTCGCTTCCAGTGAACCAGGCTGCCACAGACACCAGCGGGCAACCAAGCAGCCAGTCTGCACCGTCTGCAACCATTCATGAGGTAATGACCCCTCCACAGCATCCTCACTCGAAAATGCTTCAGAAGAGGAAAGGGGAAAGAAAGGATAATACTGGGCTGGGGCCTTTGTCTCCCAGTTTTTTGGAAAGGTTGCTGGGTATTTTACCCTAAAAAAAGGACATTCATAATTTTCATAATAAAAATAGGATGAGCCAAGACCACCTCAATGCCTCTTAGAGAGGAGTTGCTAAGGAACTGTGAAAAAAGGCACATTTTTCTAAAAGCCTCTGAAATGAGCTCCAATTTCAATAATAACCATATTTAATAATTTAGAAAGGCTCTCTCCATATCAAAAACATAATTAAAAAGCTAGTGAAAGGAAAGCAGAAAATTATGAAGTGTCCCAAGAATCCTTCATTCTACAACAAAAAAACCCCCACACCAAATCCCACCCTCCCATGCCCCAAAAATGCCAAATCCAGCTCTCCAGAGACAGACAACAAAGAGCAGCTACCAGGCCTATGGGTGCTAACTAGCTCCTGCACTCATCCCTTCATTACCAGGACAAGACTTCAGGATCTTGCACCATCTCCTCCCACTGCTGTTGTTGCTGGGTGGCTCAGCAAGGGCATCAGGGACAGTGCTGGGCAGTGCTGCACACTCTCCCATCTGCCTCTGCCACCCGCTGCCCTGCTGCCTGGTTCCATGGCTACTGAGGCAGGCCACACACCCAAGCTGTGCCATTCAATGGACTTGGCACTGGCACTGTGCTGGCACTGCAGAGCTTGCACACAGGCCAAACAGAAAGTGCCAGCCCAGCAAGTCAGTGAGCTGCAGGAGATCAGCCACTCAACTGAGCAGGCCAAATAGGCCAGCAAAGGATTCTTCTAAAAACCCTTTGTCTGCCCTTTCCTCTCTGTGTCCTGAAGTCCATCCTCCATTTCCTAAGTGTTGGAGAGTGGATGGAGCTTGACACTCTCTTCTTCCAAACCATCCTCCCCAAAGCCAGCAGGAACAGTAGAACGGGACACACAGAACTATACAGGGGTGGCACACGGGGAAGTCCAGGCAAGCTGCGATCCCCACATCCAACCACAGCTCTGCTCAGCACCCCCATCCCAAAGCCTGTGAGGCTGTGATCAGCCCCCACAGCAGCACAGGGACATAGACAGAACGAAGCCAAAACATAAGCTGAAACAGAGTGGCACAAGCAGCACTCGGGAAGGGGTTTGGGAGGAGAAGGGGAGAGGACAGAATCAAAATTAAACCAAACAGGAAAAAAAATAGTGGTTGGGGAAGATACCATGGACGTCTGCACTGGGGGTGTTTCTTTTGCAGTGCTTACTATACTGGTTTTGTTGTTGCTCTGTGGCTGAGACAGAAAAACATGGTTTTAGTTTCCATGCTGGGCAGCAGAGGCAGCAAGAAAATGACAGTATTGCTTCAACCCCCACCATCTCTCCTCAGACCCAACCCTCCCCACAATCTCAGTCACCAAGAAGAGGGAGGAAGGAGGAGTGCTGCCCCAGTTGCTGGACACCATCCTTCCCTCAGAGGCAATAGAAGTTGTAAGGGGTGTACCAAAATTCAAATGCAAATGGACTGCTAGAGCTATAAGGAAGGAAAACAGAAGGCAAAAAGGCAGCAGCCCAAAGGGGTGGGGAGAATCCTGCAATGAGCACTAACAAAAAAAATCTGGTGAAGGAAAATGAGACATAGCAGCTGTCCTGAGAGAAAGAGACTACAAAAGTGAGAAACACACAGTAGTCATGGTCTCAAACAGGTTACAAATGGCAGTCAAGTCTGAGGTGTCCCAAAGTGTACAGAAACAGTTCTAGGTGAGAGTTCCAGAGAATCTACTGAGCCAAGTAAAAGTGTGGTCAGCCTAGAAAAGGTAGAGAAAAAGTAATGTATGATATGTTGTATCCCTGTTGTAACCTGAACAGAGACTTCAGGACCAAAATATTGAAAGGAATGGGACAAGGACATAAGGAAAAGGCCATATAGGTTCCACAAACAGGAAGTTCTCTAAATGATGCCCAGCAGCTTTTCATCTTTCCCCTCTTCAGACTCTTGTAGCTGTGGCAAAAGAATAAAATCTCCATTTTCTGCATTCATACAGCACAACAGTGAAGCCATCACCAGCTTGCTGAAAAGAATCATCCCATTGAGTCACGTATGTCAGGAATGAAGCAAGTCTATGTTTGTAGGAAGCCAAACCTATGCGTAAGTACAGGGTTCCTGGCCCACAAATCCAGCCCATGTGTGACCCCCACACCAGGCTACGTCTCTTTTGCCACCGAAAGCCAGCAGCAAGGTCAAATTTGTCTCTGCAGGAGCCTCACTCACACTCCTGAGTTTACAGATCAGGGCACCTGATGGGAGCTCACAGCAGTGTGCCCTCACTGCAGCGGGTCTCTATCCCAGTCAGGGAGTGCAAACTCATACTGCAAAACATCAGGCCCTCATCACCACACCACAAACACCACAAAGAATCGAAAAGTGAAACGCTAGGCGAGAAAACATCTGCCAAAGGTATAATTATGTCAATCAGTGACAGATCTTATAAGACTGAGACTTAACAAGCACCTACTAATTCAGCTTTTCTTCACAAGCAACAGGTCTTGGCTTAACTACCCATTTTGGAGAGGGAGAGAGGAGAAACAAAAGAGGAATATGGGGCACATGGAGCGGGGAGGAAGTACAAGAAAGAGAGGCAGAAATGAACTCTTTAGAAGTCTGCGGGAAAAAACCCCAAATATTTACACTCAAACTCCAACCTAAGAAAGGAGAAATACCACAGAAATTACGGTTTGCTGCCTCTTTCTATACATCCCTGCATTGTCCTAAGACTCTGGCCTTCCAAGAGTTTTGTTTCATGCATGCCTTTCCAGCCTGATGGCAGAAGAAATGACAGGTCATTGTAGACGTCAAAGAGACAGATCAACCTGGAAAAGTTAATCCCAAGCTATTTTATGGCACAAACTTCTGACAATGGTCCACCTCTCCACACAGCACTGAGGCTCTTGTATACTTCTTCAGCAACAGTCATCCTAATGCAGAGACCTATCTTCCAAACCTCTTCCAGTGTGAGGAAGGTAACCCATTTTTCTTAGCCCACTGGGATAAGAAGACAAAATTAGCACGGAAGAAGCTATACAAAAATAACTCCACTGTTTTGGAAGGCTTTATAACTAAAAGGCCAAATGCGAAAAAAACACAACAAAACAACCAAAACCTAAACAAACATCCACGAAGACACTAAAAGTTCCAAATAAAAAGTTGACAACAGCCTGCTAGGAGTGTTATGTTGCCTTATAAAGTGCAAAGCCCCACATACTCAAAAGCACACAGCCTACCCTCCAGTCTGCACTGAGCACCCACCTCACCCACAATATTCTTCCCCAGCCAGTGGGCTGAAGACAACCAAGTTTGCCAGTCCAGAATTGGATAGCATTTTATTGCAGGACAGTGTCCCAATGAAATTGGACGCAGCTTAGCCTGCATGTTTTTCACAGCTCTTTCTCAGGTGAAGGAAGGTGTCTGACATATTGAGCTTCCTGCACACACTGACATCCTGCGGCCATCTCACCACGTGCTCTTCCCTGGAACAAACCAGCCTTTCCTTCCCAGGGGTGCAGGCAGCACAGCCAACTCTTACCCCTCCTTCCCCCCTGCTGCCAGCCAACATCAGTCACTGGCCAGGGTACAATCCTTGGTAATTCTGTACAACTCAAGCTAAAAGAGGCCCATTCACCTAAAAAAGGTGCTAGGTCCTTCTTAAGATCTGTAACACAATTCGTTTTGGCACAGCAGTTGGCAACATTTCCTGAGCTCGACAAGAGACAGACAGACAGACAGGCACGAGCAACACAGAGGGTGCAAGAGAAAGAAAACAGACCAGTGCTCATATCGTAGGGACACACACACATAGCCAACTAAAAGAAACTACCAATACATGGGCTGTGTCTGGTTATTCAGCCACTTTCACTGCTTCCATGTTTTCAGAGGCTGATGCTTACATGGTGTACATATCCCAACTGCTGTAAAACAATATGCAAAGGGAATTTAAGCATTGCTGGCAGTAGGCAAATTTAAGTATTGCTGGCAGAAGGGCAAGAAAGGCAAAGTGAACTTCTGCCCTGCATAAAGGCAGGGCTGGTGAAAAGTTAGTCACTCACTTCAGATTTTCAAAGCAGTACTTTGGGATTACTTTTTTTGTGGGTTTTTTAAACACAGTTTTAAGGTGTCATTGAAGGAGGAAGAGGAGAAATATCTTCCACGTAGTAATGCAAAAACAATTATTCTGCTGTCTTGGTACCGTAACATGCCCATCTCTATCTGAAATGGGAGAAATTCTTTCTGTTATTTTTCTGTGCATAGGAGATAATACAATAACTAATTCTTGTCCTTTGGTTGCTGTTCATATCTTGGTGTCAAAGTGTGTCATTGGGCTGTGTATGACTTCTGACAATATGACACTGGCCAATTTCCTCTTTGAACCCTTGAGAGTGGATTTGACTATTTTTTTAGCAAATTCTATAAATGTCAAACACCTTGATGGATGAAAAAGGAAATGAACAGGACAGGGGGGCAGTTACTAGGTATTTGGTCATGCTGGGATACATAAACAAGATCAGGACAAAAGGAAGTTTTGGATTATAAAGGCTCTGAACAAACCTTTTCAGTAAGTAGGCAAAAAAAAGAAGTGACCAGGCAGCTCTGAGCTGCGCAGTGGTGCTGTGCCCACACATTTCATCTGAACAGTGGAGCCCCATCAGTCTCTGCCACATTTGGAGTGACTCCCAGTTTGTTCTAACACTGCAAGACTCCTATCAAGGATGGCAGCACCAATACCAGGCAAAGCACCTGTTCCTCTTTTTGGCACCTCTGCAACAGAATGACAAAGCCTCCTGTCCGGGAAGGCACACACCTGCTCTGCTGAGCCCAGGAGACCACTGTCTTTTTTCATTTCACACTCAGAGCAGGCAAAGTCAAACTGAGCTGCCAGCAGCTGGATTTTCTGCACAAAATGGGAGCTGTATGTGGCCAGAGGATCACAGAGCCCTTTTTGTGAGGACATGGACCCCTGGGTGCACACTGACCCCCCCGGCCACCCCCTGGCACGGACATGCTATGTAGGGTGATGAGCACAAGCCGAGCGTGCATGGCATGGAGAATGGCGGAGGCACGAATCGCAGGCAGCTTACGGGAGGTGCTCACCATCAAATGCACACTGGAGCTCGACTTCCTTTTCTGGACACATCATTGAGAGAGGGAAAGAGAAGGGAAGAGAGGAGATGAGAAGAAAAGCACAGAAACTATTCACACATTAGTGTGCCAGCAAGGGCCCCCCTGCCAATAATGCTCCCCTGAGGCAGGTATAAGCAGCAGCAGAAATGCACAGACATGGAAAAAAGGAACAGAGAGAAAAGTCACCATTAAAGCACACAACTACACACCAGAGGAAAGGGCAGGGCTGAAGACCCCCATCTCCTCAAACACTGAGGTCAGAACATAGGTGCCCCACACACTGATATAAGGGGAGAAGAAGAGAGAGCAATATATGTGCACAAGACATGGGATACAAGGGGGTGTCTCTCTGTGTGCTCCCACCTCTGAAAATGGGGCAGCTCCCCCAGCCAAACCGAAGAGGTAGGCAGAAACCCCCTGTGTGTTCACATTTGGAGAATGCAGAGTGTGTTTGCAACTCAAATTAGAGAGTAGAGAGGAGGCCACAACAGAAAGGCACACGCAGGAACTAAAGAAAGAAGAGGGAACTTGTGTGCATAGCATGGGGAGGAGAAAGGCTCCCTCATATCAAATTTGGACTTGATTGGAGAGGTAATGCTCAAACAAGTAAGACAGAAGCACTCAACAGCCAGAGCACTTTGCACTTTCAGATATTGGGAGAAGAACAAACAGGTTCAAACACTACTCAACCTTCTTGGACTCTACTCTTGTTTAATGGCATTTTCAGTCATCTTCAAAAACACCCTCACATGAAATTGCACTCTCCAGTAAATGAGGCTCAGCATGCAGTTCCTTCCTTTTTCACTAAACTCTTGGAGTCATCCAGTTCAAGCTGAGCCTGGCAGGTCATTCAGCATTACAATGTTATTCCTTCCCCTTGCTGTCTCCATGTACATTCTCCATCTGCCCTCCTCCTTTGGTACTATCTAGGCTATTTCTCTGCTGCTTACTACAGTCTAGCCCCCAGGGCGGTATAGCAGGTTTTGTCATGCCAGACAAAACCCACGATGGTGTGGGCTCAGTTCTGTAGCTCTGGACTCCTGCACACTACCACAGCACCCCCTGGAGCAGCCTGTGAGCACAGAACAGGCCATGGAGCTGTAGCTCCCCACTTCATACACTTACTGAGCCTTCCCAGCTCTTACCTTGAATATTGCCTTCATCCCCGCTGTCCTCACATCAGAGCTCAAGCACGCAGACACACACACAGAGGCATGTGTTTGAAAGCAGAAGTGCCCATGTTCACCTCATACCCAGAACCCCATTCGTAATCACACCATACACAGTCACATAGGCACTGCATGAACAGGCTCAAACTGGCAAAGCTTCTGCCTCATCCGATCTTTAATTCCAGAACAGACAGACTCTGATCTGTTCACCATTTGGCTCACAGATCTTCCATTTCATGGAGGCACAACACGGGGCTTGCCATTACATGGTGTACAAATTTGTGTTTCCTCTCATTTCTTTCAGGACAATTTAGCTTCTCCACAGGCTTTTCCTCAAGCTAGAACTAAAACAGCATCTACTACCAGTGCATGAATATAATTCTTAGTCTGCCATCAAACCAGAGAAATCCTTGTACCCCATCTCAACAGGGAATCTGTGGAAATTCACAACAATGGAAAACTACTGGTTTTACTTTTAATGCATCCTGTAAGTTGCAGCAGACAAAAAGGAACTATATGGATACTGAGGTAAACCTGTCCCTAAGAAAGACAATCTCATTTGAAATTCATACAGACTTCCAGTAAGTTACAAAAGAAAAAAGGGACAGAAAATGTTAAGATACAAGCATAAGGTTCAATAGGAAAAGAATCAACTAAACCATGTGGAAAACAAACACCCTCCTACACAGAGGCACAAGTAAACACTGACACAGGAGGAAACAGAACCCTCTGCAGATCAGAATTTAATCAGAGTACAAGCTAAATTTAACACAGTGTTAGTCTATTACAGGGCATGGTGTAGTGTAGAAATCCCAGAAAGGACATTATTCCTGGGTACTATAATAACACAAGGAAGAAAAGCTAGGTTGGCAGTATGAGAAGGGCAGGGAGAGGTCTGTGTTATGACTAGAGCATCAAAGTACTACTAAAACACAAGACAGGTTAGATAATGCCAACATGAGACACTGGCAGGAAGTGCTAAAGCATCAAAATTTATTAAGTCAAATCATACACAAGGAAGTACTAAACCAGATCAATCTCCCAGTACATCTTAACAGCTGCATCAGAACCATCTATTGTTACTTTCCCAAGGTGACTAGCTGAGTGAGCAAAGCTTTTTGTTTTTCTTCTCATGTGACTGCAACTTAGCGAAGTAAGTAAGATAACAGAAGTTTAGTTATAGAGTTCTCTCTCCCTTCTATAACACAAAACCCTCTAAGAACTACTAGGCAGGGCAGAGATGTCCCAGGGAATGAAAAAACTTGTTAAAGGCAGACACAGCCTATGGTAAAGCACCTCACTGATCACTTTAAGGGTTTCCCTACACCTGAGTGACAAAACATTCTCCCTAAGCACTACAGACAACAAACCTAGGGATGAATGTTTGTTACAGTTCTGTTTTTACTATGTGTGTGAATTTTAGGTGTTCATCTCTCAAAGAGGAGCAGATTCTGTACGGTGAAACATAAGAAACAGTCTTGCTTTAGGTAGTAATCAACAGAAGTCAGCAGGAGACAGAAGACATTCTGAAGAATCACTTTCTCTTCAGCATGGCAGCAATACTAGAAATGGTGAGTGTAAATCATTCCACAGCACATACTCACATACTAAAACATACTAAAATAAGCAGAGTGATTCCAAGCAAGGTCCCATTCACAGTCCCAGGAACTTAACATGGCTATGTTATTTTTATGACAGCTTTCTGTGTTTCCATCTTCTACATGCAGTTGTCCCTCAGTCTAATACTGACAGTATTTATGTTAAAATATCATGCTTGCAGCAACTCACATTCCTATGGAGAGGACAGTCATTTTAGAACTTAAGGTAGGAAAAAAATGAAAAAAATGCTGAACTAAAGGCAGATCATCATACTGAGAGTCATCTTGAACCAGCAAATTTGAGGTCCTATTTTCTACTTCTGCTTCAGCCCTTTTGTGTGATGCTGAGCAAATCATTTAATCTTTGTCAATCCATCTTCTCTCTTGCCCTTTTGTCAGCTTGTCTATTTAAATTGTAAGCTAAGAGGCAGGGATTTTCTGCTTAGCCACCACTAACTAAGCACACTGGACCCTTGATCTCAGTTGGTGTTTCCAGGCATTACAACAATGCAGTGAAAAAAACTGACTGCATCAAAGATGGATATAATGTGCTGCTGGATGTCAGCACTTAAACAGATCTAAAGCACTCCCCAGGTGTCTTGCATAACACAGTTCAGCACAAAACTCTGCTGCTCAGATGAACTTGGGCTCTCCCTGTTTAGCTTCACCATAAACAATCAGTTATACTTTAAACAGTATGGCTTTAAGATTATAACAAGTTCAGATACAGAGATAGGAGCATTAACTCCTGTTGGTCACTGTGTGAATGTTACTTGACCCTTGCAGATTTCACAGGTTGCTTTACCTTGCTACTGTGCCTTCTCTTTTAAGGCATGCTTTCACCAACTGCTTCCCAGCAGCCATGCCAATTTACAGAGCATCCTTCCTTCCCCACATACTCTTTATGGGCAAAGGGCAGGGAAAGTGGTACACATCAGGCATAAAATGTACACTTACTGCAATATTTCTTACAAACAGCAGAACAAATGGTATTTGGTATCTCTTTGCAGTTATGTAACATATAGGGCAGATTTTAGAACATTAACCTTGTTAAACCAAATGAATGGATTTTTCCTCTTTCAGTCAAGTTCTCTTTTCAGCTGTGCTATTCAGCTTTTACTGGGAAAGAAAACAGAGCGCATGTGGCAGAAAGACAAGGTAGAAAATTAACTGGCTTGGCAGAGCATTGCAAGTGAATGCTGTTAAAATCTCCTGCATCCCACAGCATGCTCCACAATTTACTATCTACATAGTGTTACAGTGGGCCTGAAGAACATTATTGATATAATTTTGTAAATTGTAGTCACAAACCCAAGTGGTCAAAAGAAAGAAAAAAACAAACTGACAAAGAGCTTAGAGAAGGATCAATTAAAAAATAATTACCATTACATGCTTAACTGAAAATAAGACTTTGTGCATTAAAAATTCTGACTATAGAAATGGGTCTTACAGGCCCTGCTAGAACTGGTAATACACACAACCTCCCACACCAGCAGGAAGTGAAATACCCCTTTGGAAAAAAGGGAACATGACTCTTTGAAGTGCTACCCAGAGACAAAAAAAAATCAGCAGTAGGACTGTAACACTCACTACAGGGAGCCCAGACCCTGACAAGCTTAGAGGAAGGACACTCAGAATAAAGTGTCCTTAATCTTCATCCAGGTGTTTACCCCAGCCCACTCCTTAACCCCTCTCACCTTGCAGCAGATGGCAACTCCACATAACAGTCATAAAGGGGAGCAAGAAAGCAAATAAATCTGATTTGAAATATCTAAAGTAAATTTTTTAATGGTAGATGCACAATGTTGCTCATAAATTTAGAATCTTAAAAAAAATACCTGGGACCTACAGAGATGACCACAAGATAGGTGGTTATCTTACAGGGGCTCTGCAACTCGTCACTCAGTATCTTCTAGGCTCACTTTCTGGATTTGAAAGCAGAAAACCATATTCCTTGGGGAGAAAACTTGGCCCTTCCTGCTGCTACTCCAACAGCTTGGATCCAAATTCTGCTTGAAGAGAGTGAGTGCAGCACTACAAAGGTTTGGTGAGCAGGCAGAATTTAAGATTCAAGGCAGTTTAAATCATTTATTATTTAAGATAATGGAAAAGTTCTCAAGTGCCAAGCTGATGAAATATCTACCAATTAGCAGAATTAGTACTTGAAATAGAAGCAACAGTGCAAAATGAAAACCAGGAATGCTTCAAATAAAATTTGGAAAGGAATTTGCTAGAGGAGGCAGTCATATCTATGGAAATTTATCAAAACAACCCGTGTGGACACACGAGTATTGGAATTTTAAAAAAGAGTTTCTTTCCTGTCTTCCCCTCCTGATTTAAACTTCTACCACTGCCTTCCAAAATGGTCTGATCCAAGTAAAATGCATGCATCCTCATTGCTCTAGTGCTAAACTGTCTTCAGCAAAGGATTTGAGCCTATTGCTAGAGAAACAATAATCGTGCTTTTTTGTTTTAGTATCAGCTCAACACAACTCACAGTAGATGCTCCTATCACCATGTATGCCTATCAAATCATTCCTCTCTCATTTATGCTAAGTCAGCAAGTACATGCTGTACCTTGCATCAGAAATTCACCAACACACATTTTCCTGGAGTTATTGGGAATAAAACTTGAGAAATATGTGTATGTCTCACTCAAGCTTGTGTAATACTATGGTAATAGAAATTTCTACTATCCCTGTCAAACAATGTGGAATTCTAGCACAGTCAGCTCTGTATGCCAGCCACAAAAAGGGAAAGTTACCTTGAACAGAAAACAAATAAACACAAACTGGTGGTGCTTTTTTCTCAATGTCTTTAAAGCCATTAAGTTTTTCACTAGTGTAATAATCTATTTGTGGAAGAAATACCCTTTCAATTCTTATCTACTTTGTGGATATCTGTGACAACAGTCTTATAGTGCACAGTCACCCCGGATCAGATAAAACCAATGAAGAAACTGAAACATATTTCCTCTCAAATCTCTATAAAGAGTTGATTTCCGAGAAGGTTGTAAGAGACAAACAGAAAGCTCTAAAATCAAACCAGTCTTCTTATCTGGAGGAAACATGAGAAACAGCCTGACCAGATGGCATGTGGTCAGCAGCAGACTCCAGTTAGAAGTACAGCATGCAGTGCTTGTTCTAAACCTACACCGGATGTAGAATAATTTATTTAGGAAGTGGGAGTGAAAAGGATACCACAAAAACTGAAAATCTGGTTGGTGTTCAAGCCATGGTATTTGTGCTCTGCACTACTGCAATGGGCAGAAAATCATTGTTTGGCACAAGTAACACCAGATGCTGTTACCTCAACCAGACACTGGCACAAGTCATTTGTCAGAACTGTACAGGATGAGAAAGTGTGGGGAGTTAAAATTACACGTTTCCTGCATAAGGAGCAACACATGACAAGTATGCTGGTCACAATGGTGAGGCCACCAACCAGACAGTGACCAGCACAAAGATTGTCCTCAGCAGTCCATGGGCCAGTACTGCTCCAACAAGCAAACAGATATGGTAAAAGACTACACTTCAAATGGGATGCAGTGCCCATTGCAGTAGGGCAAAGAAAAAGATAAGCAGGTAGACACAGAAATCCTAAAACAGAAGTGTTAAGGATGTCCTATTAACACACACAGAGCATTATGTATTCTCTGTCTTGTCCAAGCTTAGCTTGGGGGAAAACAACTTGTACTTTTAGAAGTCTATATTACTGAGCAGAAGAGTAACTCAAACAGGAGCTTTAATAAAAAACACATTATTTATTTCTGAGTTTTAACACTTACAGAAATGAGGACTCAAAATCCATACCTGAAGGTAGACACCATTTAGGGAAAATGGGAAGCTTAAACACCTCTCCTGGGGGCCCTCAGCCCAGGGTGAACATGAGCAATGCACCTCATGGACAACACCGAGGCTCACACTGCAAAGCCAGACTGCTGGAACCCTTTGGAGGGAGGAAGCTGCATGGACTCTTGACTGCAGGTCTCCAGTGTCCTGCAGAAGCAGCAGTTTCCTGAGGACAACCTCATTTACCATATCAGAGAATGCTATGCTCTCTAATATACCTTCCACTTTATCAAAGTATTCAATTACACATTCAAGGAGCAACATACACTGCAAAGGGATGAAGAAAAGTAAATCCAGAATTATCCTTTTCACAGAGGAAGACATTGTGTACTCGAAGAACCAAACACCACAAGCTTTCTATGGAGCTGGAAAGTTCTAACATACAGGCTCTCCTTGTAACTACATTACCAGGAAGTTGTGCCTCAAGATTTACGTGTACATCCTTTGTTCATTTTTGAATATTTTAACCCAAGATGCGACACTCCCTGAAAGCTTGTTACAAATCAAGAATCCTAAGAAGAAAGCCATTTTTCATCTAGATAGGTAATAATGACATGTTGATACCTACTGGTTTTCCAATTACTTCTCCCCTGCCTCACTGGGATTTTGAAGCAAACACCTGTTGGTTCTCATTTCACAACATGAGGGATAATCCATTCTTATTCCACTGGAATTCTACTGTAATGTTTTAAATATCAACAGATGCAACAACTCTACCACACTTGCTGTATTAGTGTGCATGTGTTCAATGCATGTCTGTACGAGAGGCAGGCTGGTGCAATGGCCAAAAGCTCCTCTTGCAGGCACATATCAAAGACAAGAATCCTAGGGCAGGAACAGCATTTTCACAGAGCATTTTGATCCAAAAGTAAACAAACCCCAAAACCTGGATGTCAGTGGGGCAGAATACTGCAGAACTGTAAGAATGCATGTTTTATTAGAGCAGTCCCAAAAACAACACAACTCTTCTGAAAACACCTCTTTTTCCAGCAACCTGCTTGTACTGTAAGCCCTCTGGGAACAAAGCCTCATATAAATGGAAAAGGGGCTCAGAGAGCAGGAGAGAACAAGTGTGCTGGTCCTACAGTGTGAAGGTCAGCCCCCCAGCACAGGGAGAATGAAGAATGCCACAGTGCTAAACCAGGAGATGATCTGTTCCACCTAAGAGCTGTGGAGAAAGGTTTGGACTTCAAAGGAAAATGCAAGCAAATGAACCCAACTCTTCTTTTCCATGTGGAGGACAATTATCCTTCAGAACAATTAGGGGAGGACCAAGCTCTAGCCTATAATTGTCTCTCCTCCAGTATCAGATGATAAAGGGCTGCTGCCTGCAACAACAGAGCCTTGGCAAGGGCCTGTGTGACCTCCAGAAATAAAAGATGACCATGCAACACAAAGAGTGACATTGAAGTGGGGAAAAAATAATTCCCTTCAGAAGGGAACAAGAGAGTGCCTCAACTTCAGGCACATGAGTGGAACTTTTAACACAATCCTCAGTTTCTGTTCTGTCCAAACATGAACATTTGGAGGCTCCTCCTTCCCCACCCTTCTTCCCAGCTCAGCCTCCAGCATCTGTCCAAGTGAGTAGACCAAGAAACTTCCATGGGGTCTGCTGGCTGTATCATCAGTCACCCACAATTACTCTGTGCAATTTTCACAGTCAGAAGCACTGAACAGAACAGACTTGTCAGAGGCATGTGTAACAACTGAGCAAGTCCTTGGTCTTTCTAATCCAGTGCTGACCAGTTCTCCATACATCACAGAAAGTGGAAAAGGAACTCCTGCTGCTGCAACAGTGCACTTAGCTAGTTATGCACGTAAGAAACACTAAGATCCCACCCAGGGTTCCATAACAAGACACAGGGCTGTGGTTTTACCCTGGAAAGGGACAGGCACCAGAGAGACTGGCTGCCTTCTGTTCAGATGGTGTGAGAGACAGTGAAATGGCAAAGCAAGAACTTACCTTCACTCCATCTGACTTCTTGTTCAGCAGGCTTTTGGCAGCTGTGGAGAAAAGCAGAAGTAGATCACATTTTGGTTTCAAGACTACCTTCTCTCTCTCTCTCTCTCCCACTCCCCCAATTCCCTCAAAAATGCACAAAACTTCAGAAGGACAAGTCACTCATCAAATTAATCCTGATAACAGAGGGTCATCTATCCTATCTACTGTTCACCTATTCAGGCAAAATACTACCACTTTCACCACCTCAAGAAGACCAAGTCTGAAATGGTAATTTAGAGCTTCTCTGTCAATCCCCCACTCACACACTGGGACCCCACCCAGAAGTGTCAGCAGTTACAGGGGGAAAAGAAACCTGTCTGATTTTTGCAGCAGGATAAAGGCTGCACCTGTAAGTACAGCCATTCACATAACAGATGTGGTTTATAAAGGGGGTGCTGATAATACAGAAGCCTTTTAATTACTGTTATTCACAGTTTCTCTGGGCATAGCTGGATAGCTAAAAGTGCAAAAGGCAGCATCTGAAAACTGGTAAAAAAAGGAAGAATGGCAAAAGAGACAGGGAACTAGGCTGAATTTCTTAATTGAAAGATAAAGATGCTCTGCTGTGCTCAACTTGAACAACTGGCACTACCAATGAAACTGAGAATGATAAGCACACACAGAGAGCCCACAACAAAGGCCCACTTGGGAGTGATGAAGGAGCTGCTTCATCTATTACAGCCAAGTGCTGCATTAACCATGACTGTCAACAGCAAGTCCCCATCTACAACTTCAACAGATACAAACCATTTCTTGTCTACTTATGAAGAATGTATTCAGTTGTACCAACTTCTGTAAACAGCATGCAAGACAGCACACATGCTTTGGCTCTCCTAAGCAGCTACCTTCTGGGTCTGGGCACAGGGGTTTTAGATGCAGCAAAGATGAGGCCTAGAGAAATGGGAAGTCCTATGGCAATGCTGACAATACTGTTGAAATTCTCAAAGACATACTGACCAACTTGCACAGAGTGCTCAGTCTCCCTAGAAGCAGCAACATTAGGCAAAAAAGGTTTTTGTAATACCTAAGCAACTATTCAAATTTTCTGTCTACCATATTTTCCATTCTGCCTTCTCTACAAGACCCCACAGACATGGATTAACTACACAATATTAACTGAGCTGGTGCAAATGACTACAGGATCTCCTCCCAACAAAGAGGTGGCACCCCATATAAGCTTACTAGAATCTTTGAATTGGTTTCCTAATTCTACTCTCTAATGCAAGTATAAAGCTAGATTACAATTTTGTTTTCATTCCAGCTCTCAGAAGCCAAGAACATTGGAAGAACCTCATGCAGAGGTTTTCTAAATGTGATGTGTCAAAACAAAGTGTTCCAATGTGCACACATAAAGGTGGGCAAAGCAACTCATCTGCCCTGCAACAGTCTCTTTTCAGAGTGTACACATATTAAAGCATTGCAAGACTGCAAGACAAGTAAGTTCTTGCCACCTTCAAGGCATGACAAAGGCTAGCTTGATTCTACATGCAAGTGAGAAGGAGAACAATGTGACTATGGGGTCAAAAGGGATCCAGCATTCATGCCATCCATGCATGAAGGCATCTCACACAACAACTGCTGAAAACAAGAAACTGTTACGGCCTTACAACACTTCGGAAGGAGTAAAGGATTCTGCAACTTAACAAATACGCCAAATGGGACATCCTTGAAGTGGGAAAAAAAAAGCCACCATCAGAGAAGCAAAATAGTACCACCATATGTTCTGGGAATATCCCAGAAACAAGCAGGGAAGCCAACATTTTTCACACTTTCTACAGTTTCCCCACAACCTCACATTCATCTTTGTGGACAGAAGGCAGCTAAAATCACATTCTACAACATCAGAGCAAATTCAGCTGAGAGTCCCTCCCTGCAGCCCAGCACTATGCAATGCTGATCTGTGTTCCCTGGTGCAGCCTGCCCATCCAGCCTCCTTCCCTGACTGTACCTCTGCAGGGCACACACTGCTCTCCCACAGCCCTGACAGCATCCCAGGACTGTAGAAAGAAACTTGCTCTGTGGTGTACTTGGTTCATGCACCATACTGGGTTTATAAAGAGCTGGAGAGCCCATGAAATGCATTTACACACAAAGATGACTCAGACACCTCAGACAACAGGGAAACATGCAGGTCTACCCACAGATCAACCTGTACAAATTACAAGACACAAATAAAAGGGGATGCAAGAGGATTTTCTACACAAGCAACAGACAAGACTTCCTATAACAATAATCCTTTTAGAAGACAGGCAGATTAGCAAAGAGACAACAGGAGGGGAAATATCCAAAGACACATGCAGGCAGATTCTTTACTGTTCCTGAAACAGTCTTGTACCAATGCTCTACGGTTTTCCAGGTGTGAGATGCTAGGACTAATTTTCTCTATCTTTCCCATTTCCTCTACATGTCAAAGGGATTAAATTCCCTCTTAACTTTTAGAAGTTAAGAGTTCTTCTAGAATAAAGAAACATGAAAACACATGCTGCTAACTCAGTAACTTAAAAACACAATTCTGTTCCTGGCTTAACAAGACCCTCTTCAGTTAAACTCTGAAGAGAAACACAAAAGGCCTCTCCTGCACATACTCCTCCCTCTTCCCACATTTTTCAGTTTTGGCATCCATAGTAAACAGCCTGGGCTCTGGACTGTGCTCCTGGCAGAAGCACAAATCCTTAATGCTGAACTCATCAGCAATAAACACCAGGCACTCTGGATGTACCAGAGCCCAGGGGGGACTGATGAGGAAATACTCTGCAAAGACAGCCATGGGTAGCGCCTTCCCCACTGCCAGCCCCACTCCTTCTCTTCCAGAGACAGCAACCCTTCATCCAGCCTGACCCTGGGTTTGCCCTGTCCTCAACTGCCAAAACTCAGGTACATTTCTCACTTCAGTTAAGCTTCCAGATAATTCTTTTTTGGGACGCAGGAAGAACACAGAGGCTGCTTTTATTAAGTCTGACTAACTTATGATGCTACTCTAACAAACAAGCCAAGTTCTGGCTTCTAAACACAAGCATTTACACCTGAAGAATTCTGGACTTTACTAAGACTTCATAAAATAAAAATTGTATCATACCAACACAGACTTCCCAATGACACAGAGTTGCAGCCTGTCATTCTCATATTCTCAGTTAAAAGAAAGCAATATTAACTATTTCTCAACTTGATGACACTTCTGGGGTCACCACAAAGGAGCCAACAGTCAGTGTGCAGTCACAAGAGGCACTTTTGGCTACCATCACACACAATAACCATGAATGCAGTGTAACTTCAAGAATATCTATTTATTAAGGACAAGCACCACAATAAAAAGTATTCCCAGAGCTTTCCTGAACTTTAGAGAGAGGAATGTAGAAGTAGAAGAAATTAATAATTTGCATCCACTTTTCCACTTTTGATGATAAATTAGACTCTCTGGCTATAGTGATAAACAGTTAAATGCAGTAATGAAATCTGTATCACTCTAGGAAGTTGCAAATGGAAGTTACTAACTGCAATCCACTGCTTTGGCAGGTCCACACTGCAGCAGCTGAGCACCATTCACTGAAACCCTTACTGTTTCTTAAGAGATTTAGTAGATACAGAGAAAACACTTAAAAACAACTTAATCTTACATTAAATGTGACTTCATCTTCTGCTTGGGAAATGTAGTTTCCAGTGATGATATACTTATTTAGTCAAAGCCCTACAAATACCTTAATAATTTTTTCCCCATCCATATTTTCATACCTTTGGATTCCTACCAGGAGTTACAAATTTCTGGTCCTGAATCAATATCTACCTAACACAACACAGTAGAAACTTCACATAAATTACTCCTTTCAGTTAAAGAAAGGAACTCAAATTTCAACCTGAGTATAGAAGTATATGTATATACATACACACACATGCACAAAATAACAAAAATTCAATTTCACACTTCTTGAAGGGAGGTATAACAAGACACCAAAATATTTCAGTACCACTTCAGTATTTGTATTATTTCCTCCTTGCTCTTTAGTCAGCTAAAAAATGTCTCTGTACAGGTTACACTAAATGTACACAGGCATATTCAGGCCTTCTTTACTTAGTTAGAAAGAACTCTGCTCCTCAAATCTGCCTCCAGCCTCTCTCAACCTCACCTATCTAGCCAAAACCTCAAACCTGCACATTGGAGTGTTAATAAGGATCTGTAAGAGACATGTAATGAATTCCAGTTATTGTCACACTCTGCCACAATAGTTCCCTCACAAAACTGACTTGCGCAAGCAGTGACAACCCAGAAGAAAGCTCAACATCAGTTAAAAATAGAGGTTTCAGGCATAAGGCATAATTACCTGCAATGTCTGCTTTAGGATCTATTTTGAACAGAGGACTTGTGCTGAACCACGTGACAGAAATTAATTTCACAGTGTGAAAGCTTGTTGAACAGCTCCCCAAATTAACAGTTGCAATCCACTTAGGAAAACAGTACTAAGAATTTCACAGAGGCCACTTGTAAGTTGTGCACAAAAATCGGCTTACAGAGAAAAGCCACTTCTCAGCATTTTGTGATGCTCCTCCTGGCACCATGGCTGCTCCTAAGATGAAAACCAGCTTTTTTTCATCCTTTTACTCAGTTTATAGCAAGACTATTTACAGAGTTTTATCTACATAAATGAGTCCAGGCATCTTTAAATATAGCAGGAGTTTCTAAAAACCTTGCCAACTCTCTTCTAGTAATAAATTTACATTTACTTCTCAGAAGATGATTTAGGAGTTTCTTGCACATGATCTAATCAGTTGATTTACAGACTGCACTTCTGTATTCTGTACAGGAATGCAGATCAGATCAGGGCTTGCTTGGATCATCTGAACATCTGAAGCCCCAAGTGAACACCCAAGTAATCCTGTATGTACCCTGGTGTGACCCTAACAAGCCTACAGCAAAACTGAGATTTCATTGTTCTCTCTTGCAGCTCAATTAACACCTTACAGACTGTGAAGAGAAGCTACAAATCCCTTATGGTTACCAGGTTTCTTCTTCCTGACTTATGCTGAAAGGAGTGCAACTGTACCTGCTTTAACCAAAGAGCCTACAGCTGGCCTGGGATGCAATCTTCTAAAAAAACCACAAACAGCCAGTATTAAATGACTGAATACATCATAACTGGGGAAAGGAACCAGATATCTTTTAACTTAACTGGCCTGGGGCAAAAGACACACAGCAAGCAACAAATTACTCACAAAAGAACAGAAACTTTTTTTTTTCTTTGCAAAAAGCAAGAATTTTTGATGGGCTAAGGAGAGAGAAAGTACTGCTACAGATTCTTTAGGAATACAATTTGTCACAGGCCTATACAGAGAAGGAGCTCCATACTACAAAATGTGACACAGGAGATAGTAATGGCAATGAGATTAAAGGAGTCTTCTCATATTTCCTGCAGATAGTACAATCATGCCTAATTAATTGATACTGGGGTCACATGAGCCTTTATTTTCCTCTTTGTTCAAAACATCTATGGAAGAAGCTTTTAGGAGATCTCATCCCCAGGCAGGAAGAAGCTTCTCTCTTCATAAATCTAGTCCCCTGTTTGCTGCAAATGAGACATTTAAAAATCCACAAAACAGTGTCACTCAATCAGAGAAAAATAAAAACCTCTTAAGGGCTTTAGGGGAAGAAAGAAAGAAATATTATTGCAGAACCCTTCAAGTCTGAGGCCTACCTGAAGTTCCCACCCAAACTTTTAAACTTATTACTTTTAGTTAGCATGCACTTATTCTTTAATTTCAGCAGATGTATCTACTTCAACTGCAGCCAACTAGAAAACCAAAGTAAATTAAAAATAATTACAATTTTAAGAAGTCAAGCTCATATTACACACAGTCCTGCAAAGGAAACAGGAGTAGATGATCTCATCCCTCTAAAAACACATAAAAAGGTAAGGAATTGCTACTCTCAACAGAGGCTTTGCATCTAAATTCACAACATCTCCCTCTGGACAGTTTTTCTGAGTGTCTCATACTTGGAATCACAGTTTATATTCAAAGCAGAACTCAGTGACACTGCAAACCCTGCACTTGCTATGGGCCACCTAGGATTTCCTTTTCTTCAGCTGTTAACTGAAGTGGATCCAGCAGCTTCAGCTCTTGACACAGAGAAGAATGAGCAGAGCAAGCTCTTTCCTCTTCAGTACTAGCTCAGGGATTAAGTGGATGTATAGGTCACACACTATTACGGAGAACTCTTCTCTCTGGCATTTCATGTACTCAAAATCTTACCCATAAGAGATTTTCTCACCCAAGCACTTCTGCAGCTTCATTAGAAGTGACAACATTTGCAGAATAAAAATTATCTAAAACTTCTATTTATAAAAAAAGGAATAAAACCCCTGGCTATTTCAGAATCATCAATTAAGTGAAATAAAGATGAGCAGTGTAAATAGAACAAAAACAGTTCACATCAGCAGAAGGCCCAAGAAAATGTTTAGCTCTGTACAGGCCTGTGGAAGTCCTGTCATTGTGCCATAGCTCCTCAAACAGTTATTTCAGAATCGATCTCAGAAAACAGTATAGCATTTTAAAGTTCTGTAACAGCACAATTGTGGGACAGATGAATGGATAAAATTACTCTGTCCCTTTGAAGGCCAAACTGTGAGAAATGCAGAAAAACGAAATTGTTGTAGTCACAAGTAATGCTGACATATTGGCACAGGTCTACCTGAAAGCAAGAACCAAGGAAAAAAAGTTTGGACGATGGTGAGGGCTGGCCCTTAATTGTAGCATAGTTTCACATAATTGTTTTTTTGTTAACATCACCATACAGAAGGTGAAAAACGCTGTCTTGAGTTCACAGAAGAACGTATGCATGAATGTGCACTTTGTGTGCTGGGATGATCATTTCACAGAGGTTTTCATTCCAATTACAAGTTTATTGTAACAACACCCAGAATATAAGTATTGGTATCAACCATTAGTAAATGGCCAGATGAAATCAATACACTTCCATCATCACATAATCCACACAGCAGACTTCCACTTGAAAGCAGCTGTAGTCAGGTGTAATAAAAATCTGACTCATGCATTCAATGGCTGCTCTTTTAAAAGAGAAAGAATATTACAAAGAGGGTAAAGAAAACAAAGATCCCATAAACCAAAAGCACTTACAAGTAGAGGTTTTCCACCCAAATGAAAATGAGCCCAGATAAGACTGCATCACCTATGTGTGCCGAGCCAAGACAGTAATCTTCCAAAAAGCATGGATTTACATGTTGAGATTTGCATTTTCAGTAAATGCACTACGTAATGCACTTGGGCGGGAGCCAGACTACCAGCTATTAAATTTAAAAGGATGAAAACCACTTCTGAGACTCCAAGAAGGAAAACTAATAGCCAGACACTTCAGACCCATTTTTGATGAGTCAAAGTAATACAATATCCAAATAGCTCCTGTCCCTATTCTCACCAATATTACTTCCCTGTCCCTGCCTCAAGTCTGAAGGAAACACTCCTACCTAATAAGAGCTCTTCACTCCTGGTTTATGATGGGAAAGCTAACCATACCAGCTAGAATTTCTCACAAGTAATTTGCTAATAAAATATCATGAGACAATTAGGAATCTGACTCTACTTCTGTTTTGTGCCAGACTACAATACCATGTGCTCCTCTCCAAACAAATCATTTCCTATTTTACACTGGTCACCAGCTCAGGCAAAGTGACCACCATTACACCATGATGAACTGAAACCATGTTTCCACCCCTCCTACTTGACCCCAAAATGGTTTAAATATTATCCAGCTCACTCACACAAAACAAAACCAAGGCAGGGATGGGAACATTGAGGACTTACCTGAAAAATTCCGAGACACAAGCATCGTCGTGAGGATTGCACCCTGTGGGGAAGACAAAGCAGGGATTACAGAAAGCGCCACTTGAGAAAGAGGCTGGGCTGACCCATGGAGGACACAATGCATCAGTTACCAATGCAGAGGTACCCACTGGTACCCTGAAGAACCCCAGGGTATCCAGGATTCCCATATGTGGCTCTTAGGCTCGACACAGAACCTCTCACGATCCTGCCTTTCTAGAGCAGCAGCTAGATGCCAGGCAGGATAGCCTAGGAAGTCTGAAATGGCACTAAGAATTTAACACATCGCTGCTTCCTAGATTTCACACAGCAGAGAGCTGCATTGTGCATAGACCAGAGGCTTTGCCCCAGCTGCAGGCAACTGGTAACACTAGTACTGGAAGGTGCAGAGTGTTCAGAACTAAAAGTCCCAGAACCTGCTCTATTTCAACTCACTGGCAGAAACAAGAAGGGGTGATATGTAGCAGAGGAGGCATGGGAAACTTAGAGCTTGGAGAAAGAAACTATCCAGCTCCTCAGTACACTACTTCAGTGCCCTGTACTGGAGGATCACATAAGGTACTTCTCTAACACTGCGCTAGTCATGAAATGAAGTATTGCTGCTAGGAAGGCACTAACCTCAAATTCAGAGAACTAAAATCAAACCTAAAGTGAATTAAGATGTACTTACCTTCAGCTTCCTTCTAGCATTGAACTTTCTCAAGCATTCCACAGTCTCCTGCCTGTGCATCATTGATGCAACAGTGGATCGTTGCTGAAAAACAGAACAGCAGAAGGTCAAGAACATACCCACACCAAATCAGCCAGGGAAGTTCATTCCACTTGCACACAATCAACACATTCAGGCTTACATGGCCAAGCCTCTCACCATTGCATGGACGCAAGGTACTGCAACTGGTTCATAACCTGAGAACTTCCAGCAAGACATATTTAATCAAGATTAAATGTGTGGGCTATGACAGGACTGCACCCAAGAAATTTATGAGTGAAGTAAAGGTGAGAATCAGTGCTCCCTGCCTTTCAGGCACACATAGGATTTACGACAGTATGAAGACAAAGCCAGATGAACAAGCATACCCATGGGGAACTGACTTAGAGGCACTACAGAAAGGACCTGGGCTGCATTAGCTACAGTTTGAAAGGGAAATATCAAGCACTAAGGGAATACTTGTGAGCAGCAGCCTTCTTGGACATGGCAACCCCTTGAATGTAAGAGGTTGACTGGCAGAGGCCTTGGCACCTTTATACCAGTATTGCAGAAACAGATTCTCAGCATGTAAGAGAAAAGATCATGTATTGCTATTGTACCAATGGAAAAAACATGAGCATAATCTCTATGCAGTGATGCACATCTGTCATCCACAGCAGACTGGGATGCCATCAGCTGCTAAAAGACAAGTTCCCAGAAGTGTTGCAGCCATTAAGACCACAAAAGGAAACCAGAGACTGTTACTGCCAAGCATTTAGAGCACATGAGGAAGCCACTGACTAATGCCAAAGGAGCTGTTGCTCTTGCACAGAACCCCAAGCCTGAATTCCCTTTACGAGGACAGTGGGTGAATTTCTAACCTGGCAGGTAAGTGTGAATAAAATCTCCACTAACTTTCTCTTGCTTGGAAAAAATTCTGCAATACCCAAAAGAACTGTAAACTGTGCGTATATGCAGCTAGTTTCATGCGAAGTCTCTGCTTTGATCCTATTGTCAAAGCTGGTCACCTATTGCAGTACACATGGCAGCGTGTGGGGAGAATGTAGCCAAAGTGTCCTCAAACAACTCTGGCTGGTTCCTCCAGCCAGTGATGTCCAGTTGTTCAATGTGCACTTACAAGAATCAGGACACATATTTCAGAAGTTCAGTGATGCTAAGATACTCAGTGTCTCAGATAAACTTTTAAACTTTTTTAGATTTCCTACAACATTTACTTTAGAGGAGCCATACGTATCCAGAAGAAAACACGTTGTGCATACAGGGACTGCAAAGCAAAGGGAAACAACAGACTCAAGAAGAGGCAGCTTCAGTGAGAGGCTGACATGGCTGGGAAGTGAAATCAGCCTCTCCCTAGCTCAGAGAAGGAAAGTTGCCACAGGGAGTGGGATATCATAATACAACTTTGGCTCCAGGCACTGGGAGGAAAGTTTAATATACAGGAACTTGATTATAAGCATGCAAGGACGAAAAAAAAATATATGTAGTCTCAGCTAGTGTGAAGTTTTGACTTCCAAGGAACTGCATCATCTTACAGCAGACAGTCCTGTTAGACAGATGTTCACATAATTAGCTTTAAATTGCTATCTGTTGATTTGTGGTATAAGGACACCACCACCACAGTTTTTCAAGAAAAAATGGGCAAAGGAGCACACTAGATCCATCCCAGAAGTATACTCTGATATTACCAGAGCATCTGGTAAGACTTAGGTCAAACTATTTCATTGTGCAGAGATAAAAGTGCATCACTGCTGCCCTCCCCTACACCTACACCCAGCTGTGTTCTGGGATTTCCTTGCCAACTTTGAAAAAGATGAAAAATACTTATGTGTGAGGTCTGGCAAGGCAGAAGCTACATACACAGAACAGCAAAAGATTTTTTTGCTGATTTCAAGTTTACAGCCAGTTAAGCTGCAGCATAGCAGAAATGTCCCAAATATTGCCAAGATGATATGCCATAAACTGAAGCAGAGATGAAGAACAAAATGGTCCTAAAATTTTTGTCTGATGCCAAACTCTATTTGATAATTTAGGATGCTATGGATTAGAAAAGATGTGGGGAAAAAACCAGAAACTGTGGACACTGACAAAATTCTAAAAGAACAAGGGATTTTTTTTTTTTACTACTGTGGCAATAAAAGCACCACAGCATGACAAAGTTGGCTTGTTGAAGGTCAATATCCCCCCCAAAAAATATAATCTGAAATATGTGAAATTGTAGTGAGGGGTGGAACGTGGTGGTTTTGCCACCACAGAAATATACTGGGTCCTTCAAGTCTTCCTAGCATGTCCATTGAAGGCAAAGCACAAATTAACCTGTAATGAGGAGAACACTTACACAAACCCATGGGTGTTTGAGAGCCTGGTCAGCTGTGATGCGCTTCGCTGGGTTTATCGTCAGCATCTGGTTGATCAAATTCTTGGCTTCGGGAGTCACAGTGTCCCACTCAGGTGATGGGAACTGAAAGAGGAAGAAGGAACAGATGATGAACTGAATAGAAATATCTTCTACTAGCAGTAGAGATTCTTCCCTGCTACACACCTAAATTCCAGCACCCACCAGTTTTTGTGAAAACTCACACTGAACAAAAATCATCCAGAATCCAACAAATGAATGGTACCAGACAGCAGAACACACCTGTACCATTCACCAGACATAAGCAAGAAGATTAAGAGTCTAAAAACCTTTTAGGAATCACTCAGACCTTTGAATTTCTGTCCCACTCAACAGTCAAAAAAGTAAAGTCGCAGATCTTTTTAACCAAGTTCTTACATGAAAAACACGGGTGCTATAGTTTTTTACCCCACCTGTCTCTTTCTACAGCATACTAAAAGCTCTAACAGCTTATGAAAAATCACAAGCAGTTAACTACAGCAAAACTGCATGAAAGCAAAACCCACTAACAGGGAACATCCCACCAGGTACACTTTTTCCACCATAAAACACAATATCCTGGAACAAAACCAGTCCCTTGGGTGTAGCAACCCACCAGCAAGTTGTTAGCAACCACCTAACATACCAATATCTTTACCTGGGAGGCAAGAGAGATGTAACAGTGGATGGGAATACAGAAGCATGAAAACAAAGGAAAGAATTTCAAGTATTTCAGCTGCTGATCATCCATGAGGGGTAACTGTTCTCTGTTATAATTCCAGCAATGATAAAGATGTGATATTTACACCATCCCGTACAGGCTTGCATGTGGTATGGATAACAGTATGCTGAGATTAAATCCTATGAATCCACTGTACAAATACAGGTGAACTTCAGAACACAAATATATTGTTGGGGTAATGCTCCCTGTCTTTAAGTGGGAGGAAAAAATGGATTTATCCTGAAAATATTTCCTTACAGTAATGCATCATTTAGAAAAAGTTTATTCCATCTTTTTTTTCTCATGCTTTTTTATTGCTTTACTCTGTTGGGTCATAACAATACACCTGCTGTATTTGATTTGCATATAATATCATTTCTGCATTTGCAGGCATCACTAAGGCATTATACAATTTGTTCTGCAAACACTGCATGAGCATACTCAAAAATCATGATACTGAAGTTTCAAGCAAGGACAATTTTCCCACACCTGAACTCTGAAGTATTCATGGTAATGTCTTGCAAAACATCTACCCAACAGCACAAAAAAAAAATTAGAAAAAAAAATCATTGTTTTCACTGTTGCCACTTCCTGTCTGGTCAAGGGAGAACAACAGACTGGTCATGTGCCAACAAGCCCCTTGGTGCTGGGTAAGGACACCAGGGACAGGTGCATCAGTAAAATGCAGCAATTTTCTATCAGGCCAAATGAGGGAAGGATCTAGTTTTTGTTTACTATAGATAAGAATTTGTTCACTATAGATAAGAATTCAAAAACAATAGATGGGTAAGGAGGAATCAGGCACTTCACTCTTCATGATTTACAGGAAGAGGTATTTAATCCCTGAAGTGCTTTGAAAATCCCCATTGATATAATTATTGGAAAAATGCTTCAAATAAGAAGAAGCAACACAAAAACTGGAGGAGCAGCAAGGCAAGAGAGGAACACAAGTCCATTTAAAGCTATCAAGTACAAAGACATCACTTTGCTTTCACTCAGGAAAGCCACAGAGCCAGGACATAGGCAGACTTTTGTTCTCACCAGTACAGCTGCTCTCATGGTCTCAAGCACACAAGCTGGGAGGTAACTGGCAGAAGGAGTCCAGCAGAACCCTCACCTTTGGGGGTTTTATTTTTGTTTAACTCAAACCACAAGACAGCCTACAAAAAGAACTCCCCAACTTCCTCTTGATATTCATGCCCACAGCCTTTGAGCTAGGATTTCCAGGAGTTCCTTTTTCCCTCTCAAGCCTCTCCTTACATGGAAGAATTTATGTCAAACATTAAAGCTGTGGTACTCAAATTATATTTTATTCCATCTTTGCTTCCCTCAGTACTAACCTCCTCGCTATTCCTCTTCCAGGCACTTTTTACACCTCAGTTTTGCTGTGCTCTAAGAAGTGTTCTATGATCTGCTTGGTTTTTTACAAGAGCCTCCAACCCAATCCACCATGCTGATCCCCACCACAAAGCCACCTCTCCAATGGTCCCCCACCATTCAGTCTTCTCACTGGGCTCCTTGCTTTCCATGGACTACAGCACAGAGAAGTACAAGAACATAACTGAAGCTAATATTCTACAGAACACATCCACATAGTTTTTATTAGGCCTTGACAAAGACAAGCTCCTTCATTATTCTATCTTCTCTCTACTCCACAAAAAATATCAGCATTACTAGAAGACACCATTTCCCACCTCTGCATTTCCCTAACAAGTGCCAATGTTCTAGTGCCCACTGTGATGCTTTCCCTTCATATCCCTCCAGCAGCCCCAGCCAGGGCTGTATCCCAGGCAGTGAAGACAGCGAGGTGTATGAGCACGTCAAACATCACTTGGCACAGAAGCTCGGCCTGCTGCAGGACACCAGGTACGACAGTGCCATGTTTGGATGGCTTCTACACCCATGCAGTACTCAGCAAGAAAGTGCCCTTACGTCATAGGCTCCGGCCTTGATCTGCTGATAGAGTTTGTGCTGATCTTCATCCCAAAAGGGAGGGTACCCCACTAGTAATATGTACAGAATCACTCCTGGGAGGGAGAGACACAGATACACTATGGTTAGGCTAATATGCCATTTATTCCTTCAGCCCCTCTTCCTTCCCTCCTGACAGTCCCCAAGGCAATGATTGCTCCATAGATTCATTTGCCATCATTTTTAGCCTTCTGAGATAGCAAAGCACAGTACAAATCTGTCACCTGCTGGACCTCACCCTGGCACTTCATGTTCAGCTCTTAACGCCAATGTCAGGAGCTAGAACGAGCTGCATAATGTCCTTCTACCCTCCTCTGGCTACCATGGCTGGTGAGCCACAACCCCCAGCTGCTCTCATAGTAAGATGAAGCCACATCTCCTAGGGTTCCTGGGCAGCAAGGGATGTTTTAGGAAGGACTCTGTTTTTTTAGACGCTTACTGTGCATGGTGTTGGGACACAAATGACACTGACAAAGCTGACACTCCTGGCCTGCAGAGAACTATTTAGTCTATGTCAGGCAACACTGATATCACAAATCTTTAAACTTATCTGTCCCAGATATATTAACACTTACTTATTTTCTTTTAAAAAAATCATCCCTCTTCAGTATTTAATCTTTTACATAGTTAGTGTAATAGGAAATTGCTACAGTTATCTAAACAACTGACTCTGCAAAGCATAGACAGGTCCTATCTTTTGAGTCTCAAACATCTGATAGATGGCCCAAGGAAAAGATTAGGAGCCAGAATCAAGTGAGTTCAGGCTCCAGTATTCATTCCATCTACACAAAGTGCTTATCCTCAATTGTGCCTTCATGTCTCCACCCAGTAAGAAGGAGCACTGTGCACCCTCCCAGCAAAAGGCTACAAGAAATTACTCTTTTACACAGAATGATGTTGTTTAAGTGTAAAACATTTGTCAAATCTTACCACATGCCCATATATCCACTGGTTTTCCATAAGGATCTTTTCTCAAGACTTCAGGGGAGAGGTAGCCTGGAGTACCAGCAAACCCTGCCAGAAAATGGATGACATGAAGTACTTACAGTACCCAAGCAGAAGAGAGACTGCCATATCACAAAATCCACTAGTGGTAACTAACAAATTTCAAAACCTGTCTCTCCCACCCTTCATCTCTTATTTGTTAGCACTGTCTCTTGGTAAACCAGCAAAAGGAGGCAAGAAACCCCAAAATAAAACAGAAAATCAGATGGGATCCAGTGCCTGTGTACTGCAAAAAAACCAGACAAGTAAGAGGGACCATGTCAACCACCTGGGCACAAACTTGTATGCCAGGCCTTATGTAATTGTTACATATAATGGCTTGAAGTTTGAAAACACAAGACACAAATGGGACACATCTGATTGCTGAGCGGTATGGGGAGACCAGGAAAAGAAGTCGTTTTTCCAGAATCTGCAGCATTGCAGAGTATCAGAGCTGATTTTTAACCTGAAAAGGTCTCATTTCTAATTATGCTTTAGCTAAGCAAAGATAAAGTCAGATCCAAATGTGCCTGAGGAAGGCTAGGTCAAATGCATTTCTGTAAAGTGACCAAACAAAATTCCAGATGTCTACACTTCTGAGTAGTAGGAAAGTTCAGATCAGGGTCTAAACTTAGCAGCTGCATTCATCTCTGACACTAGCATCTACTGTAAACTGAGAAGAAAAATAGAGAAACACATAGCCATTTTTTCTCTCTTTCTTTATTAGTTTTTCCTCTATTTCACCTAGGCTTGAGCCTAAGACCCAGAGGCTGTCGTGCTTGGCAAAGAAACAGCCAAATACAGAGAAGTGTGCTGGAAGAGCTGAGACAAAGTACTCAGGATGCAACTCAATCAGCCACCAGAAAACAGGGGAGCAAAGCTGGGGAAGCTCAAACAGTCTTACCAAACCAGGCCTGCTGCTCTCCCTGGACTTCTATAGCCAGTCCGAAGTCAGCCAGTTTGACAGCAGCACCCTTACATTTACTCGCTAGTAGTAAATTCTCAGGCTGAGGACAAGAAAGAAAAAAGAGAGTAAGAATGAAAGACTGACATCCTTGTTAAAACCTTTTACCTAGGATTCACATCACTAAATTGCACCTGCTGACTGAATTTAGCATGCAGTACTAAACCTGTTCAGAAGACACAGCAACAGCAAAGAATAGCCTTGACCTGGAGTGGCAGAAAATTGTCAAGTCTAACACAAATCCTCTGGCTCCTCTGTGAGAGACAGAGCCTCTTCCAACCCAGCCCATACATTACATGCTGACACCAGAGGGCACTGGCAGTACAGCTCCTGCAGCACTTAAGCCAAAATTCTCTTCTGCCCTCCTCAGAGAGGATAACTGGGAGGAGGGGAAAGGGAAGCGGAGGAAGAAGGGAGGGACAATGCAGGAGATACAATCTGCAGTGATGTTTCTCCCCTTGAACATTAGACAGTCCCCAAGGCACTGAAAAAGTAAATATGATGCTAATAAGGGCTGCCAAACACACTGCTGTAATGTGGGAAGGCATCATCTGGCTAGGCAGTAGTTTTCATCCCTTACAGAAAAAGCCTCAGCCTCAAACTGGCATAAGCAGCACAGCAGTGAGTATTCTTGTAAGCAATTTTTTCATGCTACACATTTACAGCAGCATCAAATATTCTGTCTTGCTACTGCTGCCATCACCTATACAAGAAACAACTATGTCACTTTTTCCATGTGCTAGGAAAGGGAGACAGACTTTTGACCCTCATATTTCCACCCTGAACGAATCTCACTCAAACCATAATTCTCTTGTGTTCCAGCAGAGGACTTCAGCAGAAGGCTTTACACAGCTCCAAAAAGTGGACTGAGAATTGGCAGCTTCCTCTGAAGTACCAGAGCAGCTAGCTACATGGGACCCCTTGAAACCCCAAAGCCTTTAAGCTGATGGCTATTATGGCTTTGCAGGAAAATCAACTTGAAGATAGGCAGGTGAAACAGTGGTTTCTCATCCTAACTTCTTCTCATCTTTTATGCAATTTGTTATCAAGTTGATTTTTTAACAGAGCAGGATGAATACTTGGAAATCCAGAAACAGGAGCTTGTCTCAGTTTCAAAAATCTGAAAAGGGTCTTTTTTGTAGCCTGTTCACTATTTCCACCCCATAGCAACTCTCTAGCCCTGTTCTGCCTGACAGGCACAAGATGCTTTGCTCACTCATCTGCTCTGAAGTACTGGGCAAGTGCCTATTTCTACCTTGAATGAATGGAGAAAAGCCTTCCTCAACACAGTCCTTGCCATAAGCAGCAGGGAAGGAAGGACAGCTGGGTCTGAGTACATTTGGATGCCACTGGCTTTTCACTATATGGCAAGAAGAAAAGATTGTAGTAATTAGGCTCCACTAATGAAAATTCACCCTATAAACAAGACCCTAAAGCAAAAGATCAATTAAATACTCTGAACATCCCTCTCAACTCCAGATTGCACCTAGGCTTAGCTTGACTAAGAGCAACATTTAAGACAGACTTGTGCTAGTTAAGCACTTTGTACCTCTATTTTAGAAGCAAACACCTTAAGGCTAATGGTGCTCATCCATGTGCATGTTTGCCAACATATGGGCTGTCTCAGGTTTCACATACTTTTTGGTGAGGATGTGAATGCACCCCTAATTTCTTACAGTCCCTATAGGCAGCTCAACATTTGACATTCTTTAATGGCATGTCAGCCAAAAGACAGGCTTATGAGAGTGAGGTGCAAAAGACAAAACCTTACTTGAAGCTGGCTCTGCAGTTATTACACACTGACCCTGAAGGCCAAGCTTTTGAAGAGGAGCTAAATATTAAATAAAAAGCATAGGAACTTTCATTGCTAAAAGGAATGGTTACTCCTCAGGCCTGGATAGTTTCAGACAATCAGAACAAGCAACAGAAGAAACATATTAATTACAACAGGGAGTGTCTAGAAGCTGATAAATTCTGAACAAGTTGCTAGCTTTCCTACAAACAAAACTTATGGAAGAAAACCAGATTGTATTTGAACACAATGAAAGCTTCTGTACTGGAAACATTATTGATTTTCATAGACTCCCTAATTTTGGGCACTAGTGCCTCTTGGATGCTGCTTTCTCAGGAGCTGGTGTTGGGTCTAATCAGGAGCAGCCACAGTCCACAGTAGATCATTTGCTTTTTTTCACAGTGTAGTGAAGCAGAAGGCCAAAAGTGTTGCATGGGAGTTTGTCAGAAACACAAAGGGTGCTCCACTAGATCAAAACACTGCTAGCAAGCTTGCAGTGTGCTTTTACCTTGCTCTCTGCAAAATACTTTTCTACCTTCCCCCTCACACATTGTTTAACAAGCCCAAACCAACAGCAGCAGGTGTCATCCTGCATTAATTTAATTGGACTGTTGGTGACCATCACCATTGCCACTTTAGACAGAGAAGGCTCCAGGGCACGCAGACTTTCCTGCACAAATCTCTCCATTCTGGAGCCTGCCCAGCTCCCAACACAGCTGCCCAGTTTAGGAGTTTAGGAGACCCTACTGCGGAGGCTTAGGAGCTATAAATGTGTTATAATGTGTCAAATGATTGATTCATCCAGTCTTTAACTGGCCAGCAGTTTTGGTTTTAGATTAAAAGTGCTTCTACTGATGAGAGAAGAAAGAAATAACACAAAAGATTCTTGTTGAGCATCTCTGCCCTAGCGCAGTGGCATGTATTTGGCAACACTGCAGAATAAAAATATACATGCTCTGTGCAGACAAACTCATCCTGGCAGATTGAACAAAGATTGCTCCAGGTCTCTAGAGATCTCTTCAATCACAAACTAGAAAGTGTCCTTCATTATAATGAATCCTACCCAAGTTTCTCTGGAAGCATACTTCTCTCCAAGATTCACAACTATCCTGGAGTTGCCTCAGAGAAGCTGAGAGCTGGCAAGTTTCACAAAGACTGAAAACCTCCTTGGGAGTTCATCACACCCTCTAGCCCTCTAGAAAACTCTGAAGAAGCAAATTCGTGCTTCAGGAACCCCTGAACCCAGTTCAAGTAAAGAAAAAAAAAAACAAAAACAACAAAACCAAACTCAAAAAAAGCCCACACAAAAATCCCTGCCAGCTGGCAACACAATATTCCTGTCTTGCCTCTTCCAATGATCCCCTGGCTGCTCTCCTCAGACTACAGCACAGAGGAAACATTACCTTCAAGTCCCTGTGCACAATATCATGCTGGTGAATGTGATTCACACTCTCCAGTATCTGATGAATACAGTGGCTGCAAGATAAAAGGGAGAGACACACAAAGTTACGCACACACATTTAACATCTCATCTCGTCCCAGAACTACCTCCCTAACTTTTATACTTGTTCTACAGGGCATTCAAGATCTCAGGCTGAATGTCTTCCTTGTGAGCAGTGGATGCCACAGCTCAGCACCATCACAGCTGAACGACCCCAGCCCGCCCAGCAACAGGATGCCAAACATCCTTTCTGTAGCAGGACCACAAAGCCTCTCTCCTACCTCCCATCATTTCCTTCCTTCCCATCATACTAAGCCTTTCAGTTGTTCCTTCAGACAACAGTGCCCACCCCACACAGAACAACCAAGGTATCTGAGTATCTTCAAACAGCAGCCAAAATTGTGCAAGCAAGACCAAATCACTCCAGGAAACATTCCACTGGGCTAGTCCTGAGCAAAGAATAAACTTTGGGAGAGTAGCAGCCTCCCCCAGAAAATTCAGGATGACGACGTCTGGGTGCCTGCCAGTTTGCAAAGCTTTCAGAGCAGCATCTCAAGCACTTTATATACACAATGTGCACACACACCCGCTTGCTGGGTGCCTTTTAAGTACAGATCCCACTTAAGGGGTTAGTAATCTGAAAAGCAGACTCATTCCGTTAAGTGCAGCGTGCTGCACTCCCCCAGCTCACAGAAAACCCTGGCTCTGCCATTCCCACTGCTGTAAACCACAGGGACAAAAACAAGATGTTATTTACACCTGTCGCATAACAACAGCACAATCCACCCATGGGTGAGATTCCAAGTCGGAACCATCCCTTCCATTAAACATTTACTGGCTCCCAATTTACTGGAACAGAATAGGGATTTTGACAACTATGGCTGGGCAGTAAGTACGCAGATGTGGATAACTCAAAGAGGTCTATGTCCTCACTGTAGGATCTCTCAGATCCTTCACTGACTTCTACAAATCTCAAAGGAAGAAATTTGAAATAAGTGAAATATTTGAGGAAAGGAAAAAAGGCTACAGGAAAAGATGGGAAGAGGGTGAGGAGAGGAGGTACAGCACTGTGTATTTGCTATCCCCTGCCCTCTGGAGCTGGCAGTACAATCCTCAGGGTCGGAATCCATGAAAACCTCCCTGCTCCCAAAACAAAAATGTATAATTAGAACAGAGCTGAGTCTGAGCGAGAGAGATTTTCTGGCCAAAAATGGCAAAAGTGTGAGGTGTCCCAGGCGAGCCAAACATGGCAGATTGGCACAGACCTCGCTCCCTCGCTCTCTCAGACTGCTCTGGAATTCAGCACAGCATGGGGAGAGAAAGGGAGGAGTTTCACTCTGTCATCTTGTGGGCACTTGGAGACCTGACCAGCTGACAGTCAGAGGGCTGAGCACCCTAAGAAAGGCTCACAGAGCAACAGACAGTCCTCCTTTTCCCCTAACCCTGCCATAATTTTCCTGAGCAGTGTCAGTCACTGACAGCTTTTGAGCACTTCAGGGAGCAGGCACTGGCAAGAGGAACAGGGGAAGGATTGTGATTGATAACCTCAAAACTTCCCAACTTCAAGGCAGAGCGGCATGATTGACTGTGTATCCATCTGAGATGCTGTGCCTACAGGATCTGTACACCCCACTGAAAACACCTATGGGGCTCTCAGACCTCTCTGCCAGGAGCTCCAGCAGAGCTGATGAGTTCACTGGCCTTCCCAATCACCAGATGGCTCCTGGCAGAGCACACAGAGCAGTGCCTCATTTGAAAGCCTGCAATGACCAGAAGACACACACGGTAAATGAACCACAGAGAAAGCAAGTAAGTGCCTGCAGACTCCATTAGCAGTACCTACACCAACACCCCAGGCCACACTCTCTTTCCCTCCCTGCACTCAGTATCTTTGTCCTTAAAGTACTGCCTACCAAGCTCAACCTGCCACGGTACCCACTACTTCCTTCTTACTCCTCATGGCTCCCCTGAGTTCTGCTTCAGCAAGGGTTAGTATGGGATAAGAACGTGACTGGCTGTTCAGTCTGCAGGGTGAAATGTCACCATTGGGCCACTCTGAGGCCATGCAAAAGCAGAGCAGGAGTGGCCTAATCCCAGCTTTGATTCCAGATGCTGCATGTCCAGCAGATGGATGGGTCAGACAACACCCTCAGCTACTGCTGCACATAACATCCACCCTGTATAAACAGGGACATGCACGTGCCACTTCAGGAAACTCACAAGTGGGAGAGAGGGGACACATTCAGGAACAGAAGGGCATAACTGAATCTTTTTAACATTAAAATATGAAGGCTGCTCTCTCATGTTGTGCCTTCTGTCACTGCACTGACCAGCTGACAGTCAGAGAGGGCTTCCACAGAAACACAGCCTTCAAAGCCCCCTCTCCTCACTGTCCAGTAAACATTACCTAGACACAGGCAAATTGAATGGATCTGCCCAATAGCAGTGGCACTTCACTGGAAACCCTGCTAGAAGAAGAAAAGGGCCAAGCAGGCAGCACCCTCACAGCTCTCCCTTATGTTTGCTCTATAAGGACATTCTGTCACCAAAAAGGCCAGGTAGACAAAACTGCTAACAGTGGATCTCCCAGCAAAGAGCACAGCATCTGCAAGTGGCAGAGACAGCAATGTCTCCAAGTGGGCAAGGGCTAGAGCTGTACTGAGTCAGGCTGCCTGGTGACAATTAAGTTCATGCTAATAGCAGAAAGAGGATTTGTTTTATCCAGACAAGGGGCAAGAGTGTTAGAACAAAGCCACACGCAGATCAGCAGTCAGGAAACTCATTCCACTTGTACATGTACATGGAACATGCATGCAAGGGTCTGGAAACAGTCTTACCTGGCATCTGCTTCACTGTAGTATTCTCTAGCAACAATATCTTCAAAGAGCTCCCCTCCAGTAACCCTGGAGTGCAAAAGAACAAAGGATGTTACAGAGCCCATGCTTGTGCAGTTCAAGGATGTATATGGCCACCCACCCGGGCCCTTGGCCAGAGCCTGCACGGGTTACTGCCTTCCAGGGGAACCAGGGCAGAGCTCCACCACCATGGCACCAGCACTGCTACATGCACATGACTGAGCCCTTGGACTGCCTTTGCACCAGCAGTGCACAGGACTCTGTGGACACACTGTGCACGAATTGCCCACACACCCCTGCTGAGCAGAGGTGTATGCTGAGCTTGGGAAGGACCCCTGTTGGGCTGCCTCAGAGACAAAAATCAGTCTCCATACACAGGATAGACATTCTTTGCCATCCCCACACTTACACCTGGTGCCAGGAGCCAGGAGCTTTCCTGGTCTGTCTCCACCACACAGTCAATGGATTTTTGTCAAATAGGGCAGAGGTCTATTTGAGGTATTTACAGGTCTCAAAAGAGAAGGGGAGAATGCTACTAATGCAGGTGCTATTTATTCCACTCTTAGTCAACCACCAATGTGGCTGCATCACTGGTGAAGCATCAGAGACAGACACTTACAGATCAAAGACGAGGTAATGGAAACCTTCTTCTGAAATACTGTCATGGAGTCGCACTGCAAAAACAATCAAGAATTGGAGATTTACAGAGCATGTAGCAAATATGACACTTCACAAATCAAACTCACGCACACAACCAAGTCCTCCCTCAGCCCACTCAGTCTATTAATTCCCCATGCCCTTTACTCTGTGTGCTCCCTTAGTGACCTATTTTCTTCTGTTATCTCAAAGGAACAGATGGGTGTCCTGTACATACATTCACCCCTCTCCAGCATCAAAACAAGCTCTCAGTATTTTTGATCTCCTGTTCATTCTTCTTCTCTAATGTTTCAGTACCCTCCTTTCACATCTGCCAACTTTATCCTACATGCTCATATTTTGGCATTTCTCCCAATCCATTATTTCGTAAAACAAACCTTTTCCCCAAGTCCTGAAACAAGCCCTCAATCCATAAATTGACTTTGACTGTACTGGCATGTCAGTAACAATGGTCTCCTTTCTGCCATTTATCTGTAAGGTTTCACTATGTTCTCTTCTGTTATTTCTTTTTCCTCACTTCATTCTGATTTACACTGCAAATCCTTACCCAAAATTCAGAACCAGTTTCTTGTCTCATTTTTCTGACCCACTTGTTTCCACAGACATATCTGATCACATTCCGCTTCTCAAAATTTCATCCACCTTCAGGTATCCCTCCTTAATTCTGCTCCTATTACCTAAATTAACTTTCATCTTTTACTGTTCCATGTCCCAAGCTCATGATGGGCCACTATCCCCTAATATTTTGGGATCTCTGAGGTTCTGATCTCTGAGGTTCTGTTCTCCTTTCCCCATGTTACACACAGGCAGTAACTATTGTATCTATGCATTCGGCACAGTGCCATTTCCTCTTGCCTGATTCAAAATCTCCATTTCTTTGACCATTCTTGGATACCTAGGCACTATTGTAACCCAAGAGGAGAAATTCATATGGCTACAGAAACCATATTTTTTGCTTTTTTCCTCTGCTGCAGAGCATCACTCTTTCCCTGCCAATCAGCCACACGTTAGCAATTCTCTTTCACTCGATTCCTAAGCCTTCACATCCTGACTAGAACAAGACGTCTTCTTCATACGACCATCTATAATCTTTGTCTACTGATTCACCCAATTAAAGCAACTAGCTGAGACAAGACTGGGTCTCAGTCACTTTAGCACCTTGTAATTGAGTATTGACCAAAGCAGAGTTGACTGTTCTCATAGTTACAAGAAAAATCTCATTATCCTGCTCTGTCACTTCAATGGTATCTTTGCCTCTCTTCCCTATCCGCCATTCTCTTCCACATACATCGCAGGTGACCTTCCTTGATTTTTCCAGCATCATGATTTTCTCTCTGTCAGTATCAAGAAATCAGTTTGCAGCTCTTATCAGTGCATGACATCAGCCACCATCATCACTGTCTTGGGAAGATTTCAAAGTAGCACCGGGCACACATGGAACAGCTTTTGCACATGTTGTCAGTGCTCTTCTTTATTCCTTGCAACCCTCCTTTGTTCAGGCATCCTTCCATGTGCATGCAAACACACTCAAACCCAGAAGAGAGAGTAGCACTGACGTGCAGAGACCAGTGCCCTTCCTCAGAGGATTTAATTCTTTCCTTGTTCTTTTTGCCTGCTGATTCCCATATTTTTTCTCCCTTTATCTCTGACCTAGTCCCTTGGCCAGTTTCCTCTCCTTAGCATTTTTACTGCATACCTAACTGCAGGGGTTTGGGAGGAGCAAAATGCTGTGAACAAGCCAGGGCAGCATTCAGGTGCAACATGCTGCTCCTAATGTGTGAAACAGACACATCACCCTGACCAACTATGTCCTGTAAATCACTTACTGCAAACAAAAGATTCTTCCAAGCAAGCAGTTTTAGTTGGGTTTGTAATAACTTTATTGCAACACAAATTTGTGTTTACAAGAAAACTTGCCTCCCGAGCACTTGGCAGAAAGCAGCAGAGGCAGAATTACAAAAACACAAGTGAGAAGAAAGGTATTTCCTAGGAGAGAAGATTTCCATTCAAGACTGGAAACAGGATGGAAAGCAGCTGAAAGAGACACTTGGATTTCCAGCACAGGGCAGTTTGCACTCCAGTGAAGACTGCTTGAGGTGAAACCAGGACAAAGCACATCAACAAGAGCTGAAACCCAGAACACAGGCAAAAGTCTGCCGAGAGATGTTATGAACAGATGGAGATTCTTCAAGGAAAGCTGAATGTACTAACAAGGTCGTGTTTGGTGATGCACAGTGGGCATGAAGAAGCATTCTCTTTCCTCTGGCACCTGAATGGTCACCAACGCACTGCAAGAACCACCAAGCACAGAGGAGAGTGGCATGAGTGATATCACAATGGAGGAGTACAGCCACCAGCATGCTGAGAACAGCAGCCTTGAAAAAGACATGTAAACATCTTGGCAGGTAGAAGTGGGGAACGGTGAATGATAAACTTTGATCCAAAGATTTGGACAGCAAATTACATCAGAAAATAAAACACACATGAGCTGATTGGTGCTATTCCTTTGTCCCAAGGAAAGCAATTTTGTCAGCTACATTATAAAAAGGGAAGGAAGTAGCAATTCAGCTGGCAGAGACTGGCAGAGGCAGCAAAAAGAGCCTTCAAGGACAGTAAAACACTACTCGTGTCCTTAGGTGAGGAACCATGACAAGACAGCAGAGACAGTTCATAAATACTGATATTGTGCACCACCCCAGGGCTGCAAGCAAAAGAAGGCCTTGAAGGAGGACACAGGTCATTAACTTAACAAGGGAGCTGCCTCCTCACAACAGCCCACAATGATGCTGGAATAAAATCTGCCTGGGACTTCATCTGCTGAGGTAACGAAGCTCAGGGAGTAATGGTAGAATAGCAAAATCCAGAAAAGCTGTAGGAGAAACTACACTGGGCACCACCACCTTGCACAGGAATAATGAGTGACAGCTCAGAACAGTAGGCGTTAAGTGTGGAGCAGGACAGCAATAAGGGGAGTCAGAAAGGATCAAAATAAAAGTCTGAAAATACCAAAACTCTCATGACTCTCAATTCCAGCCCTTCACACTGATGCAAAGAAATAAAAGCAATACATAGTAGCAGAACAGAAATAAAACCTAGTGTCCTTTTCATCCTAAAGTTTTGCTTACCTATCCTCCTGCAGAGCCTCAAGAGCTTTCCTGACTAGCAAGGAGTCTGCAATGGACAGCTCTGAGCCATGGTTCACTCTGCTGACACGTAAAGTTAAAATGCCCTGCTTTCTACTACAGTGCTAACATCCCTAACTAAGGGATAATTAGCTTAAAAACATGACCTGCCTTTTCCAAAACTGTTCAGCTAGTCCACAAAATGGCATATATTTAGAAATATCTGAATGATAAAAACCATTTTATAAGTTTCTGTGCCTTCTTTCCACTTTGGTGGTTCACAAATATGATCCACATTGTGTGAGTCTTCACCGTGAAGAAACACAAACATCTGATACCTGCACCATCCAGACAGTATAGAGCCCTCTCTGCTTAAAGATAACCTGTGCAAATGTCCTCCACCTGAAGGCAAAACACAGGTTCCCAAATGGCCCAGTTCCAATGGCCCATATGCCAGTCCCAACAGCAAAACTCAAGTACTGGGCTGTCCTCTGTTTCAAGCATCTTCCCATGAAAAGAGGATCCCATTTCTTCCACAGGCTGCTGGTCCTGACACACTGTCTAACAGCTCTTTTACTACCATAAATTCAGCTTTAACACAGTGGTTGAGCAGAGCCCACAAAAGCTGCTCATATCTGTATAACCTGTTGACAGAGGTTACAAGAGAGTGAAAAATATAATTATATGGAGACACTGGAGGGCAAAGTACTCCTGAAACATGATTATCAATAATAAGAAAAACAGAAACAAAAGTATTCATCCAGTTAAACCTTTCTTCAAAAATATTACAGTACTGTGTTTTTTTCTGTCATCAGGGGACCAGTGAAGCATGTGTCTAGCAGGGTAGGCTAGACAAATGCACACATCATACACAAAAGGAGTCTCAAGCTGCAGCAAGAGGGAAGTTGCACAACAGTAACAGTGTGTCTTTCAAAACACAACCAAACTAAAAAGAGTATTTGCCAGGGAAGCTCATCTCACTCTATTCACCAGAAGATGAGGTAGATTATTTCTATCAGCTGATTCTGTTACCAAGAAGCAGCAATTCAAACTGTATTTCCTTCCTAGCCAAACCCTTTTAACACAGGGATTCTTTCAGATGTAGGAAATTAGACCCTGCCAATACCACTCACAGCTGGAGTCACCTGATGACTCTTCCCATTCAAAGATCTCTGATGGATGTACTACAATGGTTAGGTTCACAAGAACAGAGAGAGAGGGGAGTAGGAAAGAAAAAAGAAACAAGTAAGACAACAAGGTACTAAATCAATTACCGGATATGGTGAAAGACTTCACCCAAAGTTTTATTCAGGAGAAAAAAAAAGGTCCCATCCACACACAAAAAAAAAAGGTTTTGTAGAGTTCACAAGCACATCTAATTTTGTAAGACCGACAAGTCTTACAGATAACTTTTGAAATAATACCTAAAAAACCACAGAGGCCTAGTAAGCACTGCCAGAACAAATGCTGTCCAAAGGAGCAGCATCAATTACAGACTGGTAGGTAGAAAGCTTTCCAACAAAACCAGCTGCTCAGTCAGGAGAAAGTGTGCATCACCACTTGGATGATATTGCCAAGAAGCACGTAGATTCTGAGAGGAATAAGCAGTGGTTTCAATACAGCATCTTGATGAAACGATGTTTTCAGCAAGCCACAAAGAAAGCCTAATGTGTTTTTTAAGTATCTCCTGAATCTGGTACTGCAGTGGTACTCCACCAAGGGTCTGCTACTCAAAGCTGTCCCTCCGATTTTAAATGCACACACGTAACTGCACTGTTAAAGAGCTGTGAGACACACACAAGAGACAACCTAGCTAACTGCTCTAAGCATACTTTTCTTTGCTCTTCCCTTCAGCCTTATCCTATGGAAACTGATTTTACCTGTACAGGAAGCATCTCCCACAACACTGGTCTTTTGGAAAAGTAACTAACAACAGAAAAACAAAGATACCAAATAGCTCCCTTTCCCCAAAAACTCAGATCTTCAGCACACTCTGCAAGTTAGGGCAAGTTTTTTTCTGTCTTGTGTGGGTGTGTGTGCAAGGTCCAAGGCCCTAACGCAATCCAGGGTATTTGCACAGAGCCTGATACCACACTGAGTGGCTCAAAGGCTGCGGTTACTGAACCTCACAGCAGCTGTGGACTGGAGTTCAGGCACTTTCTAAGAACATCTGCTGTGAATATTACTTTTCCAGGCCTGCTGTCTTCAGAGTCTCACTGGAAATCTTGCCTCAAGTTCTTGAACAGAACTTCAAGCCGCTACTTCAAAGTGTTCCAAAATCCTTGTGCACTTACCTTTTTTATTTTAGAAAAAATAATACTGATAAGCTATTATATTAATGAGAGAAAATTAGGCATTTTTGTAAAAAACAGCAATGCAGTAACAGTCATGCCATATGGTTTGCATTCCATGCCTGAATAAAGTGACCCAGTACAGACAGCCTCAGCTCTCTGATGCCTGAGTGTGATACAAACCAACTGAACATTAGAGGAAAATCTCCTTCATAACAAACTGCACCAGCCTAACAACAAATGCAAATTGCTGCTGAGTCACGCAGAGCAAGGCTCTGTGAATGCAAAAGTTGAAGTGAATAATGAAGAAATCAGAAAATAGCTATCAAATTTTGTAAAAATCCACCCCAACTACAAGAACATAAGACATTGAAAAGCAACAGGCATCTCGTCTTTAAAAGGTCACATCTACAATACTAATTGGTATTGGGGTCACAAACACAGAATATGCCTAGCCTAGTTCTGACCCACATCTCCCTTTCACTCTGTCCAGTGTGCTGAATATTATTATCTTTTTTACTCTTACGTCAAGCACAACAGGCCAGGAGGATTTGTGCCTGCCACGTAAGCCCCAGGATGAACATTCCCTGTATCCCATAGCCACAGGAAACAGCACAGCAGGGCTGTACAGGGGCTTAGCCCATGCCTGGGGCAGGCAGGCTCTTGTTAACACACGGTGATTTCTGGCAACCTGCTGCAAGTAAATATCTTAAAGCAAAGAAGTTTCCAAAGTTGCAACAAAAAGTAAGTATAGAAGCAGAATTTCACAGGACAATTCCCATTATCTTCATGCAGCAATCACTCATCTCTGCTCAGGAGAAGGTAACATAGGATGGAATCTGCTGGCTCCTACGTATCAGTAGTCTTTGCTTGTCCTTAGGGAAAGTGTTCAAGCTACAGGTAATCTTGTCTGCTAAATCTAGGTTCAATGGTGCTCCAAAGTGTAAAGCTTTGATTTTTGATACTATGGGCACATAAAGGACAGTATCAGCCAACTACCTCTGCACCAACACACATCAAGTGCCTAATGCATTAGGGCTCTCAAATTAAGTTGCCGGTGTGGCAGAGCCAGTAAAAGACAACACAGAGGTTTATGGTTGTCTCCTGGGTCATGGTAATTGCAACACAGGAACTCTTCCATGGAGCCTTAGTAGTGCAAACTTAAAAGTGCTCTGGGATCTTCTGGACTGAGCCATGTTATTTAAACATCAGCCACTCATTAGGAAAAACCACAGCTTCACTTTTCAGCAACTTTCAACCAGACATCAGACATTTGCCTGTATCGTGGAGAAATGGAAGAGGTTAGAGATGCTGCAAGGGTTTATTTCAAGACACTCTGCATACCAGAAGCAGCAGAATAAAACTGGAGGGTAAAGTCTACCTGATTCCTCTTCCATGGACACTCTGCAATGTGCCAGGAGGTACTGAAACTATTACAAACACACATGGCCCGACAGCCTGCAAACTGAGCACTATTGTCCATGGCAGCACAAGTGACAAGTGAACTGAGGCAGATGGCTACCACCCACACTCCCTGCTTCCCCAGCTGCTCAGCAGCCTGGGCAGCCAAGACGGGAACTGTCCCACCATCTCCGAGCCTGGCTGTGTGCCAGGACACTTCCTGCACACTTCACATCACTCAGGATGTCTGTCCCACGAGGAGCCACCACCAACCTGTGCCTGCCAGTGAGCTGGGTGCTCAGCTCCCACCCCAGCTGTTTCTCTAATTACATTAAACACGCAAAATTCAGTTGCAGCTGCTCAGGCTGCTTCCAAAAGGACTCTCCTTTTAATTAAAAATTTGCTATTAAAAAGCATTAAATTGTGTAATGCAAATAATCCTCTAGAAATCATCTGTCCCAGCAGCTAATGCCCAGCTTTGTCAGAGCAGTGACCAGCAGCAGCAGGACAGTTAGCTAACAGGACACAGCGGGCTGCTGTTCCCCAGCCCCTAAGAAACGTGCTCTCCTTCCCTCCTCTCCCAAACCCGACACAGCGAGGTCAGGGTATGCTGGACATACACCAGCTTGCTGTAAAGCCCCCAAGCACACAGCATTTTACACCAAATGCAGTTCCAAAGCTTTGGAAAATAGAAGAGAAGGAGGATTTGTTAACACTCTGCTCAGGTTCAGGCAGAACCAAGCTGCTGCAGGCTCTGCAAAGAAAGGCAAGGAACAGTGCTAAGGAAGTATGAAAAGGCCCACAAGCACAGAGGTGGATTTCCTGTCCCCCTCACCACTGTTCTTACTGTAACCTTTTTAACTCTCCAGCCCTAAAAAATGAGACTAAGGTAGTGCCCAGTTGGGAAATTCCCTTATGCACAGAAATTCACAGCCTAGAAAGGAGCTGCAGGGAGAACAGTACCTTTCCTGTTAAGAAACCTGTCTTTCTGCAGAAGTGAAAAAGAAAAAAAAAAACCACAAAGTATTTTAAAAAAATATTTCAGTGCCAACTAAATGCTATTCTTCCTCTGATTTTAAATGTCTGTATTGATAAGCTGAAGTTCAGCACACAATACATAACATCTAGAATGCCCTAGTTAAACATTAGATGCGCCAAAAGAATATTTCACAGGAATATTTCCTGCTCTCCTGATAACAGTGCAATCATGACCATCCAGAATTGTTATTAATAATTTCCTATTAGCCACATAGCAGATAAGCAAAGTACTTCTGATAACCACTAGTATTATATGAGAGCTTTTTCTAAAAATCCCCCAAAATAATAACAAGCCAACTTCACTGGTGTCTCAAAGAAAATAAGCAGAGAACACCCACTTTATTAAAATTAATAAAATACAGATAGTGGCCACGACAAATTTTAGCTCTCTCACACAATGCTCTGCATCCTGGCATTTCTGCCATGAGGGCTGAATCCCTGCAGGCAGGTGTTGTGCCTGCCATCCCCAAACCTTGCTGTGTGAGCCTGATGCTCTCGGCTCTGCCTGGCACTGCCCAGCACAGCCAGGAGCCCCTGGCACGGCCGCCTGTCGCCTGCAGGATCTGACCAGAGGGCAGCCACCCCCTGCTGCCATCAGGCCTTGGGCAGAGGGACCCAAAGGAGGCTCCCTCCCTTCCTCAGTGTGGGGGGAAGGCAGAATGTAGGGGAATCCTCCTCTGAGTTTTGCAGCACCTCTGAGTGCACGGAATCTGGCCCTCATCCCACTATTTATTTTTTTAAGGGATTGCTTGCACACAGATAAATCTCACAGCTAAATAGATGAATAATGGAATCCAAATATGTCTCTAGCATAGACCAGAGAGACATACAGAATAAATATATCCCCTGGCAAGGAAAAAAATGCAATTATTACTCTATTCCCAAACTGAGATGGATTATGTAGAAATGGTTTTCTTAAAATCAGAGGAAAAGCTATAAGAAGAGATAGCAGTAAAAGAAGAAAATATGCAGATATGAATAATAGTGAAATAATTAACTGTGAAAATCAGAATGAGAAATGAAAAGGTGGACTGCCTGTGGTTTTGGAGAGCATTCCATCAGGCAAACATGCATGAGCACTCACCTGAATCTCTAACAGTACAGAGACTAGAAAATAACAAATGGTAACTTGCAGCTCAAAGGCCCAAACTTTGTAGCAGGAACGCACTTCAGCTGATAGTCTTCAGCTGATAGAGGGATTTTTGAGTGTTTGTTGGCAGGTTTTTTGGGGTTTTTTGGTTTGTTTTGGCAGGGTAGGAGGAGAGCAGGTTAAAGGTTTAAGTCCAAGAATATTATTGTTTGACCTCTTAGGAAGCTCAGCAACTTGCTGTCCTCTCAGATAGCCCCATGACACTTCCAAGGAAAAGCTGCACAGTAACTGATTAGGTCTCAAAGCATAACTCTTACTACAAGGTCTCTTTTCCCCCTACACTACCTTCCCCATACCATCCCCTCTGCACCTGAAACAGTCCCTCAGCAATAAATTGCAGGGCAGCAGATTTAAACAGCCAGCCATGCATGGGAGCATCCCACTTGAACACCCCTGAGTATCCATAGGGAGCAATCATGGCCAAAACACTGGAGAATGCCCTGCATTTTAACTATTTTTTGCACATTACATCCTTTCTGTCCCAAATGCAAAGGCAGTCTGGATGCCTGCAGCCAAATGAAAACAAGGAAATCTGCTGTTTACAGCAAAACACAGCCTACACTTTTTTTCTTGTTCACTAAGGAAGCAATTCAAATCTCTTGTTAAGGAAAAGGTGATAGGAAAACATTTCAAATGGCAGCAGGGGAGGAATACTGAAGGCTTTCTAATCAAGACTAGTATGTTAAAATGAGGAATGAGTGAACCTGAAGCTGTGGCTGATACCACCAAGACAACAAGCCCAGTATTAATTCTGCAGACGTGACCCACACACCCTGTTTCCCACAACGGTTTGCTATTGTGGGATAATCCAGCTGGGCCGGACACAGAAGCACAGCATCCTTCTTTCTGTCTTTGCCCCACTTCACACCTCATCTGTAACCATCATTTAAGGACACACAAACTGGAGCCCTTTTCTTATACACATCCATCAAAATCACTCCCACAACTCAGAGGTAGAAGGAGGACAGACCACTTGTCAAAGGAAATTAAATTCAACTGGGTCAAAAGAAATTCTTCTAATTCACAGGAGATTTCTATACCATTTTCTCCCCATTTTAAATAAGGACATGCCCAAAATTGTGGATTTGTGCTGAGAAAAGCCAACAGATAGAAGTTAAAATAAGAAGAATTCAGGTGCAAGCATATTTTGGAAAAGAAGTCTGAAGTAGGAAAAACCTGAAAAAGCAATAATTCTGATAGATGCTGAGGACAGCATTTCACCACTGCTATAAATTCCCTCAAAGAAATTAACTCTGAAGCATTCAGCAGAGGATACAAAGGCAGAAATCAGGAAAATATTTTGGCTCTGGCTCTTGGGCTACTCGCAACTTCTCTTAAAACATATGGTTTTATTATTCTAGACCTAAGTGCATGCAGTTCTTCACAGCAATGGGCTGCCATGAGCTGGGGCACAATGACCAACCAGAAGTGCTCAGTTCCAACTATGAACAAAAGATATTCAAGAACTTCTTTTATACAGTTAGATTAAAAACACCTAAGAAAAAATATAGATCAAGTGGTGACAAATCCAGAAAAGAGGCCCGTATTTACACTGTCATAACAAAGAAAATTTAGGAGAAGAGCAACACCTAACAACACAGTGGACAAAACCCACACACAGAGCGGACTTCTGTTCTGTACACTGAACAAGTCACAACCCTACCTTTGTAGGAGGATGTAGAAAAGACTTTTCAAAACTATGAATGATGATTTTGATTGAATTTTGCATCATTATTGCTTTGGGAAATAAGACAGGAAAGGTCATGTTTCTGAACTTCATATCTGCATTGAACAAACCTGCAGGAATATTCTAGGGTTCCCAGCTCTGTTACTGCTTTAAACCTTTGATAGGTAGCAGAAGTATGAGGGAAAAATGAATGTTTCACAAAGATAGTGTCTGTAGTGGATGAACTACAGGACTTAAAAATCAAATTCAGATTTTCAGACTGACTAAAGTTTTCAACTAAGCAGAAAACCAAATAGCTCTTCCTTTAAGCAGGAGTTGATATTCAAGACATTGTAAGTTTAGCTCTGATCTTAGCAATTGCACGATTTTCAGTGGCACAACCAGCAAAGCATCTGCAAATGAAGAGTTAGGGCTATGATTGTTCTTACAGAAATCTACCTCTTTCCAGCAAAACAGGGATTAAGGAGGAAGCAGCTGTATCATTCTATTGTAGATGTTCACAAATACATCCATGCCTAATGTCACAAGATCTATACCTAAGTGAATCACTGAACACTAAGTTGTTCTAGAAGTGGAATTTCCCACAGAGCCATAACTCTTGCCAACTTCCACAGGCTCTTTATCTCTTTATGGACAGTGGGGTTTTAACGATGTTTTCTTCTGCCTCTTGTACACATCCATATCCTCAGTAATGGGTGCCTTTTTTGAAAAGAACAGATCACTGACTGATCTCTGTCCAATTCTGCTGTATTTGATGACCATGGCTGGCAAATGTCTCTCTGGGCCAGAATGCAAAGTTCTCTAGGAGTTGTCAGAAGGAGAAAGAACAAACTGAAATTTAGGGAAAGAAATCCTTACTCTAGTGAAGTCTGACCAGCTATAATGACACATTCCATATCATGCATACCATAAGATGGAAATCAGAAGAAAATTGCCTTGAGTCAACTTTCTTTTGTCCAGACAAAAAACCCTTATTGCAACACCAAGCTTTTAGAAGGATTACTCTACTGTGATTACCTTGGCCATAATGTGCATTTAAAGACAAGCCAAACACCCAGCTAGAGAGCCAAAGCCTCTAATTAGAGCTGGTATTTGATGAAGGCATGTTAGGATAACTCAGAAAGCAGTCATTAAAAAACAAACCCAACAGCAAATGGGAGTATCACTTCTACTTTGTATCTAGAGAAATCTTTATTTTATCAGAGTAGCAGTGTTATGGTCAGTGCATTGCAGTTCAGAATCAACTGTCCTGCAGTAAATGCGTAAGACCACAAACTCAACAGCAGGCTTGCTTTATATCCTGTGTACAGGCAAGAGGGAAAAGCAGCCTGCCTCACAGAGTTCTAACTTTCAGTCTTCTGCCCAGACTTGCTACTGGCTCAGGTCCCTGTTGATTTGCTTCAACACAGTTTGCAACAAAAACAGTAACAACAAAAGTTGAAACTGAAAGCAAGTGCAAAAGCTGCAGAATTCTTTTTGGGTTGTGCAGTGTTACTGACATAGCTGACACCGAGGCAACACACCAAGTACTCACTCAGAAGAGTTTACAACATGGAATGCCAGTAACTTGGTGATTACTAACTGCTAATACACATTTTGAGGGAAAAAAACCCCACTACATCAGAGCAATGTTTCCCTTCCATGACAAAATAACAAGTCCAAGGAACATGGAAGCAGCAATGCATGTAGCATCTGGACTTCAGCAAGGCTTCTGACAGCATCTTACATGCTCTTTCCACAAGCAATTAAGAAAAAATGTGTATTCAGAACTAGCTGACAACAGTGTTTACAACTCATTGAAAAAAATACTCAAATTTTATCATTGTCAAACTGGAACAATGAATCTAGTGATATCTTCAAGATTTTGGCTGGAGCCCAACAGTACTCAACAGTGTTACTAACTAGCGACATGATTCAATATATGGCACTGTTACCAAAGACCACATTCCTGTGGGACCCGAAACCCTTTACACTATCAGAAGAAAAATCAAAATGGTTTTGACAAATGGGGAGAGGTGAACCCCCAGACCAGATTTCTTCTTTTTCCTGTCTTTTTAAATAAAGGTAATACACAGCCAGTTCAATGGGGATTCTCATTTATACAAGAAAAAATAAATAAATATGTGCTTGCCAGAAGTTTTGCAGACATTAGTCTGTGTCAAAAAACAAATGTGCATCAACAATATATATAAATGAAAGCTTCTAAGGTTGATGTACAAAACAAATATCTTTGGTGGGACAGGTGAAGCACTTCCTTCCCCTCTGGACAACATTGACATGACCTCAGTCATGTCCAATTTTGGGCATCATGTTTCTAGAAAGATATGAAGCAACTGGAGAGAGTCCAGAGAAGGAGGAGTGGGAAAAGGAAAAAAAATTGGACTGGAGGCTGGAGGTCTAGAAAATATGACATGAGAAAAGATTGAAAGAACTGGGTTTGTTTAGTCTGAAGAAATAGACTAAAAAGAGACATGATAACAGTCTTCAAATATGTAAAAGATTGTTACAAGAAAGAAAAACTACTTTCCCCAGATACTCCAGATACAACGAGAAACAACAAGCTAAGAGAAAGGCAAATTATGTTTTTAATGTTTAACTGACAGAAAAATGAAACATTTGAAAGACTGCCACCAGGGGCTGTGAAAGGATTAAAGGTTTTTAAGTACAAACATGCCTGGAACCAGCCAGGTATAAAAGATTTTCACAGGATTGTTGAATGAACCATATGCCTTCTTGAGGTCTTACTCAGTGCACTTTGATTCTGTTGTAGGCATAAAAATTGATTCCGTTATTTTTATTTGTAAGCACTCATTGACTTTACAATGACTAGTTCCTTTTCTTAAAAGAAAATCTCTTCTTTCTAGGAAGGTGGGAAATTCTCTGTAGAAAATGGAAGGGACCACTGACATTCCCCCAAACTGTCTTTTCCAAACCACAACAGAACAGAAGACAAGCACTGCCACTCATTACAACTGCAGAATTGAAACAGGAACGTGATATATTTCTCTCTCCCTGCTGTTTACTTATAAGAGTGGTTTTCCTGTTGTGTATAAAATTTACTCTGTGAGAGGTTTGGAAAGAAAAGATGTAAGAAATTATAAAAAGGAGAGATTGTGGAAGTGAAGTTAAGGTCAAAATATAAAGTGACATCACCTACTAAACTAAGTATAGCAAGTCTTACAGGGCAAATGAAATGCAATAACTAGAGTTTTAGTCAGTGTGAGTACTGCCAAGCAATAAACTTACTGGCTAATATATTCATCAGTGCAAATTACTGCAGAAGGGGGCCCCTGGTCCTCTCAAGCCATACCTACATCACAGCTACACTCAGATGCAAGAAAACTCTGATTACAAGCTGCTGCTAAGGAACTTTGCATTAAGTCAGGTCCTGAGCTTGTGGAAATTGCTTGTTGATCACACATGGAATAGAGTACAGACACCAGTCCATGGGGTATGCTCTAAGGCACCTTTCCTCTCCCAGCCCTTCAGAGCAGGAGCAAATGATTACTAAGCTGAAAGTCAGAAGACCAGAGAGATGTCCTTAAAGTATTATCTCCACTGACTGATTTATGCAAAAGTAATACAAAGTAATACATCATAGTCTTCCCAGGAATTGATATTTAACTGTGGTTTTGTTAAAAGTGGCAGTTTGGTATTTCCTAATGTTTTCTTAAATAAATTAGCTCAAATCAGATTGTAGCTAGGATCCTAGAGGCTTTATTTATTTAAAAAAGCTAAAAAGAGGATTATTAATGGTCCAAGCTTCCATGGCGCTTTGGAACTAGATAAAAATCCATGCCCTCTCTCTACATTTCAGTAAATAAGTTAGGCTTTTTAATGTTGTGCCTTATTTTGCCTCCCTCTTTATTTTTAGACAAACTATTCCCTTTGCTCCAGTACTCTTTTGTTTTCCCCCCTTCAACATAGGCAATTCAGTCTTGGTCCCTTGTTTTCAGAGTAAGTGGCCACTACAATGAGAGGAGCTGAAGTATGAGCCCATGCTTGTCTCTGAGTACAGCACTTAAACTGACATGTCAGTAAGGGCCAAGGAGAACAAACAGAGTATGGATGTGGAGAAAAACACAACACCTCACTTCCATTGCAGAATGTCAGATGAGCAGACAAGAGTCATGCCTCACCCAAAGAGCAGGGACAGCTCTGCAGGGGGAGCAGGCAGGAACACCGCACTCTCTGGCGAACACCTGGGGCAGGATGCTAAGGCATGGGACAGGGCTGGATGCAAAATTTGTCAGAGAGATAAACTATTGAGGTGATTCAACTTTGACAAGCTGTTGTGAACATTCAGAATACATCTGTTCTCTTACAGCATGCTAGCTGAGACACACTGCTACTCTTGTCTCACCCCTACCCCTCTGAGCCCAAATAAATTTACCAATATTTGGATGCTTTAGAAGTCGGCAAATTCGAGCTTCACGTTCCAGTTTCTGGTGATCTGAAAGAGAATAAGAAACAAGGTGTTAGGTACCACAACTCTGAATTAGGCTCTTGCTCATATTCAACAGAGAGGAACACAGTGACCCAGCAGACATCCTGAAGGCTGAGAACTGCTGGAACATGTCTGTCTCCCAAAACTTCACAGGCATTTCAGGAGAGGGCTATGCAGCTGAGGCTGCACTAGGACTGCTGCTCACACTACAGAGCCAGCACTAAACTGCTATTGCACCCTTTGATTCAAAGTGAGTAGCTGCAAAATGAAAGGCCCTGCTCTTCCATCAGCTTCTCAAACATGTAAAGCCAGTTCCAGTGAGACCCCTTCTGGGAGGTATTCTTTCTCCAAGGCTGGAGAGTCAGAGAAAAAGTCTCAGAAGAAACAACACACATGAAATGGGAAAAGGAACTGCTTCCACTCCAAAGAAACACTGCGAAAGAAGGGCAGAGTAGGAGAGCGAAATACAGCTCCTGCTAGTGCACAGCCATCACATGAAGTAGAGAACTCTGCCAGCTTCAGTGAACTGTAAAGGTAACCATACTTCAGTACCCATGGACAGACTCGCTGGTGAAATGCTGATCACGCACTTCGGAATCTCCAGGCAAGAAATTCTGCTCAAATGCTAAGTATGCTTATTCCAGCCCAAAGGCAACATCAGTTCAAGCACGACATTCATCTGGATTAAAGAAAAATATCAAGGAGAGTAAAAAATGGTTTCTCTTCCCATGTGTGAGTTCAAGGAAAGGAGAAGGACTTAGAACAACACTACCTTCCTCAGCCAAGAAGCAGGAGGCTTTGCAGCCACAGAGACTTTTCACTACAGCAGTGGTTGACTCCTGAATTTACACTACAACAACCCCTTCTTCTCCTTTGAAATGCTCACACTGGACAAGCACAAACTGACTTAAAGGAACTGAGGGAGACAAAATATTTTAGGCAGCCCTGGCAGCTGCTAAAATCTAGATGTTTGTGAATGCAGATGCCTAGAACAAGGCAAGTAAGAATGTCCAGTCCTTGGACTTCCCATTCCAGCCATCTAAAGAACACAGCAAAGGGAAGTAGCAGAACCTGCCCACTCCTGACAATTCCCCTCTAGCAGATCTTCAGCACAGGTGAGACTCTCTATCCCTGTGACAAACACACCTTCACAGGAGTAAGCAGGATCCTTGCCTGGTTGGACTACTCAGCAGATCACTGGTAGTGATAGGAATGGAATAGTGATAGGAATGCAGCACCCTCTGATTTATAGGAACCCCACTGGAGACCCACTTCAACAAAGCTGCACAGCACTACTTGGCCTGAAAATTGTCTGTTCAGCTACTTGGTCTCTGCATCATCTTCCCTTCTCTCTGTAAAGGAGGCTTGGGGCAATTGTTCTCTTCCCCGTGAGCAGAAGACTGAGACTGAGCCAAATCTCAGCACAGAACAATTTTGTCTCCCAGGCTGGGAATAGAAGCTCAGGGCATTGCACGATTCCTGTCTTCTTTTCCACTGCTGAACTATAGAAAATGTCCCAATTAATACATTATAGGGCTGAGATGTGCTTACATTCTCATCTGCTATTGTTCAGGGATGGGGGAAGGTAAATTACTCCTTTCATCTCTCCTTCTTTCTCAGTCCTGGAAATTATTGTTGTTGTTGCATATATTTTAGAGTTCTGTGCCAGAACCACTCTCCAATAAAATACAAGGCAGCAAGAAAGCCTGGAGAGCTTCCATGCTCCTGAGGCCTTGGTGCAGTGCAAGCACTTTCTCACCTGCGTTAGTTGGGAGGGGTGGGGATGTCTTTGCTTCCCTTTTAGCAGCATCTCTCACAAATGAAATTTTGCAAAACACAGTAGCAAAGTAACAGAAGTGCTGCACACTCTGCACTCAGGATAGATTCTCACAGCAGGACAACAGTTTAAGATAAACTATCCACAGCCTGCTTGCGTGCTTTGGCCTCACAAATTCCCCACTTTCCCTCTCAGCTCTACTTGGAACTCCTACGGAAGGGGATCCTTCATCTGCTCAGATCATGTTGCCCTCGTGCACAGCTATACTTGCTGAGAATCTGTTCCCAAGTACAAGGACACAGAGAAGCAGGCAGCAAAAACAGCTGAGCAAAGGGGGAAGAAGAGGCAAGAGCTCACCACGTGCTATTCAGCTCCCAAGTCCTGACAGTCAGGACAGACAGCTGACAGGAGCAAGGCTCAAACAAAATGACATAACCATCAAAATGCCATGGGAGATGTAAATCAAGAGCAATTGCTCCCCTGAAATCCTACACCGTCGTGCAGAGGGAGGGGAGCTGGCAGGGCAGCTAGTGTTCATGGGCAGCAGCCACATCAGAACTTGTGACAAGAGGTCACCACCCCACACTCCATCCCTCCAGCACCACAGAGCCTGGCCGGAGACCAGAGGAGGAGTACAGCACTCCGGTCACAAGGTACAGGAAACTATTTCTGGTCGGGGGGAAAGCATACCACACTCTTCTGTCTCCAGGGCAACAAAACAGGCCAACTCAAGCACAACTCACAGAGAAAAAGCACACTCCAGCCCTGGGAGCACCAGCCCGCAGCAGTCAGCCGCCACAACTGGGAGCAGCGAAAGGTCAGGCTGGGCGGGTTTCCTGCCGCCCGCCCTGCGGGATCACAGCTCCCGCTCCTGCAGCAACTCCAGCACACGGCCCAGCCAGCGACTTGGTAAACACTCCATCCCCAAAGGTCTTCAGCACCTGGTGGCCTTTGGCACGGTGTAAACATTTGACTCTTACCAAATCAGCACCAGAGTCAATTCAGTACTTATGGGGAACAACCTGGTACCCAAATGCATAAGGAATAAACACAGAACCTCAATTTTCTACCTTACTCTGCTCTAACAAAGGTTTATTCCCAGTAGGAGACAAAATATCCAGTATTTTTTGAGTCCAGCAGAGCAGTGAATGGGTTGGCTTTAACACTTTTCTCATACAGGATCTGTCTGAACTTGAAAATACAAACTAGTCCTAACTGTATTAAAATAACAATGAAAAAACCCCTTCCTTACCAAGAGCTTGCAAAGAAATAACTTCTCCTCCCTCTGCCCTAAAGATAAAACTTATTTCTGCAGGTCATTTGTGGAGTGGAGGTGTTTATTCCTAATGCACAGTAGAACTATACCTCATAGCTAACAGGAGCACAACAACACATCTGACCTACCCTGCAGGATTCTAGGCCTGGGATTCTAGGTTGGCCTATTTCTCACCTTTCACAAAACTGTGACATTCAACCAGTAATTTCCATAATCTGCCTAAAACAAAGTATATCCTTTAGAAAGCATAAGGGTTCACATTCAAGAATACAAGTGATAAATAAAGTCATACACCCACAGAAATTACTGCAAATGTTAGCTCTCTTTCCTGTTAAAATTCGGCACTGCTGTTCCAAGTCTGAATTCATCTACCTCCTGCTTCCAAATATTGGATTTCATTAAGCTCTTTTCCTGCTACGTTACAGAGCTGTCTAGCCCTGAACAATAGCTGATGCTTAAAACTTAAGTACAGGATATTACAAACACTCATCTAATATTCATTTACTGTTTTCCAGCCAAAAAAAAATAATCTTGCTATTTGGAAAATTATTCTATCTGCAGTCTGAAGCAATGAGTATCTACACAGACAGGAAAGTGAAATCTATGTATCTCTTTTGTAGCAAAACTTAAAATGTAAATGCTTAAGATGGTGCTTAAAAAAAGGACAAAACTTACTTGTGTTTGATACACAAACTGAAGTGTGAATGTCTATTTATCTTTATCAGTCCTTTATATAGCATGATTTTTCTATCTCTGTTCAGCATGTAAACCTACATTTAACTCAAGTACCTTTAACATCATTGCTCTGCAAACATAGGACTGTCACTTCAGTGACATTACTCCTGGGTTTCTTTAGAACATACCTGACGATAAAATGCCTTTTAAAAGTACTGGGATTTCTTTGGGATGGCTTTTTATTTTAAATTAACTTAAATAGAAAATAAGAATGGCTGTGTTAGCACACAACAAAATATGCAGTCCAGTCACTGAGGTAGGACTTTTAATGCATAATGGATGGACACAAACGGGTGTAAATCAGCACAACCAGTAAAGTCACTGCTGTAAGAAACTCTAACTGGGAAGGTTAAAACAACAACCCTGCCTGAGTACAGAAGACCAAAACCATCATAGTTTGTCCTGATTTTCTACAATGCATCAAACTTCAGCAGGTCTTGTGGCTAAAGCTCACTCTTTATTTAGTACACCTGCCTTAAGAAAGGAAAAAGATAAAGGAGCAGGGGATAACTTTTAGTAGCCTAAATTTCAGCCACTTTAGTGGAAAGGCAGATTCTTTCCTAAACCAGTAAAAAGAAGCATCAAGAAAACTAACACTTAGATGTGAATCAGCTCTGTGATAAGAAACTATGTCATGAAGAAAAAAAAAGTGTTCCTCCCATTACAAATGCATAATATTTCTATTTTCAACTGGAATATACAATCTGGGTGCTCACTACTGCAGTCCACCTGTCTTCAATCCTGCATTAGGACCATGCTCTATCCTTGCTGTTAAAGGAGGCTTACAACTATCATTCCTGTGGGAACACATTCTAGATTACATTTCTGAGAATGGGAAGAGTCCGGAAGAAGAATCAAACTCAAAGCAATAAATTCAGTTTGATTGCTGTCATCATGCCAACTCCGGGAGATAGTCAATTGGTGCCAGCTGCTAAGATACCATTTGAGTTGCATCAAGACAGAAATCGAATTTACATCAAATACATTTTGTAGTGTGAGACTAGTCTGAACCTTCAGGTTCCTTCATGCTTGTTTAAATTTAAACTTCCTCTCTGAGACATTCCCAGCAAAAGAGCATTAGTTCCCTCACCCTGCACTTCGAGACACAGACTTCACCCCATATTCTCTCATTTTTTCCAGCAAGACTGTACTACAGAATGACTGACATGTCTCAGCATTTGCATCAGGGTAGCAGAGGACACTATGCCATACCAAACCACCACCTTAAACAGGGATACCAGCAAGTCTTAGACTGACACCACTTCCCCATCTGCAGAATTAGTAGAAACAAACATAAAAATCATTCTAGGCCTTAAGAATGACCAGAGGCTCCCATCAATTCAGTATATCCTTTCTGACAAGAGCTAAGAGGAGATGCCTAAAAAGAAATGCAAAGAAAATAAGCATATAATGATCCCTTCCTCTCTCCTTTTCATTTCAGTGTTTCTACACTACCATTTCAAAGACCAGCTCAAATTAATAAATCTGTAGCAGCATACTACTGCCATTGCAGGCAACATTTCTGAAAGCCAGAGTCTGTTTTCCAGCCTCTCAGTGCAGAATGATCCCAGTGCCACCATGTCCCAAGTGCAAGTGCAGAGGGGCTCCCACAGCCAAACAGCACCTCCAGCACCTCTGTGGTAGCAACTGTGCAAGAGTCACAAAGTCACCAAGGGCAACACATGTCTGGAGCCATGTGAGGATGAAAGAGCCAAGCTCCACTTTTCTCAGCCAGCGAAAGCTCGAGAAACAAGACAGTGGCAAAATCCTCATCTCTTGCCATCAGCTACAGACAGAAGGAGGATGTTCAAGGATCAACATGACACAATAAACAAATATAAGATTTCTTTCAAGAAATGCTGGCAAACATATTTTCTGAAAGCCTTTCCTTCAGTAAAACCACTAACATCAACACCTTGTAATAGCCTTTTCCCATGCTCTCACTACTTCCCAGAAACAAACTCCATGTGTAAAAGTGTAATATGACCCCTAACAGTACATATACACACAGATCTTAAAGACAACCTTAAGTCCACACCATTGGTCACAAGCTCTGTTTACACACACCAGTATCTGTGAACCCCTGGTATTACTGTACAGAGAAGCCAAAACAAACAAATTAAAATAAACACCCTACATAAACTTAGCACAGTCTCTACTTTTCTCTTCAAGTAACACAGAAATTAGACTTTGAACACCACAGAGTGTGTGTTCACAATCAAGATGGTTTAAGTAATTCTATTTGCATCTCAAATGAGCACCCTGAAGAGTGGGCCACGGCAATTTATTCTCTTTTCCTGCATTTCATTACCTTGTACTTACCTTGCAAAGATAATCTGACTGAAGGCAGATATTAATATGTGTACAATAGTGGCCAAAGCAAAAAAGCTATTAAAAATACCTAGAAGAGAGGAATCTTTTTAAAAAAGTCGTAGTGTGCACCTTTGACATTGCACTTTCTACACTTGGTGTCACTCAAAGCTGCCTTTTCTATTCACATGTATATTTCTCAGTTTATCAGCTAACAAGCTGTCGAAAATTTTTCTTTGAATTATCCAGCAGGTGGACCTGGTAAAAGAAAGAGAATTCCTATCCACTTGTTTTCAACAGGAACACATACCCTGAGTATTACCTACTGCACACCTTACAAAGCAAACCAGCAGCACACCAATGTGCACATGAAGAGGAAGTGGGGAGCTTGGGCTCTCACAGCCACCAGCAACTTTCCAGGAACTTCAAGAATCAAAGGAGGTCAAATTAGTGAATCAGCACAGGCTCACTGCTACAGGTGAGAGTGATCTCTGTCACAATTAATGATGTGAGCAGATTAAGTGTGCTCAGGCCTAACATGCCATTCTTTGCCTACAAAGGCAGAGATAAAGCCGTACGTGTGTTTCACTACCTCAGAGAGTATGATAACCAGGTTCTGCAGGTTCTCACCTCCAGAAGATCCCACAGTTTGACCAAAGCCAGCACTGCAAAGCAACACGAAATACAACAGCATGGGCACTCAGGAAGGGGAGGGAGCAAGCACCCCAGCCATTCACTGCAGACATAGTCCTTGGCTTCAAACTTGAGATAAACTCAGAATCCGGGCAAGGGAACTCCTTCTGACCTTTCTACAGCACTCAGGGAAGCATTTTGTAAACCCCTTCATGAGACATCCCTCTACACTACACACTGCTCCCTCCCCACTAGCCACAGGCTCCTGCAGCCCTGCTCTTCAGGCTGTTTTAAAAGCTTTACTGTTCCCAGTCTTACTCAGCAAAGTGTAACAAGCCAAGCAGAGCCCAGCGGATTCAGCTGGAAGCCCTGGTGTCAATGCAGCCACTGACAAATGAGCCAGCAGCATGACTGCATTAGGAGAGTGGAGGATACCTGCCTACAGAACAACTGACAGAAGCCAAAGCACCACTGAGACCCCAGCCAGAGTCTTCAATAAAATCTGACATGACATACATGCCATCTCATGCCCTGTTTGTGGTCCACGTTTCTCAGGGCATATCAGTCTCTCTTGCTGGCAAGATAAACATCTCTCCATCTCCCCAGTCACCTTTCCCATGCCACCAGTGGGATATACAAGGCCTGTGCCAACTCTGCTTTATTCTGCTTTATTATCTGCCTTTCCCATCAAATATTTACTTTAGTTGTTAAAAACCAATGAAGAATTTCCAAGAGCCTCTGACTTGAATTTCATTCTTCCTCTTTTTTCCTGCTAACCATCATGTTTATTTCATGTCAATGCGATGGAGGCAAGTCATAGAAGGAAGTACCCTTCCAGGGTTGGTGGTGAATGAGTAGGAACGAAATGTTCCAGCTCAGAGGTTGCCTGCAAAGCTGTGTGCCAGATTAGCACCTACAGCCACCAAGTTGGGACCTACAGTCTGCTGCAATAATTAAGAATTCTACAAACTGACCATTAAAATTACCCATCATTCACCAACTCCACCTGTTCCATTGACTACTGCAAAGAATGCCATTTCTTGCTTTACAAACTTCTTCCTTGCTCAGGGTGGGATGGAACACAAGGAAAATCAGTGCTGCAGTGGGAGGTCCTGGCAACCATTCCCACAGCAGCAGATTGTAGCTCCCCTCTGAAGGAATACATCTCCCAGCTGACAAGAACAAAAATGCAGCCACCTTCCTCCTAATCTGAAGCAATGAAGATCACCAACCACAAATTCTGTCAGGCTGACAGAAGCATAGCAAAGGGCACAAATATTATCTGCTGTGGCCAGGGGGCATTAGTGCACCCATCACAGCCCTGACACAGGAAGAAATGTGGTGCAATTGCACACCCCCCAAGAATGGTGTGATTGCCCTGCTGGCCAGCCTGGCATATTGAGGGCATTTGCTTGAAGGTCCCCACTAAGTGTGAGATAACAGTTTATTTTAGCTCTTCTTGGGTATATTAGCTTAGTGTAATTTAAAAAGCTTTCAAAAGCCTATATCCCAGAGAAAAGAAAAACTGTAGGGTACAAACACAACTAGCAAAATGAATGAAGTTTTCAAAACAGAAGACACTGAGCTCCCCAGCTGTGAATAGTCAAACAAAGTTCCCTTTCTTGCACCAAACCACAACAAAGATGACTACAACTCTCTGTCACAATCATTTCAGACTGTTTCTGGCAAGAAGACCTTCAGTTCAGAGTACTTGTGCAGCCCAACTCTCAAAGCACAGCCCCTCACACCACGTGCAACAGATCCCTCCCTTTCCTGGTGCCTGCCCCACATGCAGCACGCCCTCCTCCTTCCCCGGTAAGGCTGTGGTTCAGCACATTCTGCTCCATTTTGCCTCCTGCAGCTTGCACTTTCCTCTGCAGCCCCACATCCCCCCAGTTTCAGCAACTCAGCAGGGAGACGTCCCCGTTCCCTCTGATGGCAGCCCCAGCCCAGCTCTGCCATCACTAGTTTCCCATCTGCAAGGGCACCATTTTTTAAAAAAATTGCATTTTACAAGTAAATCACGTGATCAGCTGCTAGTTTGGGTGCAGAGCCAAGAAACACTCTGGTGCATGGGGGAAGGGAGCTGATGTATTTTTTGTTTCATGTGACCAGCTTACCAGAAACTTCACTAAGACCAAGAGCAGATCCTCCACCCACACCCCTCCTTTACCACAGCCCCTTCTCCCTGACACTCTCACAGCAGAGCTGCAGAGCAAAGGCACAACAGGGGGATCTGGCAGCTCACATGCCTACAGCCAACCATCAAGTCCAAAAAGAGGTGGGACACCAGCTTTGCATCGCAGTGGACCCACTGAAGGCAAACATTGAAGGAGCTCATCTCTCCCACCAAGGTTATGGCTTGAGAAAGGGAGAACTTGTGGCTTAGGAGACACTAAGGCAGGAGGCTGCAGCACCAATGCTAACTTGCACAAACACACCACAATACTTGGTTAGAAAGTTGAGAGGGAATGTTTTAGAACCAAGAGGCTGGCTGTAGGATGCATGCTTAAATAAAGAGCATCCCAACATGCTCTCACAGAGACATGGGAAGGGGATAACTGATTTTTTAAAAAAATCCACAGTCTAAATTTTACATAGGTTCCATATGCTTTCTGCAATGACATGGACAGGATAATATGCATGGCAGCATCTCTTAGCTCACATAGAGCTGTACAATAATGTATTTCCTTAGGTGCCCTTTAGACACCTCTCTTGAATTGCCCCTAAACCTACACAGCACAAGCAGAGATTTGGGAAAATAGAAATTCTGGCAAATTTCTAAAAACCAGAGAATGAAATGGTGGGGGAAAAAAAAAGTTAGAAAATAAACAAAATATGCTCATAAATTAACAACTGCTTCCATAGTATCTTTTTTTGGAGAATCTCTAGGTATGTAACAAATATTTACTCTAAGGCCAGAAAACCCTTGAAGCATGAGGTTTCTTTCTCTGCCTTAAAGAGCTGGAGGAGAAAAGCAGAGGTACTGAAACCAGAGAATGTCAGTGACAAGTCTGTGAACAAACTCAGATCTTTGGAACCTGAGCCTTTCACTATGCTGTTTTTCATCCTTCTGCAGAAAGAGAAATGAAGATAGAAACAATGCAGTTCAGATCTAATGGATTTTGAACACTCAAAGCAAAAATTGATAGGGGGATCATTAGTACTGCTGTGATACCTCATCATGTCTCACTCTGGGAAGCCTGAAATCTGACTTCAATGGCATGCTAGGACCTAAGGAATTTTTATTATGAGGTCTGGTGTTCAGAATTGGAAAAAAATATTTTTCTTTTAAAAAAATACACATTTAGTCTCTTTGGGAACAGCCACCCAACAAAGACTGCATTGCACTTGACAAGAGCACAGCCTGAAAATAGCTTCCTTCACATGAAAGCTCCAGATTTGGACAATCTGGTGTGCACAACAGCTTTAAAGTGGTCACCCTGTTCCATTACCATGCTTGCTTTCAGATTCTCAGGGTATGAGGCACCTGACTTGCACCTTTTTCCAAAAAAGCAGCTGCTATGCTACAGTTTTGATTTATTCTCCAGCTAAGTTAATTTCTTGTTTTGATCAATGTTTAATGCTCCTGGCTAGATCAGTTTAGATCTTGTTTGCCTGGAGGCATTTAATGCTGCTCCATTACCGTAATACCAATTTTAAGGTCATCTACAGCTCCCCCACACCAAGCCTTTTGCTGTGATTTGGATCTAAATTATGTGGTACATTTTGGCATTGAATTGCACAGCACCATATCAAGTCAACAGACACTTACTGAATCTCAAGAGATGGTCAGATTTGCTGATTACAGGCAACACACCCAGAACATTCTCACTGATGAAGTCCACCCCGCCCCAAAGAAAGACTGAACACGAGGGATTGAAACCATAGCCCTCATGTTATCTCAGAGCACACAGTTCTGTAAATTGCTGCCTATCTGAGGCAAAAAATGAGAGGGGAAAGGGGGGTGCATCATATGGAGAAAGAAGATGCAGAGAAACAGTTATTAAAGCACTAACACTGATGGCTGCAAAGGAACTTTCTCTGTTGAGATTCAGTTTTAACGAGGTGGTGGTTAAGATGTCAAGCCAACACGTCTGAAGACTAAACCCTCCTTTGTCTACAGAACACATAAATGAGAAGAGTGGCAGAAAAATCTTCTCACATTACCCACCAGGCAGCCTCAGCTTTCACCTAAAAGGAACACTTCTGCCCTACAAATATTATTTCCACAAAGAGTTTGAATTTCAAATCCAATAAAGACAGTAGATCATGGTCTTGTGTATGCCCAGTGCCTGAGGAGTCTTCACAGTCCAGTATGAGATCTGTGGAGCACAAAGGTGGGCTGTAGACAGCAGCACTCCCTGCTAGAAGAAGCTTCTGAACAGGCACCATTGGCAGCAGACAGCACAGTAAAAAATGTGTCCTTATGCTCACTTTTTTGCCATCTCTACCTGGACAGCTGGTCTAGCAAAATAAGATTTGGGATCTTGCTCATCCTATCACTGAAGCTGCCATCTTTGTTTCAAGGGCAATGCTAGCAAAGGTGATCCCTGCCCCTTCCTAAGCCTCTTTCCTTTTCTTCAGTTCTTCTGTCAAGAAGTTTATCCAAATAGTGCAGTCCTCCAGCATAGCAGGCAGAGGACAACTACAGGTAAATACTGTGAAGATACTGCTGCAGCCTCAGCACAGAAATACATAGCTCACAAGCTCACAGACACAGGGAACACGGAAAAAAGCAGTATGGCCCATTACCTAAAATAAATAACTAAATAGTCACCTGTGCTGTAGGACTGGTTTCTGCAGAAAAAGAGGTTCCTGGGTTCTGTGACCCAGCAGAGGAGGGGAGCAGTGGCAGAGCAAGCAGCAGTGTTAGGGACAGCAAGTCTCCCAAGCTGCTTATATCTAACACAGCCAGGATCTGGAGTGACAGCAGCCAGTGGGCAGGAAGGCCTAGGAAGCATGTCCTCCAGGCCCTGGGAAATACAAGCATAAAATGTGCTTCTAAAAGAAAAACATTAACGGCACTTGTAGACAGGAAAAGAGACAAGAGACAAAGACAACTAAAGAAGTGTCCGGAGGGAAGACAAAGCCACGTGTATGGAGCATGGGAAAGACAGAGAACCCACCAAAAGGGGCAGCACAAGGAAAATGGGATCATGTGAACTGAGAAGGCCCAACTCAGAGATGTGATTTGTTGGCCTTGGTGAATGGGAGCAAAAGGTAGGACAGTGGATGCCCAGGGCAGGCTGCTCTCCTTCATGGGCCATAACCTTCAGCAGACTTACTGACCATGTCACCCACAGTTCAACAGAAATTAAGTTTGGCAACTTCTGATTAGTTTAGCAACTGGTATAATCATAAATGAATCTGTTTTTCATTTTACAATTATTTAAACAACTTCCTGTTCTTCACACTGTACCCATATTCAGTCCTCCACCACACACTGAAACACATTTCTCTGTGCTGGAGCAAAGCCATAAGACCCTCCAGTCCTCACAGCCAGGGAGGTGCCTGGAGAGGGCACTCAGCCTAACCACAAGAGCCACCATCCAAAACAGTGACCATGCTGCTGGCAGATCAGCTCAGGAAGTTTCTGCCTCCAGCCCATTTGCTTGTTCTCACCTCCTCTGCCAAGTTCAGTGCCAGATCAGCTGTTTGGGTGACAGCCCTACGAGCAGGGAAGGAGAAGAGAGCAGTAAAGACAATTTTAAGTCTTCTCTGAAGTCAGTTAGCTTTGAAAGCAGTTGATAAAATTAACAACGCTAACAGAAACTGCCCACTGCAAACAGCAACCAAATAAAGCTGCTAGTTCCCAAATGGCTGATGACCAAGGCACAGCTGCGCCGGGTGGGGGAGGAGAGGGGAAAGCGCGCATGAATCCTCGAGTGAGTCACTCACTCCCTGCATCCCTGCTGGCCTAGATAAACGCTGCTGCCAGTCGGTGATGGGTGCTGCAAACCGACTCTTAAGCCCACAGCATCCCCGCTGCTCATCTCCTGGTGGGCACAAAGCCTGCACTGAACAGCACCATCTTTGTGCAAGTGGGCAAGCAAGACAGGTAGTCGCAATCACCATTAGGGCTCAGGTGTTCCCATTTGGCTAGGATTGACTTTTATGTCTCTTCTTGCCCTTGCTCCTGATTTCAGGAATTGTCCCTCAAGGACTGAGATCTCAGGCAGATGAGGATGCATAATAAAGTTTGCCCATTTATACAAGGAAAATACTGAAAAAAACGTGAAAGCAAATGGATAATAAAAATAGTAATAAAGACACTGTGTAGGATGTTGCTCTGAGTCCCTGCACTGGCATTAGTTTGTTTACAGTGCAGAATGCTCACAGGTACCATCTGAGCAACAAGTCCTAGTGGATCATATCAGAACTGCCTTACCTTAATGCAGAAGTTTAGGATGAAGGCAGAATTACCCAAAGCACAAAATGCATCAGAATTAAGAGCAAATCATATCAAGTCTATACCACATGTAACATCTCCACTACAGATGCACCAAGGTCAGGGAACTGGTCTAAAACACTCCAGCTAGTTAGATCTGTGCAAGACAAAGCCCTAAATGCTGTAATGCTGAGGCGCCACAGCTGCAAATTCTGCAGTATGTCATTCATTGTTTTAAGAATGAAGGAGTTTAAGTAAGTCCTGTGCCCAGTGCAATCCCTGTGGCACAGCTATTGAAGTTTTAACTGTCCTCACACCCTGAGAATGTGACAGATTTTTTTACCCTGGTTTCCCAAGTGTACAAATATACCAGAGGGAACACGGAAAGAAAAGGAAAAGAACCTTGAAGGAGCAGAGTCTCAATTAGCTGCATCTACAGCACTGATGTACATGCTGGATGCTAAGGATTTCAGAAACAGAAGCTGGCTAGCTGATACTCATACCAAGAAAAAAAGGTCAGGCCACAAACTCCAAGTTTCAGGCTAATGATGCTACATTTTGCAATTTTCTAAATTCTACTTTCTACGTCACACAGTTCTCAAAACTTCCCTCATGACTCTTGGTTGTGAAATTACAAGACAAATGGAACCCTGGGAAAAACACAGTTGTACCCGCAGTTAAAACTGACCAAGACTGCACTGGTGTCTCCTCCAAATCATTATCATAAGTATTTCATAGAATCCAAAGAAATAAAAGAACAGCTTATCCTTCATCTAATCCACCTTTCCCTCTGGCCTGAAGATAATGTTACAGCGATTTTCCCACTCCCTATCACAAAAAAAAACCCCAGTCATTTTAGATGCACCTGTAAAACTTCCTGCCTGCAACTTTTGACACATGGATGGGACGACTACAGTGCTGCCACACATGGTTAAAAGCAAGGAATATAGGAAGAAGAGAGAGCAGCACAAGGCAGTAAGTAAGGTGCTGCACAGGGCACCCACCTCAACCCAGGGCATGTTAACAACAAACCCTACTAAGCACCCATACCTGCAATAGCTCCATAAAGGGTCACTGATATAACTAAATACTGACCAAAGGTCAATGGAATAAACTACTTGTGCAGTCTTTATATCTGCTCCCTGTGCAGGTGGAATTGTTTGAAAGCTTTGATGCCAGGTTTCTCTAATGAAACAGCCAAGACAAGCATATCTGAGCTCCTTTACTGCACTACTGGAAGTGAAGAAGAGATGCTCATTTCTACAGCCTTCAGACCAACACAGCACACAGTGAGAAACAGCAAGAGAATGGATTAAATGACTGGTCAAGACACAAAGTACTGCCTATTGTAACCCAAGACAAGCAAAGCAAACTGACTTACACTAGTCGCAAGCACTCTGTCCAGTCTCCAGCTGGGTACTCCAGCACACTGGTTCTTCTGAAGCACCCAATGCTGCTGCCTGTTCCAAGAAAACACTTGGCTAGCAATGCCAATGTGCCAAAAAACAGGCTAGCCCAAGATATTGATGTATTCATGAGGATTCTAAAATCTCCTGAAAATGCCAAAATGTCCTGCCTTAAAAAGTTCTGTCTTCCACCCAGCCCTAGCAAAGGTATCCTCAAACAGCAAATCATTGCTTTAGAATAAAATGGTCCAGGGACTCAATGAACTATGGAGAGGCAGAGGAAAGCATCTTCCCATTATACTGAGCTCATGTAAAAGTACAGCAATGGACAAATCAACCAGTGGACTTGGAGACCTGGGAAGACTTCTTTATTTCCTTCTGTCTGTCAGCTTGGTCCACCCAATACCACTCTAAAGTAATCCCTGCTTAACTTCCCTAAGCAGATTCATATCAACTGGCTCAGGTCCTGGTTGTGCAATTAATCACACTTTGTCATATTTAAGAGTGGCATTTCTTTAGCCTAACTGTGAAGCCTAAGGCAAGAGACTGCTCACCGAGCTGTCAAGGAGACCAAGAACTCAGAGATAAAAGGTCTGTGGGAGGAGGAAGTCACTAGGATTGTTGCACCTGTGTGGGATAAAGCAGGGGTCTATGTTCTTTGGAGAAAGAAACATTTTCAGGAGAAACAGCTTGCTGCTACCAGCAACTCTGCTAGCTTTTATATGGCAAATGTGTTTCCATTTTGACTGGAGTTTGGATAAACGCGTGATTGACTCCAGCACAGATTTCTTGCTTTTGAAGTCCAAGTTTCCCCTCTTATATTCCTTCCATCTCACCATGTGGGCTCTTTCCTTACTTCACATTTTAACCAATAGACTTGTGCTTATAAATAAAACTATTTTTCTTTTTGAAATATAAACAACAAACTCAAAAGGCCTATAGAAGAAAATCCATACTTTGGCTCTTTATAGTAAAGTCAGCAAGTAACTTCATATAAATCTTAATTTAGAAGGTACCCAAAAGACAGCTGAGGGCCACTGTGGTGACCTCTGAAAGTCAGACAGGAGCATAAGACTTGGCTATCTCCACTTGTGTGTACAGACTGGGTAATGAGAGCAGCCCTAGAGAAAGAGATCTGAGGGTCCTGGGCAGAGGAAGCTGAACATGAGTCAGCAGCGCCCTGGCAGCCAGGAGAGCCAAGTACATCCTGGGGGGCATCAGGGACAGCATGGCCAGCAGGCAAGGGAGGGGATTGTCCTGCTCTGCTCTGGGGCCTCCTCACCTCGAGTGCTGGGGGCAGTTCTGGGCACACTTAAGGAAACATATAAAGAACATCCAAAGAAGCACTATGAACATGGCAAAGGGCCTTGAGGGGAAAGCTTATGAAGAATGGCTGAGGTCACTTGGCCTGTTCAGCCTGGAGGAGACTGAGGAGAGACCCTCATTTCAACTCAAACTTCTTTGTGAGGGGAAGCAAAGGGACAGGTACTGATCTTTCCTCTCTGGTGACCAGTGACAGGACCTGAGGAAATGATCTGAAGCTGAGAGGAGGTTTATGTTGGATAGGAAAAGGTTCTGCACCTAGCAGGTGGCTGGACCCTGGAGCAGGTTCCCCAGGGCAGTGGTCACAACACCAGCCTGACAGAGTCAAAGGAGTCTTTGGATAATGCTGTCAGGCACCTGGTGAGACTCCTGGGGATGGTCCTGTTCAGTGCCAGCAGCTGGGCTTCAGTGATCCTTGTGGGCGCCTTCCAGCTCAGGATATTCAGTGATTCTATGATTCACTTCTACAAGCACCCCAGAGATCTGTGAGTATAAGTGCAGGCAAGAGCAAGCAGCTAGCCTGCCACAGGAGGAGCAACTGAGGTCAGTTATAAGCTGGATATAAAGAGAGGGTGGGGAAAGGCTGCAGTGAAGACTTGGTGTCATACCAGGACAGGCAGAGAGAGCAACCAAAGAGAACAAGTCATGATTTGGTGGAGGGAAGGGCAGGATGGGAGGTGCAGAGCAAAATAGAGAGGAAAATGAGGCATGATCCTGCCTGACAAAGGACAAAAGAAAAAAATCTGAAAAATTCTTCTTTGTAACACTGCAGTGACAGTTTAACTACTACTCTAGCAACATAAAACTGCCAGAGGACTGTTACACAGGCTGGTTTGCACAGTGGGAAGGAAGAAGATACACTCCATGGCCTCCTCAAAAGAAAACACATGCCCCTTCCAAGTGCTGCTCCTCTTTGCTCTTCCCAGAAGGTTCACAAGGCAGAGCTAGAAGGACGGTATGTGACAGCATTAAGATACCTTTTCCTGTCCTTGCTGCCTTGAAAATAGAAATATATCTGAGGTGCAAAACAACCTGACCCAACTTACAAGCAGTTTTCTAGACTTCTTTTCAGAAAAGGTCAATGTGACAAAGTCAGATAGGATTTTATGGAATCTGCTTGCCAAATCCAAGACAGCACTCAAGAACATTATTGTTCCAAGTCCCTTACAGATCTGTCTCCAATGATGAATAACCTTTGAGACCACGGAGAAAAATTCAGAGCAGGGTTCAGAAAACTTCTGTGTGCAATTTTTCTATTTGATATACCATTTCCACCTAAAACTAAGCTTTCTATTGAATTACAAGTCCTTCTTTTTCATAATGCATTTACCACATGAGTTGTATCTCCCTAGACATGTTGGTGAATACTGTTTCTGGTTCTTTAGGGTAGCTTGTTAGCATACTGTGTGTATCTGCGAGGGCCAGACAGCATGGCACTAGCACAGTGAGCTTTCTCCAAGAGCTTTTAGCAAGCCCACAGGCTTCCTAACCTGCAGGCTGGCAGCTGTCTGTTAGTAGAATGCCAGGAAAAAAACAGGCTGCCCCTTCACAAGGATTAGGTGTGCAATCAGGAGCAAGTGTCTGAGCACAGTCCAAATGTACAGGACTAACGGCATGCTGTCACACGTCCAACCAAAAAAATTTAAAAAAGGGTTGATTCTCCTGCTTTGTAGACATGACACAGGTTCCAATATGAGAAACAAAGATCAGCAAATGGAACAAAAAACTCACTTCAGGAGTGCACCATGACCCTCATAAAAAATGAATACAGAAAGTACCTTCTAGAATTAAGTATCACATGAGAAAAAGGAGCAATAAACTACCTTTTGTAAAAGACCTGCATCACCTGCTACACCACTGATAAGAATAAAACAAAACAAGAGGAAAGAGAGCTCTGAGCAACTGCATTTATATTAGTGAGATAGGAGGGGAAGGGAGAAAAAAGCCTTCATTAGTCACTGATAGGACTGATAGGATAAGTTGTATTTACAAAGAGTGCATTAGTTGTCCACTGTTTTTTTTTTTCCAGAGGAAGCTGAGGAGGGCTCTATCTTCTCAGCTTCCATGAGAGACAAGGCCTCCATGCCCCAAAGTGCAGCTGCTGCACATTTCCTTCCAGAAAGTGCTCATAATGCCACAAGGTCTCCATAGCCCTTCATCTAGGCACTGCCTTCTGCTCTCTCACAGACACAGACGAGGAAGATGCAGCTGGAAAATGGATCCTTCCAATTGGCATTGGCCCACACTGTCTCAACGCTTGGTCTGTTAAACACACATCAAAACAACACCACCAGCTCTGGTGGGAGGAAGACGCAGGAAAATCCTGAGGCTGCAGCTTCTCTAGTAGCTGTCACTGTTCTCATGAAAGCTCATCCACAAAGGAAGAGTGCAAGGCAAGCAATTCAGATGTTTTGAAAAGACAGCCACTCCTCTTTTCCTGCCAAAAGTTGCAGCATGCTGCAGAAAGCCCAAAATACACAGAGACTCTCCCCTAGCCAGGGCAGTCTGAGTTGTCTGAACTACACTGTACTTGTGCATGGCTTCTGTGCCTGCTCCAGCTTTTGGAGCACACCTTTTCCCCAGCAGCCAGACAGGAATCATCTCTTCCTGCACACCTTCTTGTTCTGTGTTGGCTGCAGCCAACAAGGAAGGCTGCAGCAAGAAGGACATGCCTCTCAGCATGAAGGGAGCACCAAGGAAATGCTGCTGCTGTTCTTCACCAGCACCTGCAGAGAGGTTCCCATTCCAGAGGGCTGGAGGGTCAGGCAGGCTGAGGAATGCAAGAATAGTCACAGAGTAGGTATGCTGTCCCTTCAAATGTTGAGCTGTTATCAACTCTTCAAGAGTTTCTGAGCTGTGGGGAATCTGCCTCCAGTTCACATGAGCAATTCTAGGAAGTTCTCAAATTCCTGAGATGAGGGCTGCCAGCTCGGTGCATGTTTTACTGCTACTATACCAAAAACCTGTTCATTCCTGCTCAAAAAAAAAAAAAAAACCACCAAAACCAACAAACACAAAAATCAAACCTGTAACCACACTCTAGTCTGCCCTGCCAACAGTGATTTTGCTTCCTCCTTCCCCTGCCCAGCCACTCATTCATCTTCACACAAAATAGCAAAGGGATTATGCAGATGTTGCTTTGCTATCCTGACCTTCTTAACCTATGCCCACATGGCATCAGTGATGTTGTGTGTTCACTGTCCCTTCAACCATACGTCAGAGGCTAATTCTCTTCTGGCTGCACCCTGAATCCTCATTCAGAAGCTGATGAAAATTCTCATCTCCTGCCACAAAGCTTCACAGGAACAGAGACAGGAACTCCCTGCATCAGTACAACTGAGGTTTGGAGCACAGAACTAGTTGTAAAGCACAACAAAGAAGGACAACACAGGCAGTGTATCCAGAGTTGTGTCCAGCTGAGGAGCGGCAGGAACACTGAAAAAGTGAATGCTCAGAGAGGCAGCGCATGGCATGGCCAGCACAGAGCATCTGTGGATGTCTGCCTGGGGAAGAGTAAGTGGGCGAGGAAACTGCACCACGAGGGACAGGATTTCACTCTAGTGCCCAGCAGAAGCAGCTGCTCAAATGGAGGTAAGGCTACTGCAAAGGACTAACAGAAGGTGACTGAGCCATCAGTTTGCATGCAAGCTGGGTGAGTTTCTGTCTAATCCAGAAAAAGAGGCTGCACAAGTCTTGAAGAACAGGTCAGCAAGGATTTTCACAGTGATTACTTGACCACACTTAGGGACACAGGAAAGTTGCATTCCATCCAGCAATGATAAATGACCGTCACTGTCCATTTCCTGCTCCACAGAGCCTAAGATGCTAACAGCAGCCTTGAATATATCCATGGTGATATCTAGAGTGGGGAAACAACCTTGATTCAGAAGAGCATCTTGACAGATCTACAGCTGGGGAGATTCCAAGTGAACAGGAGGAAAGATTCTGAAAATTGCTCGGCAAACTGGAGGAAGCATGTAACAGACACAGGACCAGGTGGCAGGGAAAGGTCTCTGGCAGGGACAACAGGGTAACTTCTGCATGGACATGACTGCAATGATCACAGTCAATACTGCTGCTGAACTTTCTGTCAAGAGCCAAGCACCAGAAAAATGAAATTCACAGAACCTGTCACCAGATCCGACAGATCACCCAGAGCATGCAGGGAAGCAGTAGGTATCTCTTATTTTCATTTCAAGAGTCAGGTAATCTTGGTTTCAGCCTTGCCGTCCCCACAGTTCTCCCCTATTTACTGCAGCACTCGAGGCATCTGCCCTGGGGAGCTCTAGGGCTGACACAGCCACTCCACAGGGCAGAGTTGAGTCACCTTTCCAAGAACACAGTTTTCTCTGGAGCTTTGGGAGGAGGGAGAAAAAGCCCCAAACAAACAACAAAAACTAAGGCCTCTTCAAACCACAACCCAACAATCCCACTGCTGAAACTTAGACACCGACATAGCTAAAAATTCCCATGGTTGCATTTTCATTCCTTTGGCAGGAAAGGTGAGTGGAGAGCCAAAGTAAGGTATACTGCAGCACACATGGGTTACTAGGCTTTGTGGTCACTTTCCTAGTTTTTAGATCCCTTTTTCACATTTCATAAGCCATGAGAGTCATGGTAATTCCCCATGCACACTACAGCCTTAGTACTAACTTTCATGGTCTCCAGGACATTAAAAACACCAGCACCCCTACCACACCACAGCTAGCACAGACACAGGCTATCAAAATCCTTTGGCTTTCTAGAACCCTCTCTGCAACTGTGCCATGAAAGGACAGATGGATGGCTCTTGAAGTGTCTTCCATCCATCTGCTCCCTCACCTCAACTAAGGGGACAGAAATCAGCTGTCCCTTGGATCCCATGATGATGATTAATCCAGCATTGTGGACAAGTTGCTGCCTATAAGGACTCCAGTGATCATGCAGATTTTTCTCTACAGGGTTAGAGAGAAGAAAAGTTCCAGGAGCTGGGCTTCAGTGAACGAGACCCCATGCAAGGGGATATCATGAGCAGCTGTTCTCTGAGAAGCCAAGACCTTCACTTTAAAAGTACAGCAGCAGCAGAGAGAGAGATAGTGTAAAACTGAAGTGATAAGCAAATTGCATAACAATTTCCTCTGGAACTGGCACTCATGAGCAGGAGACAGACACCCAGCTTCTGATATTGTTCCTGCTGGGCACCTTCTGTCCTTGCAAAAGAGCTCCAATCTTTATGGAGATGTCTACTCCACAATCAAAGGTTTAATCACAGCATGAACATACATATCCATGTTAGCACTACACCTCACTAGCAGGACTAGTAATAGTGGGATTCATAAACTTGAACACAAATTGTAAGGCCTGCTGGGGACTTACATATGTGCCTAGGCTGCCAGCCTCCACTGAACCCTGTATCACTGGGGCTGCAATGCTATTATCTCTACAACACTGGGAATAAAGTTAGTGAACTACGTCCCTCATGCTGCAGTCACACCTTCTGCTACACTACCAGCAGAAACTCAGCTCTCTCTTCATCAGCTTCAGATGTTTAGTTCTTGTGTTTAGACTAGGAGTAGCACAGTAAAAGAAACGGACAGAGGGAGAGATAGAGAGAAAATACAGACACTGAGGTATTAATAATTGTGCTTTGCTTGTCCAGTCCGGCGCATTTTCACTCTCAAACACTGAGCACATCCAGAAACAAAATTATACAAGAATAGTGATTGTATAAATAAATAAACAATAACAATAATATAAAAACACACCAAAAGGGAGAGACACATGAAGAGCAGCTCCAGGAACTCACAGCACATGTGGGTGAAGTGATTACACTTCCTGTTTCTCAACTCCACTGTCCATGGTCAAGCTCATTTTCAGTGCAATGAGCAGCCTCCAGAGGAGCTGCAGGTGAGTTCAGTCACACACAGGACTGGTTCCCCCTCTCAGCATGCTGGCAGCACTACTTCCTCATTCACTGTGATCGCTCCCTTCACTTGCCCGTCTACATCGCGTCACTCAGCAGGATGGGGCAGTACTGGTAGTTACTGTGTTCAATTTATGGCTCAACTCTATACTTGAGTGTGCTTTTCCTAGGTTGAGTTAATGTTCTCCCAGGTTTGACAGAAAAAATTGCAAACAAACAAACCAACAAAAAAGAGGCCAGGCCTCAATCACCCAGCACTGCATTATTTTCCTTCCAAAAGGCAGGCATCAAAAAGAAAAGAGGTTTTCAAAATTATCATTCTGAATTTTAAAAAGATCGGGCCACCCTCAAAGGCACACGGACAGGAACAAAAATGAGAGTACAAAACTCAGGCTTTGGACCAGGAAGGTCAGAAGAATGACACCAACAGAGCCATCATCAACAGGACTGAACTCCATCCCAGTTAAGCATGCGCTTGTTGTACCACCAACATGCTGCCAGGAGCTCAGGAGTCTGAGCCATACTCAAATTACGAGCTGCAGCGGGCTACCCAAGGCCACTGAGTTAAAGAAACTGAGAAGCAGATCATCCAAAACCACACAGTGCTACTAACTATGGATGTGTGTTTGGGGACTTCTGGAACAATGAGGTCCACGAGGGCTCAGGTTATTGCTGGAACAAGAGCAAGCTCCCACCAGTTGATTGTATTTCCTCCACTTCTCTTCACCAAGCAAAACTCTCAAAATACATAATTTAAGGAAATAATCAACCCTGCTAACAAAACTGTAGAATAGCTGAACACTCTCCTTTCTTCCCTTAAAATTCACATGGTGTAAATTTGTTTGAGTCCTCGAAGTTGGAGACACACATGCTAACAAAATTAACCACAGAAAACAACTAGCTGGACGCCTAGGGATCTGCAAACTAGTTAATTTTGCAGGATCAGACCTATCTAGGAAAGGGAGCACAAGAAGGACAGGACAGAAGAAAACATTCTATTCAGTCTGCATCACTACCAGCGAACTACCGGGCAAAGAAGCAGTCACTAGAAGCAGCACTCCCTTATCCTCTATCTTGCCGTGTCAAGAAAGCAAGTAAAATAGGAAGCCTAAGAATAAACACAAAAACAGTTATTAGAATAAAATAATATATCAGAGAGACCAGTGGCCTTGCCCAAGAATTCAACAGGATACTTTAAAAACTCACCAAAAGGTACAGACTTGCTTAATTGTTACAGCAAGCTTATACAAAAGAATCCTGTTAAGTTTGTTTCAAAATTCTTCTGAGGGAACTGAGGGAAAGGCACTTGGGTGACAGAACCCAAGGAAAAAGTGGATGCTCCCTGTAAAGCCCTCATAGCAAAGGTGCTTGGGTGAACAGTGATAGCCTGCCCAGCTTGCTTTGCTTGCTGACACGGCACAGTGGCCTGCCTGCACATGCAAACCCACGTGCATGGAAGGCATTCCTCCCAGCTCCAGCACTTAATTGTGAAAATATTTGAGTGGCATCCCACCAGGGTACACAGGGGACATCGTTCTGCCCAATAGTCCAGGAAAGGCTACATCTTGAGATGCACAAAGGCAGAGAGGCAGCAGCTGAGGGGGAAGGTCTAGGGAGATTAACATGTTTATCTCCTCGCTTAAGTCTCTTACCGGCCAATGGTTTCAGCATGATGGCAGCAACAGAACTAAAAATAAGAACTCGGGCATTACCAGTGACTCACCGTGTGGGCAATGACACCGCGAGGGATCACGCAGATAACCCTCCCGCAGCCCAGCTCCTCTGCCGTGTGAAATGGCTCGCCACAGGGACAAAGGACACACTGCACAGAGATCTCTTCATTCAAGTGATCTTTAGACTGTATGACATTCTCTTCAACCACCAGTAGCTTTAAGTAGATAATCAGACCAATCTCAGACCCAAATGTTGGGTTCAGCACCCGACACAGAGGCTTGCGGGGATAGAAAGCACCATCTAGACTATGCTTCCAGAACATTAAAATTCCCTGCTAGAGGTGATACTAACCACTGCTGGTCTTCCTTTCTGTCTGGATCATGTCTACCAGTAAATAAATTTCATAGGCATAAGCAATTCCAGGATGTTGCATTAGAAGAGTTCCTTCAGCAAAGGCTAGTGCATATCAGCAAAGCTAGCACCACAGCAAGACAGTGCTTACCCTAAAGAACCTCACACTTCCTCCAAAAAAGCCCATTAGATAGTATTTTAGTAATTCAGCTATTTCAGATTCTTTATGTAAGCTACTGGAATGAAGTGTTTCAATGGTACAGCTGTAGTAGTTAAGATCCCACTACAGCACTGATGCAGTACCCCAACTTCCTCCCCTGAAAGGCCACAGCTAAGACAAAGCCAGATTTTTTTTAATATCTCTAGGAAAAAAAGAGATCACTCTTCTGGCACTGTCTGTGGTGCAAATTTGTCCAAGAGCAGGTAAAGGAGATCCCCTTGTTGCAAAGCTGGCACTCACAGCAGTCACATCCTTCCCCTGCCTCTTGCTAATGGCCCTGTATCCTCTTTACTTTTGATGCTGACGCAAGCACTTGTGCAGCAGTGCACTGAACTGGATAACTGAACTGATCCATCATTAACCTGGTTCACCACACACCTATATAAAGAATTTGTGCTAGTGCAAGGAGGGAACAGCCAGGAGAAAGGCTGCCTCTTTCAGCAGCAATAGATATGCTGGCTGAGACTGCTCATGTTGCTATGAGGGACAGTTCAACTACCCTTTGCTGTGATACTCCAAGATACTGCTCACATACAGTTCATGTCAGACCATGAGATGTTCTAGTCTCCTGACTGAATTACCCCTAGTTTCTGACCCATTGTAACAGAAAATTGTTCAGATCTCCCCTAATATTCACCCTTCATAACTTCTGCCACTCATAAAGAGGCAATCTTTTTATAAGTATAAAGGGAATATCTATGTTTACCATCCTCACTTCATGTAGTGAAGAAAAATACTCAGTTCTGGAGATCAAAAAAGTAGAGTGAGAATACAGCAATTTATTTGAAATTTGCAAGGAGTCAGATCCTGTGCCTAAAAGAAAGAAATAAAACCCCATCCATAGAATACCAGGATATCACAAGCAATCTGGATTGTGTCAAGGCAAATAGGACATTGCTATTGAGACAGCAGTGCTTAGAGATGGGCTGTTCAGCAGTCAGTGAAACACAGTGATTTCCTAAGAAGTAATTATGCAGTTGGCTACTTACTGTCAGAACCAAGGACCTCTCCCATGAGAACAGACACTGCATGATATCCCTCAGATTGCCTACTGCTCTTTAACAAGAGCAGCCAAAACTACAGTGTACCAACTCCTGAATCTGCATTTAGCCCCCTCTCATTCATTAAATATACTGGAAAACCTGCAAGGAGCAGCATCTCCTCCTGTGCCCATAAGCATAAAGAGCAATTCTCTCTCTAGCTCTAGATGGTCAGGAAACCACCAGGTCAGAGCACTGAGGCATTTACAGCATCCAAAGTTAAAACTGGAGACAGCTAAATCTTCCCAGTTTGCCTGACAACAACAGAGGCACACATCAAGAATTATTCAAATATTAGAGAAATAGGACACTTGACTCCACAACTAAAAGAAATGGAAGCTTCAAGGGAACAACAACTTATCCAGAAAAGCACATCAGTGACTGCTTTTGTGAGAAGCTCTTCTTTACTACAGCCTATACATAAACCTGCACACTAAGAGAAAAATCATTAAGATGGCTCCACAGGAACAAAGGAAGGCATGTCTGGAGAAAGCAGGTACCAAACAGCCCAGGCAGATGTGGGAGAAAGGCATTTCAGAAGGAAGAGCCAGGTGACACCACCAAGAGCCGTGGCTGGCAGGAAGTGCTGTGCCAGACTCACTGATGGCAGGCTGCACTGCTGTGGGCTAAGATAAACCTGTCTTGGCCTCTCTCATCTGCAGCACACAGAAAACAAGATAAGCAGAGTCCAGAGAGGGAAAACACCCATTTTACCAGGAAAAGAGGGGATTTTGAAGAGTTTGCTTTGTTTATCAAATAAGCAGGTCCTCATATAGGAGAACTTAGGGCAGTTTGCTTCCCACCAGAGGTGAAAAGGGCAACATATCTCAGAAAACCAGATGTCTGCTCTTCTAAGGTGCTTTTCCAGTCTTCTCTGCCTCCTGCTGAGTAAATATATTTTGGCATATCCAGCTATTCCGACAAAAGACAGTCCTTTGGAACTTTTGGTTGCCTTCATAATAACAAAATGCATCCTTTAGTCTTAACCACTGGGCAAAATCAGTTTGCAACTCTGTGATCAGATGCTCCCAGGAATATAAGTCAGACAAGAGAAACAATGAGTCATATTTTGGCAAAAATACACCAGATCTCTATTTTGCATCTTCCTGTGTTCGTCAGTGCAAGGCTGCTTCCCTCTGCTCCTCATACTTTTAAAAGAGCAATAACTATCACCACTGCCCCCCATCCAAGAAAAAAGCTTTATTATTTATTCTGATTTTATGCTGAACCATCATATTTCCAACATGTTAACTGTCTTCACCACGTCTGAATTATGCAATAGGAGAATTCAGATTCAGTACCCATTTATGATACAGCTTTGTTCTGTGATTCCCCAGCCTATAAGCAATTCAGTGGTCCCACTACCACTGTCAACTTTGAGATCCCTCAGCTTATGAAATTTTATTACAACGATAAAATATTTGCTCCTGGTTCAGTTCATAAGATTCTGATTAGCAAAGCTCTAAGGGCATCACTAGAAGAGCTCTAATCATCTACCTCAGTAGACCGGAGTGACCCAAAACATGACAGCTTATTAGCAAATATTTCATGTTATAGGAAAGATCCTTCTGCTCAGCACGCAAATTGTTTAAGTCTGTATTTACTATGTAGAAAATGGATGTTAACATATAGACAGGTGATGATAAAGCATCAAGAAGAATTTGAAACACCCTTCAAACAAAATACAGATATAGCATTTCATACTGGCTGCACAAAGAACACTCAGCATTTCCTATGACAACTTCTAGCATTAGTTTTTCAGATGCTTTGAACAGCAATTAACTTAACCTAATAGCTCCAGCCATAACAGACTACACCATTTTACAGAAACACAATCCAAGACTCAAAATTGTCTGCATTCTAAAAGGTTGAGGCCCAGTATGACTCTCTGCTTTTCCACAGATGATGCCTGCCCAACAATCTGACTTGCTTTGACCAGACATTAGCTACTTCTGAAAGAATGGAGACAGACAGGAGAGAAAAGGATGAAAAAAAAGAGGAGGTATTGGGCTTTCTCTCTGAATTGAATACCAAACCTCAGCAGACACCAAAATGCAATGACTGCCTTATCACCTTATTACACAAGCTATGAGTAAGGTTTCTAAGGAAAAGGACAATATTGCCCCAGAGATACCCATTTCCTATAGGTGCTTCTAATAAAGGGCACTTCTTGGTGTCTCCTCTTCCATACCAGCTACACAGAAACTATGCTCTAACATCCAAACATTAAATGCACTTTGAAGTGGCACCCAACCATTTATCCCAATTCACTGTAGTCAAAAGACATTCTAGACATCTTGGAAATGATGGCAGATTGTGATAAACTGCATCTTTGTTCACCATGCTCTTTTGCTCTCTATAGAAAGGGAGATAGAAGGAGAAGTGGCAGCTACTGCAAAAGACATGATCTCCCAGCAAAGGATTCATAGATGTAAAAGCCTTCCTTCCCTACCAGCCAACAGTTAACCCAGGAGTGGGAGTAATAAAACACTCAATTGCAGCACTGAATGACCAAGTCAACTAAGAGAAAGAGGAAGAATATTTACATAGATCCAGTAGGCAAAACACACATTTTTAAAAATGGAATACCTAAGTTCTATTCCGAAATACCTAGAAATTTAAAAAAAGGCAGAATTAACATTGTCTATGCAAATTGGTTGTGATGCCACATCATAGATGTGATTAGAGAATGCATGAATAGATGTTTGATCCCAAGGAATGCTTGACAATGGGAATGTCAAGATAAATTATGCCCAGCAGAAGCATGGGTGCTCAGTGCCTCCACCTCAAAAACAGACAATCTAAGGAGAGCAAGAGGCAATTAATAAAGTCCAAGTTTTAGCACAAGTTTAAATAAGGGTATTCAGGTTTGCTGAATTACTTTTTCCCTTCCTTCTGTTAACACCTTATTAGAAGATATGAAATTCCAGGGGAAATCATCTCTGTTTTGATTTTTCCGTAAGGAAATCCCAATCTTTTCAAACACACCAGTCTAAGAAAACAGAGCAGAGACTTATCCTTGCAATTCTGGGTCAAACTCACAAATCTTGGACCTGTGGCAGTGTACAGCAGGAGAGAGCAAGACCTGGAAAAGAAAATCTGGCCAAATGTGCATGCAAAGCTGGCACTGGTGAGTGGCCTTGGCCATCAGGCCACAAAACACTTTTCACCAAGAACTAATTTCTCCTCTCACCTACAGAGCAGCACTCTGCACGCCCCTATCAGTGCTCTGCTCCCCACTTCACTGCCAGCCACCTCCTTCTCCATGCACTGGCCTGCTTCCTCTCTAACAATCTTGCAGCTTCACCGGGGATGCAGCAGCTCACCATACAGCATATTTGTTGGCTCCATTTTAAAGGAAGCTCCTAGCCAATGCTCCTACATGCCCCAGGTATCCACTGGATTCCAATTTCCACACAGAAACAGCTTCAGAAGCCTGTTTTCAAGAAGGTGATTGTCTCCCCCAGATGGCTCAACAGTCTCTACAGTAGGGGTTGAGTGCTCTATGGCAAACACTCCAACTCCTCTCTTCCACAAAGGACACATACATTAGCATATAAAATATCCTGGAAAATTACATGAACCTCTCAAAACCTGCTAGAAGCAAGGACAAAATGGTTTGAAATGCTTCCGTTATAGCACAGAAACAGCTCCTGTGTAAGCAGACACTGACACCCTTCTGCTTGGTACCAGAGGATAAAGAGACAGAAGAAATGCCACCGAGCTGGACACTGTCTATCCATCTAGGACTGTTTTGAGCATCTGATCCTGCCACAGATGGCAGTTAATAGGATGGTGCCTTCTTAGAAGATGTTCAATTAAAACCCTGAGGGGTGTGGTACCATTAGCTTTAGTTGGCAGCCAGGGTACAGAACCAAGAAATTAAGTCTGTCTTCACTAATCAGTGCTACCCCAAAGCGGAGAAGAAACATCCCTTTTACATGAAAATCTCTCCTTTGTCCTAAAATGTGCCCACTTTGTCCCACAGCATGGAAGTTCTCCCAATATACAGAAGCTATAACCACAAAAAGCTGTAATTCTTAGCACAAACAGAGCAGTAACAGAACCAGAGAAATCCTCTTCAGCAAAGATGGACAAGGTGGTCCAACACTAAATGAAGCTATTCCAAGTCTGCTGGCTGGCGTGACAGGCTGTCCTGGCTGAAAAGGGAATTACTAAAATGCACATGGGAGTGCATTTTAGTAATATACTAAAATACTGAGTGGGAGGACACCAAGGCAGAGATATAGGTAGCTTTCACTTCTCTAGACTTTCCCTGTAATGCCTTACTATTTATTCATATGAACAGCCATCATGCAGGCAGTCTCCTTGTGTCCTTTCCTAAGCAGGAATGTAGGGGGTTTTGTATCTCAAATCCAATAAAATCATTGCCAATCCTCCCCTTTCCTTAAGCAGGATTATTCACATATTGAAAAGCAGTGTATATCCTGTCTAACTAAAACAGCACATGATGCGGAGGTGGCAACACACTACAATACAAACATAGCCAGATGAATAATTATGTAAAAAAATCACTTTTCTACTCCATGCAACCGCTCTGTGTTCTTGACTCAGATGTGTTCATTTGAGCAGACAAAAAAAAGCGTTTTACTACTGCTGCTCACACTGGGAGCTTTTGGGAAAGCAAAGCCAAGCCTACATGCCCCAGTCTCAGCTAGGCTCAGTCTGGGAAGCTCTTCAGCTCTAGAAGCCCCAGCTCTGCAAATCCCCAGCAGGAACCGCAGATCACGGGCACATATGTAGAAGAATAATTAGTTTCAGAGCCAAGAGAGCTCTGTGAGACTGTGCTCCTCCCCCACGCCTTAAATTAAATAAGCCAAGAAAGAGTACACAGCCATCCAGTCATTCTTGAAGAATTATTTTTCTGACTAGCTCTGCACTTTAAGGATGCCATTTTTCATTATTGTTAATAGGTCTCATTAACTAGAAGCTCTTAAGCACAAGACCATTACTAAATGCAGTTTACACTGCACAAAAGCAATGCCCTTATTGTAGCAAGGGCAGGAGGGAAGGAAATAGTTTGCCTTTCCATAAATACCAATAATTCAAACCCAAGCACTATTTTTTCTTCATTTAGGTTCACAGTTACTTCAAATTAGTAGACAGTTAAGAAGATGGTTTAAAAGATCTCCAGTTTGCAATTTTTTTTTAAAGCTATACCTCATGACTTAAAGATGAACAATACTTCATTTTAAAACAGAAGCTTTACTCAAGCCAAACTTTCACATCTTTCTGGGGTTAATGATCACATCAAGGATTATAAAGATATGCAACCACACCCTTAAATTTCAGGCACATAAGCAACCTAAAGAAAGAAATACATATTTCCCCCCTGCCCCCATCTCACATACAGACAGAACAGTGAACTCTCACTTCTGCTGAAAGTCTGGAATAATACGGGTATTTGGAAGCCCAAAGAGAGGCCTGAATAAGAATTTCACTTTTATGAAGCTACAGAACTACTGAGGACAGGGAAAGTTGGCTTCTTCCTAGAAGAGTCAGCCTAGGCTGGCCTTCAGAGGGACGTGGACAAGTTCAAGGAGTGTGCCCATGGGAATCTCATTATGTTTAACAAGACCAAGTGCAAGGTGCTGCACTGGCAGAGGCAACCCAGGCATCAATCCAGGCTGGGGTATGAACAAATCCAGGGCAGCCCTGCCGAGAGCTTGGGGGTGCTGGTGGATGGGACACTGGACTGAGCCAACAGCGTGCACCTGGAGTGCTGCCTTCAGCTCTGGAGCGCCCAGCACAAGGACGACATTGATTGGTTGGAACGAGTCCATAGGAGGGCCAGCAAGTTGATTAGAGGGATCTAATCAACTTCTCCTATGAGGAAAGGCTGAGAGAGAACTGAGATTGTTCAGTCTGGAAAAGGGAAGGCTTCAGGGTGACCTAACTGCAGCCTTCCAGCATCTGAAGGGAGCTCACACAAGAAAGATGGAGAGGGACTATTTACAAGGGCATGTAGTGACAGGACAAGGGGGAATGTCTTCAAACCGAAAGAGGTTTAGATTAGATATTAAGAAGAAATTCTTCCCTGTAAGGGTGGTGAGGCATTGGCACAGGTTGCCCAGAGAAGCTGTGCCTGCCCCATCCCTGGGAGCATTTGAGGCCAGGTTGGATGGGATTCTGAACAGCCTGGACTTCTGATGGATGTGTCTGTCCATGGCAGGGGAGGGCTAGAACTAGATGATCTTTAGGGTCCTTTCCAACCCAGGCCATTCTATGACTCTGTGATTGCATGAAAGTTGAAACCCACTCAAGAGTCAGAGAAGTACCTTCCCTACTTGTTGTAGTGTTTCAGAGCTTAACAAAACTTTAGAATCACCAGGGCTTTCAGTTAGTAATATAACTGACACCACTACAACTCGTGCATTGAAAGAGCTAGCAACTTTTAATATCATTTTCCATGGAGACGGCTTGACATCATGCTCTTCACACTTTAAATTCAAATAATGCTTAACTCAAAGTGAATTTCTAATCATGAACAGACACCCTGTTTGGAGGTGATCAACACATCATCCACATAGAGAAGCAGAACAATGTTTATAGCTCCAGTGTAAAAAGTTAATTTCAACCATGCACCACATCGAGGTTGTTCACAGGACTGAGCCTGGAAGAATAGTGCTTCACATCCTCCTTCACAGTATTAACATTCTTTTATTCATAGGAGGTAAAAAACTGGGGGTGGCAGGGAAATGCTTCTTAAGTGTCTTTTATATAAACCTTCACCACACAGAATTTCTAAAAACAGCATCATGGAATGCTACATTTTCTTGAGGCTTTTCTTTTATCCTCTGTCCTCCATCAAAAAACCCAACAAACTAGCAGAAAAATTCTTTGCAACCTGGAGGCCAAAACATTATGTGCAATAGTGCTAGCACAGGTCCATGCATGAGCATTAGTCCTCAGCAGCATTACATACTATGCGAACCTGCTAAAGATGAAAACAAAGCTCAAGCACAAAAAGACAAATACAATTTCCAAAAGTGGAGAAAGTCAAGTCATGATAGGCAGTACCTAAATTTAATATACACTCATTGCCAGACTTCTAATTCATTTTCCCTTGTGTTCAGTAACCAATGGTGTCTGAAACCTGCTAATTCAGGTACAATAGCAACAATACAACTTGCAACATGCCGGAACATTAGGACAGCCAGATGGCAGAAAGGACAGACTGAAAAAGGATAGTGTCTGGATGTACATTGCTGCTTTTTTTCTGCTGTTGTTGTTTTGTTTTGTTTTCACGGTTTTTCTTGCTTGTTTGTTTGGGCTTTTTTGTATAAAGACATAGGATGAATCATTCCCAGCACTGGAGTCAAACATCCACCCCTTCCTCTATCTTTCACTCTCCTGCTCTCGTGTTAGGAGAGCACCTTTCTCTCAAAAGGGAAGCCTGTATTCTTTGCTGAAGTTATGATGAAAATGACTGTCAATTGAAAGAAAAAAAAAGACAAGTATCCATGTTTCAGGATGATGCCAGTCATCCTGTACAATGGAAAGAACGGATGAATCTCACAGTGCAAAACACAACCTGAAGAAATAAGTCTGTAAACCCTTTCTTTTATTAAAAGCATTCCTCTTCTAATATGCTGACTTAAATTACACACAAGTTTTTAATTCTTTTTTTCTAATCTACAATATTTGTCTAAAGGCAACACGTTTGAAATTAATTATTGAAAAGATAAATTTTCCATGCATTGCATAACCATGTTTGTTTTTTATTATAGAAAGGGCAGACCAGAGCCTCTAACTAGTTTTCACACTATACTTTAATTAACGTTAATCACATTCCAGCTCTCCCTACTATTTTTTCCTTTTCCCTCTACTCTTATATGGCTATTCCTTGCAGCACTGCCTCAGTATGGTTTCTAACTGTCTTCTAAACAAAACGTGAATCACCCTATTTGAAAATTAAGCAGTATCCCCAGCACACACATTATTAAGTGCAGAATTGCTTTCTGGTCATTCCCTCATGGTTTTTATTCCTTCCCCTGGCCCGGCTTTCAGTTAATGACAGGTCTTCAGCTCTGTCCCGTAACTTCTCATTATTCCTTCCAATGAGCTAACAGTAATCTTCTTAAACACACACAAGATTTTACTCCTCCCTGGGTGGTAAAGGATGTTCTGCTCTTGAAGACTTCATATTAGTTTGACATTATCATATGGTCAAGAGGGCTTGCAGTAGTATACCTTGTGCAGCTACAGCTGTTTCCTGGAGAAAGACTTCAAATGCCTAAACCATGCATTAATATGGAGGCTTCTAAATTCTCCAGGAAGGCAGAAACCTTTGCACTAACAGACAGATTATTAGCCAAAAGACACAGCAAGAGCAGGGCAGGAAGAGTTTCCTGACAGCACCCCATAATCCAAATTTTCACAACCAAATCAATTACTTAGATCTCAAAATGCAGACAATTTTAGAGTTTACCTAAATTCTTGTCATGAAATTGGGGTTTTCTTAACTCTTAGGTACAGTTGCTTATCTTAGAGCTTTAAGTTTTCATTTCTGCCACCTTACTTTAACACACTTCAGAAAATAAACTATTGCAGATGGCACTGTCCCTGTAGTTATGACTAATACAAGGTAATAATTTTACATCTAAGTGACCTCCTTTAATTTTTCTGATTGGTCTTCAAATTCACACACACACATATGCATACACAAAACCATTGTGTGTTTATTGTCAGTAAGAGCCTTCTGTACCAACAGTAGTTAGTTCTGATTGAGTTTTCAATCCTCTTCACCTGGAAAAATCACAGAAAGGGAGAGAGTCCAAAGGCATACCAAATATATTTGGAAGCTGTATTACACAAACAGTAAGCAAATCAGAGTGAAAAGTAGTACAGAAAATACATCAAAATATTATTCCTGTAACCAGCAAACTATACCACAACTCCTCATACTACTAGATGCTTTAGCCCACGTTATTTTCTGCCAAATGCCCACAAGTTTTTTTCTACCTACACTCTTCCTATCACTGTTACAGCAAAGAATATGACTTGGACTCTTTTCCTTAACTCATCATGGCTCATTGCCAAGTGTTCTGGAAAGCACTTGAAAATGTGCATCTTTCTCAGTATTCCCAAGTGTAAAGCAGGGCTAATACTTCCCTGCCCAGTAGTAGTACTGGGAGGATCAAGGATACTTAATGAAACCTGTTGATGTATTACATAGTTGACAGGGAGAACAACAAAATAAGACTGAGGGTACATGGTTAAGAAAAGTTGAGGGAACTCTTTCCTGGTGGCGCAGAGGAGCACATTGCAGTGGAATGACATTCCTAAAGGTAGGGGAATACAAATTTTAGAAGGACAAAACAGTGGGGGCAAAGAGAACCAAGCTGCTGGAAAACAAGACTAAACACCCACAGGTGAAAGCGCCCTGAGAGAAACCCTACTTGGAGGAGGAAGTTCCTGTCCTGTCACTGACTCCACCTTTACCAACATATGAACAGAAACCATAATGCTCTCCCTGTGCACAAGGGGCTACAAAGGCTCCTTCTCAAACGCAATGTGCTCCAATTCTGCCATCACTGTCAGAGCTATCCTAGCCTGCACACCTACTGCATCCAGTCCCAGTTTTCCCATGACACAGCTGTACAATGTGCCTCTGGAATAAAATGCTACATGATAATGCAGCCACTGGTCACCAAACAGCTGGATTTATTTTAAATGAACCAAGGAAATTTATGCTTGAATGAAAATGACAGACATTCAGGAGGGAAACAAAACCTCAGAATTTCTGCATACTCCTAATACTGGAGTATGGTATTCAGCAGAGCATCATTGTTCAATGCATAATGCCATCCTTCACTGCAGGGGATGCTGGGGGGCCTATGTCCATGCAACACCACGTTTACATCCTTTGCTTCTTTTTAGCTATTTCAGCCAGCTGGGAGAAGGAAGGATGCTGGAAATGCCGCCTTGATTTGATATTTGAGAGACATGAATGAGAGAAGTAAACTAAAAAGAAAATCTTCTTAAAGGCACAGATGAATGGCACTGCACCCCAGTGCTGAATGACTTCTCTCCGAAAGAGATAATACCTCTGCTAAAATACACTCTTCTGACAAGAAGGAACATCAAGCCTCAGGGGATTAGAATAATTAAAAAAAAAAAAAGGTCAAACCTTCTATTTTAAGGCTAAGTTCCCCTAGCAATGCTAGGAGAACTTTAAATTAAGCAGAGCAAGCAGTAAATACAGAGCAGCTAACCAGACATTTAATGAGAGAAGACTTAAAATGCACACATGTGCCACAGCAGATACCACCTGCAGTAGCAGAGCCACCAAAATACTTCTGTACCAAAGAGCAAAGCTCACCATGTCTCAGTAAATCCATGTGGCAGCAGGGAAAGAGACAGCACGGTTGCCTCTGACTCCTGAAGAGTCCAAGAACTTCATCCTGTTCATTTAAAGTGCTCAGGCTCTTCAAGGTATTGTATGGAAGCATGACAGCAAGAAGATAAAAAAAAAGCTACCACTCACTAAAACAGCTTCAAATGTCAGAATTACTTAAAAACATACACAGGGTTATGCATGTATGTTACACACATAGAAACAAACTCTTTGTATGTAAAAGCATAAAGAGGAGTTTCTAAGCACTGATAACTTTGAAGATGCTATCTAATCAGGGAGGAGTCTCCCCCAATCTTTCTGCAACTGGCTTTTCTTGCAGGCAGCTCACAAGTGTCTGTGTTGCACAGGCACAGCACCCACCCACTTGAGACTGCTGCCACCATCCCTGTGCTGCAGACACACAGCTGCCTGATCCCAACAGCACCACGCCTGAAAACCAAGTTGAACTTCTCTGTTACCTTGATCCCAAGCCACTCAAGGGGCTCTGCTTCCTATGCTCTCTGTCCAGGAGCACAATTACAGGCATACAAAAGCTATTTCCACATCTCAACATCACCAACATAACACTCCTCATGCACTGTTCTCAGACGCAGCCGCAGAAGACCCTGGTTTCCAGAGCTACACTAATAAAGCAGCCCCTTCTATGGTTGCTCCAAGAAATATGAAGATCTAAACAGATCTCCAGTCTACCCAGGGACCAAATAACTACCCATCCCCACCGCTTCAGTAATTCCTTACTGAATGGTTCCTATGAACGTGTTTCCTCAATTCAAGGCATAAGACTGAAAAGGAAAAGAAATGTGCTACAATACAGAGGGAACAGACATCTTCAGAGGAAGACACAGGTGCTCCTTGAGCCAAGCATTTGTCAGCACACAGCCTTGGTCAGTTGAGCTTTATAATCTGCCTCTATTGCATTCATGCTTTGTTAGCTGTAGCTGCCATAAAGATCAACTTTTTTGGGCTTTGCAAGCCACAGACCTGGGGGATGGGAGAGGTGTTTCAAAAGAATAAGCACACACCTTCTCCTCTAGCCTAGACCAGCCATTTGGCAGCAACTCAGTGCAACATAATACATCCAGTACAAGGAGCAAATTGCCTGTGAGGGACTGGCCTGTACACTGACACACAGCTCTGCAGCACTGACATCCCTATATAGAAAAAATAAAAAGGACAGAAACAAACTCCACTGCAACCAAAGAAAGGCTTTACTTATTTTTAATTCTTTTTTCTTGTTTTCTTCTTTTCCCCTGGGCTAATTCAGAAGCCCATTATACTTTTAACAGGGAGTTATGCTGTACAGTCACTGGGGCTGTGTCCCTGAGTGCTGGCAATGCATTTGTAAGGAACTCATGATCTCCATGGGCACCCTTACAAAAGAAAGATCAGGCATGCTATCAATGAATTGGGAGTCCTTTCTGCATCTCAGTGACATTTTCATCACCATAACTGGCCACGGGTAGAATATCCCAGGAAGCAAACCCTAAAAATAACTTCTTACAACAAGTCAGACAGTCCCTCAGCAAAAGGGGAGGGAACATGGCTTACACACAGTTAGCACAATTTGGTTATTACGAGAGGGACAACAAATGTCTAGAAAACAGCAGAGGCAGAGAGGAAGCAGAGAAGGAAAAGCAGGTGTTGAATCATACATCAATTTTTTCTGCATCATCAATGACTGTCAATTGGAAATGCTTTCCCAAGTGGAAATAAAGAAATTGAAATAGAAATATAGAACAATGTCTTCCCAGAATACTTCTAAATACAGTGACAGAGGAAGCCTTGCCAGAACGCACCAGAATGAAAAGCATTATGCACTCCCCGTAAGCTGCAGCCACCTTGGAGGAAGGTCCTTTGGGGGCCCTCTCCAGCCATGGCCTAAGGGGCCCTAGGAATCCCTGTGAGCTACAGAGGAATTTCTTCACCAGAAAATCCTCAGAAACTTGTGGATGGGGAACCAGGAAGCAATTATACAAGTGCTCCTATCATAGCTGATAGTCAGGCAGTCTTTTGAGGAGCTTCTACTTCCTGGGGAAGCAGAGGAGAGGCAGGGGAAGAGCAGAACAAGTGGTCCACTCCTCAGCCACATGCTTAAAGCCACAAGCTCCCCAGCCAGCCTTCCTGACATGTGCTGGAGGGGCTGCAATCCTCTCAGAGTTCCCCTCAGACAGCTCATCTACCCCCGCTGTAGCAGGGCTACTGCACACATGGCTATCCTCCTCCTCCTCCCCCTCACAGCACGGTCACTCAGCAGCAGAGCCAGCCTGCCAGGTGCAGCACCTGAACAGCCAGGGCACTCCAGCTGACTGCCCCTGTGGGCTCTCTCCTTGCCATCGTCCCTTTGCACCAGCACACGGTCTCTCTGACAGCCACGCAATAAAAGACAAAACAGTTGTAAACCTGCAACCCAAGGGGCCTCTGTGCACTTCTGACTGGCATGCAGAAGCTCACAACCAGCTCCAAATTCTAACAGGACATCCTGTGTAAGAAGGGAGTGTGCTGTAAAGACATCCTGACAGGACTGGCCCTAAGCAAACACCTGGTTAGACGGTGGCAGAGTGAGGAGGGGAAAAGCATGACAGGCTTTTCCAGTTCTAGGATTGCTTCCCATTGTGCTTTTGCATGTTTTCCTGCTCCTGAGCAGCTGATGCATACACAGGCACAGAAGGGAGGGGCTCCTACCATCAGCACTGTGCTGCCATCCCTTTCTCCTCCTGCAAAAAGTCCTTTCTGAACAAGTTTCCCTGTGCTTTGGGGAGGACCCAGCCACAACTGCAGACAGCGGGCTCACTTGCACTCACTCCCTCTTGATTTACAGAAGTTCCCTGCTAACAGCTGCATTGCAGATGAACTCTCTTAAAGTGGACACGCAGTGAGACAGTAGGACACAGAGCTGCTCCAAAGGCAACACAGCCATATCAGCACCTTCTCTGCTGCATTCACAGCAACTACGTGTGCAAGAGCTCCAGCAGCTCTGCCTTACTAGGCACAGAGGGTCCTGAAGAACACAGCCTAACAAAGGGAAACCACACAAAGTGAGCTTATTTCTGGACATAAGTTCCCTTCTTCTCCCCATCAGCTGACCACACCAGGTGTTGTGGTTTTGGATGAAGCAGCTCAGTAAGTATCAGACTACAGCTGGTGAGCAGACAAGGTAACAGTGCGACAGAGAGGCTGATCTCAGCAGTGTCAAGTCACTGCAATGCAGGATCCAGGAATTCAAAGATGCAGAAGGAAGAATTTAAGTTCCTCTGGCTCAATCAAGCTGCATGTTGCCTTGTTCCTGAGCCAACCCCTGCCACCCCTTAAGATAAGGTAACTGCAACCATGAGACTCAAGTTTTGTTTTCAAGACAGGGAAGAAATTTTAGCTGTGCTTTCAAATGAGAAAAAACTTTAGCAATTAACATTTTGTAATTCATCAGGGAGATAAGAAATTTCTTGACTATATGTGAAGTGGTGGGAGGGAAAGCTTTTTAAGCTCAGCTTCAGGACTACTGAAGAAACTAAATGTACATAGCCACAAAGAGTTAAGAAGGCATAATGTGCATCCTTAAAACTGTAACCAGGTCTGCAGCAACATAAACTGCAAGCAGCAACCAGAGTCACCTGAACTTGTTAGCAATATTTGATAAAGATTATCAAAAAAGACAACTACTTTGGATCTCCTTTTTCATATCTTCTTGCTGAACTTGGCTGTCTGGAGAAGACAAATGAGAGCTCAACTCCCAGCCTACTACTGCAGAAGTGCTTCCACACAAAGGACAAGCTGACCAACACTTGAGTCCTCTACATCATCCTTAAGTGCAAGAGCAATTCAGACAGACAGTGAAGGCTGTGGATCATTGCTCTGCATTGAAAATTTTAATCCAGGCAACTTCATAACAAGCAGCAGACACAATACAATATCCTAATCTGCAGAGCTGGCAGATTCTAGGCCAGATGACACACAAGTCAAACAAAAATGGGCAGAGCTGAAAGCCACTTTTCAATCTGCAATCCAAAAATCAGGAATATTTCAAGTAACACAGGAGCTATGAATCACTACTTTAACTTGTAGTGAAGAAACACATCATCACAAGCTTTGTCTCTGCACAGGCACCAATTATAAAATAAAGCTGTGCAACTTCAGTGCTCCTAATCTCTCTGACACAATCTCAACAGAGGATATTTGATACCCAAAGCTTACATGGATAGGCCCTGAGGCAGACAAAATTAAACTTAACAGCACACCAATTCTTTTGGCAAACAACAGAAAAGTCCTGCTTGACATCACCAGGCCATTCTCTCTAGTAGCCTTCAAGAAAAACGTTCCAGGGGCCAGTAAAGACAACTTCCTCCTTTTACATCTATTTTTTCCCTCCAATCAATGGGCAGTTTCTTGGCCCATTACTCATGAAATGTTATATGCTCTGACATAAAGGAATATGAGGAAATAATAAAGTTTTTTAAAAAATGAAAAAACCAACCAAGAAACACATGGACATTTTCACAATGGCAGCTGTCCTAATACAGTAGAAACACAAAGTTTATCTGGCACTGGAGACCAATATAGGACGAGTTTTAACCGGCTGTTTTCCCTGAAAAAGCTTCCAGGGTACCCATGTAATTTGAAATGTGCATATGGAAATTGCATTGCAGAGAGAGCACTGGACTGTCCCCTATGAAGTCACATTTCAAGTCAGGTGTATGAGATCAGGTCTCTAGCAGCAAACAGAGCTAGATAAACACACATATCTCACCCATCTCCAGAGCTGCAGGAAACTTTACAGACTAAATCCTGCTGCACAGGCAAGGAGACCGCTTGTGAAAGAGGGGTGCCTGTAAAGGAACAGGGAACAGAGGAAGTACGCTAAAGTTTAATGTTTAAGCTCATCAGTCTCCCTTTTTTCACCTCAGACGTGAGGCTATGTCTGACTGCTTCTCCCTTTCTCACTGGTCCCCTGGGATTGAGTAAACCTCTTTCAAAAAAGAGTAGTCTTTGACATCAAGAAATGACATCTCTGTCTTCACAGCTATCACTTACCACAGTCTACACCAACTGACTTATAGAGGATGACACAGTAACTGCAGAAGACAAAGCACATCCAAACACTGAGTTGCTTCATAAGACAAGCTGCAGCCTACACCAGCTAACTTAGGTGCCTAGAAGAGGAGTAGAAGTGAAGGAAAGAAAAGAATCCTTTCCATAGGCCTTCAGGAACTGGCTTTGGAGGCTTAAAATCCTTGTCCTCACATATGGCCTGTATTCTCAGGAGCTTAAAAATTCCACTGGGATTTGGCCGGGTGGGAAAGACCTATATCAATAATTTCCATAGATATTAGTGTTTCATTCCATAAATAAATGTTTGAAGTTGAAGAAGCTCTTCTAGAATGAAACTAGTTTTTATTACCACAATTCTATCTTACTAAGCCTTCAGACAAACATTTTATACTAGTATATTTCTGTTCAGAAGTTTTCCAGGCACAGCCAAGTAGGTCTTTCCTGAAGCTGCCTGCAAGTAGGTATCATAATAATTTGCAGTACTGCAAACAATGAAGTGATACCACATTGTGCTGAGCAAAATAAGAGCACTGAGATTTTGGCCACTGAGTGCAGAGACCCCCTCACCAGCTCTGTGCTCCCCAGCCAGCTGCAAATCACTAATTCTTCTAGAACCAGTCCTTATTGCTGTCAGCCTCCACAAAGGCAGCTGCAGCACAGGTTTGTAGCAGGACTTCCTCAGACTCCAGAGGAGGGAAAACTGCCAAGCTTAGCCTCTCATGCACTGCCTGCCCACCACGCTATCAACTCTGCTATGCAGGGCCACTGCCCCAGCTCTGGGAAAGGAACAAAGGCATATGCAGGGTGAAGACCACTACTAGCTGGTATGGTTTTGCATCAGACATTTTCAATGACAACAGTCTTGTGCCATTGATGACAGTAGTGCAGGCTGGTTAGAACCATGTTTGATAGTCGGCAACCTGCAGGCAACACTGAAACTTGATTTCCACGAACTCTAGTGCAGAAAATCTCTAAGCACAAAGTAAAGAACTAGACTTACTTGTAAGTATAGGGAATAGGAAGAAAAACGACTGAAAAAGAGAGACCATCTTTTTCCACTTCTTACTTTCCACCTGCCAAAGCAATGTAAATCCCAATGACTTATGCAGTGAAAGGAGGGTGCATTCACCCTCTCTTTAAAGAGGAAATCTATCAGGGCAGTGTTGCTCAGAGTTTAGACTGGAGGAGGAATGCCAGTCTGCATTCCCCCCTGCCATCCCAGTAGTATAGAAAAGTGAGCCTGGTATTTCTCACAAGGATACTGTCCGTTAATTCATCACTCACCCTCCTCCCCTCCCTTCTCTCCTATGAGAAAGTTTAATCCTTTGGCTCATACATCTGGTAAATTTTTCAGTCCCTGTTTGCCACTGTCATCATGGCAACAGCCCCCAGAGATAACCCAGCAGCTCTGCCACCACAGGCAGGCTGCCACTCCCTGCCTGATCTGCCATTCAGCCTTTGGCTCGTAGGCCTTCAAAGAGCTGTGGCCGCTCCCAGGCTCATCCTTGCAAGCATAGTCCTTCCTTAGAGATAAGTTTACATGGCCTTTGTTTTTCTTTAAAATTAACTGTGTCTTCATTCCCACAATGCCTGAGACAATTCTCTGCTCAATTTTTGGGACTCTGACAGAATCACACAAATAATAGCTTTGCTAAAAGAGATGCTACCTTTACTGTCCCAGAAAGAAAAGTTTTTTGTTTAACAGTAAAATCACCTGTGGCTTCTAGCAAAGAGACAAGATTAGCTAGCAACCCTCTCTGAAGCACCACACTAACCTGGACTTTTCCCAGCGTCACAGGTAAGCACACTCCAGGCACAGGGAGGACAAGGGCTCATGGCTGTGGAGGCCTGCACAGCAGCTAAGTCAGGACAGGAACTTTGGACGGAGCAGCAGGACAGGGGGTCACCAGAGAGACATGTAACTCGTGCTCTCAGGAACAGAACGCGAAAGTTATACGTGCACACATTCTCTGAAATGTCATCGCATTTACTCAACTCACATCTCAGAGATGGGGAATTCTCTCTCTGGCTCTGCCAGGAGCAGAGTGAGACAGATCCTGACACCAGAAGTAAAGCCACATGGTCGTCTCCTCCTCTCCTGATTCCATCAGAAAAAGGCAAGGTACAACACTGACCAGCTCTCCTGGCATCTCTGTATTAGTCTCAGACATGAGTAATCAGCCATTTGCACCAACATCCACACTTCCCAGTCTGGTCATCTAAACTGTGGGAGCAACAGAAATTGTACAATATTCTCTGTGAGGGAAAGAGAGGAAAGCAGCATTACTAAAGGGCTATTTTCAATCAAAGCATTATAAATTAATATAATTATAGGTTAAAGTAACTGATCCATGAGAAACAAATGAACATTCAAACTGAACTCAAAATTGGAAAGAAAGGCAGATGAAGTGTAAAAAGTGAAAAAAGCTACAAGGAAATAAAATCTTACAACTATAGACTTAGTTTCAGCAGAAAGTTAAATCCATGCTCCACCTATCTTTAGCTACCCTTAGTGTTCAGAAAGCTTACTTCTAAGATACTGCCAACCCATTTGTTCAGAGGTATTCTGCAACTGTTCTCCAAAAATCATGCAGGCAGCAATACCAGAATGTTTGGGGAGATGTTACCAAAGTATAAAGTGGTATTTAAATGTAATAAGGTATAAAAAGGAACATTATGTCAGCCTAATTCATAGGGCCCCAATTTTTTAAGCTTATTGTCATAAGGATCAGCAGCAACTACTGCGGTTGAAGTTACAGGGTCACATTTCCTCCACACACTAAAACAAACCCCAAAACATCTAGTAAGCAACTCAAAATTTTAAGGATGCATTTGCCCATCAGAAATCACTGCACCTCTGTTTTCTCGAAGATAACTATTCTGAGCACTGACATCACTTCAGTTGCAGGCAAACACACAATGATGTGAGATACTTCACATTTCTTTTTTACAGCATTCAAGGCTTCTTTCCTGTGCTGGTGACCCTGGTGCCAGGCAATATTGCCCTCTTCGCCCAACCAAGCCAACAACAATAGTTCACTTATAAGTCAAACACCGGCAAATGAATGTGAGGTTTTTTTACATCTGTTATGTTAGTAAAAATCAGGGGATTTCAAGAACAAAGGACACAAAAAGAAACATCTGAAATACCAAAACAGTTGACAGGCCAGAAAAAGTGGGAGGTGATGCCTTCATTGTCAGGGTTGTGCTCACAAACAGCACAGTGGAGAGAAATTTTTGCATTAGCATGCTTCCCTTTTAAAAACTGTCTTCACCCAATCTGGAGGGCAAGAACAACTAGAATAATTGCAGGGCGTGGAAAGGAACAAAAATATTGTCATAGTCCTCCCTTAAAGCAGTGGAACAGTGGTGCTAACCCACTGTTGGGAAGGAGGGCACTCTAAAAATTTCTTTCTGATCCACAGATGAATCCCCCTCTGCTAGTGATGATTTTGCTACTGTCCAGAGAAGGATTAAAGTTGGAGACAGTGAAATCTCTGTGATACACTGCAAAAAAATGCAAATAGTTTTTTCACTGGACCCTTCTTACAAGAACCCAGAGTAGCTCTCCTTACCCAAAATATCTATAGGCTGCTCAACACCCTGCTCTTCACCGTAGGGACACTTACAAATATTTCAACCACGGCTGGCTGATCAGAGTAAATGCTCTAGAGCCAAGGGCTTTGGGACACGTGCAGGAGTTAGTCTAATCACATTTCTGCCATACACAAATCCAGCTTATATTGGGAAAACAAGAAACCTGACTCTATCACCAAGCTCCTTTCTCTAACCTCGTGCAGAGGCAGTAGGAATTCCTGCCCAATCTGTGTGCCCACTTCCCCCCCCCCCATTGTTAATGCCGGAAATTTAATACTCAATGTGACCACTGAGAAGACAGACACAAGCTGAAATCCTGTCTGCTCTGTTCCAGCTCCTTTATAAAATATACAGCGTAAACTGAGAGGCAACCTGGGGTAACCCCAACCATCACTAACATCCACAGTGGGAGGAAGCCAGCTTCTAGCCATAGCGAGCCACAGTAAAGCAAGGCTTCCACCACTCACCACCCCGACAATCTCTGCTGGCTCTCACACCAGGGCATTTTCCTGCCCGTACTGGTATGTTGGGGCAGGCAAAAAGCCAAGCCGACCCTCAGCAGCCCCCACTAATTTCCCACGTCCAGCCTCTCCTCCAAGGTCAGGGCCTCCTCTTTGGCACAAGACCTCCTCTTCTCCAAACACCTCTTCCAATGAAATTTCCCATACTGGTGTATATATGCCATTTGAACTCTTCTTCCCCTGTGCAGGGGACTGCAAGCAGAGGCAGGTAGGAAGAACGGGGAGGCAGGCAGCTGGTGGGAGGTAGAGGGCTGCTGTTTCTAACATCAGCTGAGCAGGCTCACCACCAGCCCCTGCCACACTTGTGTGCTGTGGTTCACTAGCTGCCTGCAAGCCCACTCCACCAACTGATTCCTCCCCTGCCACCCCCATCCCAAGCACCCAGACTCTCACAGTTGCTCCACCAGGCAGCTCCCTGCCTCATACACTGCTCTGGGGGTATGCAGCACTCTGCTCTCTGCTTCTCTCCATGTGTGCAAAGACCTCCTAAAAATTTCCAACCCACTGCAGCTGGTCTGCTATATATGCTCCCAGCATCTCTCAGACTTCTGCACACAGCAAAGGGGAGGCACGGGGTGGAGCTGGGGCGCAGGGAAGCTCTTCACTCAGCCCATGCTGCAGGAAGGAAAGCTTCTCTCCCAAACCAAATGACTGGACCTGATTTGGCTGCTCAGCAAAGACGGCTGAGCAGACAGTTTGATTTGCCATCCTCTGCAAGACAGGACATTTGTCCTCAGCCTGCAAACGCAGAAGCACATAAAGGACACCCATGCCAGGACATTTCTCTGCGGTCTGGCTTTGCGCTGGAGCCCCCGGTGAGCGGGCGCTGGGCTCGCCTGCCCCGGCAGAGCCGGCAGCCCCGCTGCAGTGCAGCAGCCTGCACACCCGCACGCAGCAATTCCAGCAGCCTGCCCTGCCCCACGGACACGGGAAACCTGGCAGCCCCAAGGGCAGGCCAAGGGAGTTTTAATGCAAGCAGCAGCTAGGAACACATACAGACCAGATCAAGAGAGATCTTGATCTTAGGGACTGATGCTGCTAGACTTCCTCTGCAGCATTCAAGCTCAAGGTTTTAGTGTCCAGGAGAACTACTGCTGACACTTTCAACAAAACATATTGTAAAGCCCAAATATGCAACCACTACAGAACCAAAAGCCCAGACAATAGTGGTGTGGGAAAATAGCAGAGTTGGAAGTATAAAGAGTGGTTTTTTCCTGTTGGGGTTTGATACACAGAAGTAATTCCCTGCTCCTCCCACAATCCACATAATCTCCTACAGGAACAACAACAAAATAACTCGGTAGACTGCAAATTTTTATCTGGTTTACAAATTTGGAAAGATGAAAAACAGGGAGAGAAAACACCTCTATTTCACAGTCAAAAGCAAAGCCACAGTAAGGACAGTGAAGTGGACTAACTTACAAGACAGCTGTTTTTAATTCATTCATCAAGAGATGTCACTTGCCAGAGTTAAAAGATAGAGATTTTCAACAGTAAATTAAATTTAGCAATAGAGGTAATACACAGAGATTTTTCCTTCCGCACCTAAAAAAAAGGGCAGAAATACTACAGGTGGTGGCAGGATCACTAAATACTATTTGGTATAAAAAACATCCTAAAAATTATCAAATCCTAAAGCTCTGCCTACCTCTTTCAAAAGCCAGACTCTCTCTTGAAGTATATGCTAGCAAGTTAAATTGGGGATATCTCCCTACTGCTACTGAAGCTGCTGCTTCTCTCTTGATCTTTTGATCACTGCAAGTAATTTCACTTCATTTGAACTTCACTGTAGCACTACTTGCTATGAATTTTCATGTTCAGAAAGTATTCTGGTGAAAGCCACAAGACAACTTTCAAAAAATTACAGTTATTACTTCTCTCAACCCGTAGTGCCGGTAAAAGTCTGTGCATTCAATCCCACAGGAATTTCAGATGACTGAAGCATTGTATTTCCTCCATGTGTAATAACAACTGCTCTTATGTATCAGCTGAATGCTGACTAAGGTGAAGTTCCTCTCCCTTTCCACAAGCATTTGGACCCTATTTAACATTACACTTCTTGGCATGGTCTTCCCTGGGCAGACTTTAGCATCAACACAACATGAATAATAGCAAGTACTTCACTAAAGCCAAAATATGAATTTTAATTTAGACCAGCTCTTACTGACAAAACTTATTAAAAGAGAGAATAGGCATCCAAAAATCACAGACAATATAAAAGAGACTCCTCTCAACTGCTGACTTGGCATTTTATGGTGAATGACATTTACTAGACCGAAGCTGTTGGGACCAGCACTCTGTCCATCCTCCTTGCTTTCACAGAGAAACACCATGCCTCTTCAAGTCTTTCATTGCATATAATTCACCCTGAAGCATTCCTCTTCCTCCTTTTCAACCACATACAGTAAGCTTTTCAGCACTTCCCAGTTAGTTATCTAGTATTTCTTCATCACAAGTCTTGAAAAACAAAGGTAACAAGAAGTGCTGCAGGAGGAGAGCAAGGCTCTGTTACCATTGCCTTGAACAGATTCAAGGAAAGCACTACAGCAGGCAAAACTTCTGTGAAGCAGCAATGGGCTATACCTTGCAGCAGCAGCAAGATGCTGACACTTCAAGTAGCAGTTACTGCATCAGGTGTCCATACTGGTTCAAATTCTGCTAGAGATAGTATAAAATGTTAAATGTACCTATGCTTAAATTGGACAGGGGCTGGCTGTCCCCACAATAAGGGAATATTCTGGCTCTCTGACCATGCCTAGAAGAAAACCAGCAGTGTGGGAGGAAGGTCAGGAGGGTGGGTTACCCTGCACAAAGGACAGTGTGCAGCTGAGTGCACAGGAGAGCCCTGGACAGAGGTACTGATGGGCAGAGACATGGACAGCCCAGGAGAAGTGCCAGCTTGGGAAAGGACACATCAGACAACACATATCCAAGATGCTGCAGAATTAACACCATAATTCTGCTCCTTAGGGAGACAGCTTTCTAAAACGCCTTTTCCCAAGACTTTCCTTTTCAGGTTGCTGAATTGAATCTCCCTAATCACTGATCTACAGCTGCAGTGTCTAAATAGCACACATTTCTCCTTCGATGTTTTAAAGACCTATTCCAAGGTGAATTCACTAACTTCCTATCAAAATACTAAAGTCTTTTACTACAAGTACTTTTTGTTCTTACCCCTTGAGCTCTCAGCAAACACAGCTGGAATAATTGAGGAACCCCCATATTCAGCTAAAGTCACCATCCACTTTTCACAGATTCCTCAGTTCTCAGTTAAAACTTCAACATAACCTGACCAGTACCTTGTTTCTGATACTCCTCTGTAGTAGCAGAAACACATTTTCATTCTTGGTTCTCCTCACATTTACCCTACCTAACCAGTACCTTTTAAAGTATATCATTGCCAGCTGCCTCGAGTTGAGCAGCTAAGGACCAGGCTAGCAGCCTCAATGTATTTTATTTATAGGAGGGTATGAAATCTAAATAGTAAGTATAGATCAAAACATAGCCTATATTCACCCATACTTACTTTTCCTACTTGTTGGGTCATTAAACTGTCATCACCTTACTAAAAAAACAATTAGAATCTATGCATTTCTCCCTCTGTAACTCATTAAATGACCAAACACTTAAGAACTCACTCAGGTTTTCCGAGAGTTTTGGCCTCCAGCTAATATATTTTTGAATTTTCAACTATGTTCAGCATGCACTTTTTCCCCATTTTTCTTATCTCCAGAACTAACTTCAGTACCCTGTCCCTTGTACGATAAAGGTTTAACCTTCATGATCAGTTTATCAAACTGCCCTTCCCTTCTCCAAGCAGCCTGGTGTCCACTAATGTCTGAGAAATGGCTCTCCTGAGCTTTAGTCCTCACCACAGGATGGACAGGGAAGTCTGGGGAGCACAAAAGGCATTAATGGCTGTCAGCAAAGCAAAGCCACTCTTCAGACCTCAGACCTCTCCCATATTCAGTTGAACTAATTTTGAACTCCAGAGATTGAATATCCCACCTACATCAGCAGGCACTGTCACGTGACCAGTGAGAGGACACTGATTCTCAGAAGATCTGTAGCCACTTCATTAACAATCCAGGGCTCCATTGGTTGGCCCCCAAAACCACCTCTCTCAGGCTAAATAATAAACACCTTAGCAGATATGCTTGCTTCCAGAAGTAAAAAAAAAAAAAAAACAAACAAAAAAAACCACAAAAAACCAACAAAAACAACAACAACAACAACAACAAAAAAAAAACTAAAGAAAAAATCACTGCTTCACAGCACACTACCACTGACACTACTTCTTCATACAAACCACACAAATGACAGTAAATGGAAATTTTTCACTATTCTTCAAGCTGTCTTCTGCTCTTATCATCACATTTCATATTCTGGCAAAAAGGAGAATACATATTCTATTTTTCTTTTTTGTAAGGATTAGGTAAAACATTATTCACTTCTAAACCATTTCTCAAAATCATTTGCTTTCTCCTCATGCTTTTCCCTTCCATTTCTCAGTCAACCCCCCTACTAAGGCCTCCACTCAACCAGCAAGATAGTCAAGGGCTTCATGCATTAATTTTGTGAAATCTGAAAGGCCTCTAAAGACTTACAACTCTCCTTGCTCACCTTTTCTAGAAAGAGTTGCCTCTGGCATCTCAACTTGTCACACTCCCTGTTTTCAGCATCTTTCATTGCAGGTCAATTTCCCTCATTCTCCCCCTCACCCCTCCACCCCACCCACACAATCCCTGTAGTGATTCCCTAACACTGGAGGATGCACATTACCCTCATTCTGTATGGCCTACTACCCTTTATGCATGCCTGTGTCCCTGGAAAGCAAAAGACTCACAGCTTGGAAGAGTTAGATTTTTTCTCTTTACATAACACTACAGTCTAGCTTCAGGTTTTGTAAGTCTCCAGGAGCAATGAAAGCACAAGCCCCTTGTTCTAATATGCTGAGAAGTCAAATTGGCAAGATTTCTCCATCCTATTTCTGCCTTTGAATGCAGACTTTTTAGCTTCCAAACACACCACCTTTAATGACAGCATGAAAGGAGAAAGGCATATAAAATCTATCTTTCAAAAAAATAATCACATCTGTTCTGGTAAGACAGATCTCCTAGGTAAAAAAGACATTCAGCAAAGTAAGTCCGCAACACTTCTCTTTATTATGAGTGATTGGTACAGACACACACATAGATGAATCTACCTCTAGCTCAGGTTGAAGAAGAAAGATCTCAAGAAGAAAAAAGACAACATCACTTTACAGAGTATCCATTTCCAGACACAGGGATTTTTCTATCATCCCACACTACCTTCTTTCAGGCTCCTCTTTGCCACACAACTCAATTATTTTGAAATGCCTAAAAATAATGACTGAAACAAGCAACTCCAGATCCCTTAAATTTATTACAGCCTCAACTCCAGTGAAGTATTTTCCAACAAATACAGGGAAGAAAGGTAGATAGAGACACTAACCTCTGGCTGACAGTTTTTTGGTGTTGATGATTTTTGCAGCATATTCCTGGGAAGAATTTTTCTTTACACATCTGCGGACCACAGAGAAGGCTCCCCTGGAAGAAAAATAAAAAGGGTAGGTGCTATGAAACTGAAAATGAAACTATAATAGCAACAATTCCTGTTCTCAGAGTGGACCAGATTAAGGAGAGGGCAGAAGACATACTGAGGAGGGACACAACACCTGAGAATCTGATGAACAATGTATGCTGTCTGATCAGCATAAAACTTAAGTTTATATGGTACTCAAGCCTCCTGAAGACTCCTCAATCCAGGGCTCCACTCCTCACAGACAGCGCAGTAGGAAGAGCACACTGTGTGGGGAGAGAGAGACCATATGGGCACAGAAACAGGACATGAAGGGATTGATCAACAGCCCTGAACAGTGCTGCAAACACTAGCTGGGGTAAGGCCATCTCCCAGAGCCAGCATCCCCAGCAATCACAGCACAAACCCAGGACTCGTGTCTCCCATGCTCAAGCGCAAGCTCAGTCACAAAATCATCACAACACTTTGCAGAAGTTACTAGTTCTCTTATATTCCTCAACCCACTTGCAAAATGGGGATACACATGTACCTATTAATGAAGTGAGGAGAAAACTACAAGGCTTTCTACACTTCCTCAAGCTGGAACTATTGACATTATTATAACTATTCCAAAGATGATTACTCTTGGATAAGAGGTCTGAGAGAGGGGGGGAAAGGATTTCTGTGAGGAAAAAGAGTGAATACAAGAGACCAAGGTGAAAAGACAGAGACTGAAAATCTACATGACTACACAATTAGCACTTGGAAATAGCCCCTTATTTTTTAAAAACAAAACAAAACAAAAACCACCACGGCAGGTAAAGAACTACTAGCTTTACAGGAAAGATCTGAAAAGAGGAAAAGACAAATATGAGAAAACTAGCAGAAAATTCCAAGTCCTTCAGATCAGGAATGCAAACCCATGTCTAGGGACAAATGTCCACGTTTCAACTATGAGAGGGGAACAGAAGCTGCACAAGGGCCCCACAGACAGTCAGTCCTACAGGGAGCCTAAAATAGCTTGAATACTTCCAATACTGCGGAGTCCTGCCTTTTTATCCCCTTCCTCAACCTCTACATACAAACCAATGAGCATCAAGGTGAGCACCAGCACTGGGGCCCGGGCTTGGTGACACACAGCTGCAGCAGCCTTGGGAGGGACAGGGACACCGGGCTGGAGAGAAGAGATGCAGCAGAGCCCAGCAGTTGGTGCAGGAAGGGAGGGAGCAAGCAGCAGCACCCACGAAAGCACTGTCCCCATAATCCTACTCTAGCCTTTTCTGCACTGCTTTCCTGCCCAACTGCGCTCCCCTGCAAAGCCCTGTCCTAGGGTGCAGCAGCAAGTCTGCCAATGCGGAGACAAGTGCGGAGAGAGGGAGGGAAGAAGCGAGGAAGCGAGGAGGGAAGAGAAGCGCGGTGCAGCAGCACCTGGTCCTTTCACAGGGACAAGGAAGTGGGGACTGAAGCATCGCGGAGTGGCTGTAACAGTGCCGCGTCCCAGCGCAGAAACAGTTGCAGGGAACGGCAACGTGCAGCGGGGAGACGATGCGGGAAGGAGAACGGGGCAGTCGGGTCCTGAGGAAGGAAAGGAGGGAAGAGAGAAAATCTCGGGGTGCAACAGGAGCGCGCAGCCCGAGACAGGCTGCAGGGACACCCGCTGCGGCGGGGCGACCCAGCAGGGCAGGAACACCTTCCCCTCCAGCGGCTATGCCGCTGGGGTGGACGGGGGGCTGGAGAACAGGATTACAGCGCGACAGCTAATCCTTCTCCGGCTCCCGGGAGAGCCGGGTCGCCGGCACAGTGCTCCCAGCAGCGCCGGTGGGTCCTGGGGCCGGGGCGGGCGGCGGGGCGCGGCGCGGGGCGCACAGCAGGCTCCGTACTTGCCAAGCTCCTCGTAGAGCTGGTACTCGTCGGTGAAGCGGGTGCACGTTGCCGTGGTGGCCATGTTCGGGCTGCGGGAGGCTCAGCGTCGCTGGGGCATGGGGCAGGGCGGCGGGGACGGGCCGGGCGGCGCGCTGCTCGGCGGCCTTCCTCCTGGCTCGGCGGGGCGGCGCGGGCTCCCCCGGCGCCCGGCTCGGCGCTCCCCGCTCCGCCGTGCACAGTCACCGCTCGCCGGGGAGGGGAAGGAGGCTGAGCCTGGCCAGCACCGCGAGAACTGGCTCGGAGACACCCCGCGCCGGCCCCCTCCCTCCGCCGGCCCCGGCCCGCCGCGGGGTGTGGCCGCCGGGGGCGCTCCCGGGGCGCCCGCAGCGCCGTCGCCCGCCGGGGGCTGCAGCCGGGGCGCGGCCGCTCCCCCCGCCCGCGGGCGCGGAGCGGGCACTGCAGTGAGCGCCCCCGCCCCGCGCCAAGGGCGGGCGGACTGCGGCGGGCGCGCCCCCTCCCCACGCGCTCCGCAGGCGGCCGGGAGCAGACCCCGGCCGGGGGCACCGCGGTATTTCTCTTAATTCCCCGCGCGAGGGGCGCCGGGCCAGCCGCGGCCGGATAAGCTTCCTGCGTGCGGCGGGAGGGGAGGGAAGAGGGAGCCGCCGCCGCCCTCCCCCGGGCGCACGTCAGCGGGGCTAACACCGGGCCACCCGGCCCCTGCGTGTCGCGGCCCGCCGGCAGCAGCCGCCCGGCTCGCTCCGGCCGCTCCGCGCGCGGGGAGGGAGAAGCGGCAGCTCCCGGCCGCCGCCGCCCGTCCCGACCGCAGTCAGAGCCCGGCGCACGGAGCCCGGCACGCTGCGCTGCCGCCCGCGACCCGGGGAAGCGGGGCCTCCAGCCTTTCTGCGGATCCACCTCAAAGTTGGGCCCTGTGCTCCCGAGCGCTGTCAGGCTGCCCGACCTTGGGGACGCGTGTGGAAGTCCCCGAGGAAATGAGCCATCTGGTGCAGAGGTAAAGCGGTAATACGCGAAATGGCTTGAAACTGTTAAGAGAGTGTGAAGCGGCATTCGCACACACGCACGGTTTATGGTGATGGGACTTGGACGCAGAAGACAAACAGAAATCGTCAGTCTCCCAACTACAAAAGAAAACAAACCAGCCTCTGTGCTGTCTCTACTAGCACAGCATCTGAGAGTGCTGCTGCAGTGCCTTCATAAGCAAGTTTGTTTTCTCCTTTTACTTAAGTGAGCCTGTCTCTTGTCTGAACAATTGCCAAATCTGCTTAATATGCAGATTTATATAGGGCAGTCACTGATCCAGCCAGAGAGGGAAGGGCTGCACTGGCCTCTCCTGCGTGACTGGGAGTGCAAGCTGTGTTAAGAACATTCAGAGAGACAGATGAGTGCACCATAAGCCAGGAGTAGCATTAAACTGATCTGAAAATTAAGAGTACTGTATAAGTACCATATATTTCTGCGCCATGTCTGGACTATTAAATCATCATGTTATTCAGTCATATGAAAAGCAGTGACAGCAGCCACCTGCAAAAACCCCCCTGCTCCCTGTCTCCAAGTTAAATGCAGCCAGCCCAGTGCTGCAAAGACTACACCGAAGTGATGCAGTGGGCAAAAATTCCCTCCTCCTATGCAGAAAGTAGATAGCAAAAGTAGGACAACATAACAGTAGCATTACAACAAAGCAATACCTCTAGAAGGTGATTATGAAACAACAGCATTCTGCGTCTTACACCATGCCAGCATTTAAACCTGGAAACCTGCTGACACAGCTGTATAATTCAGAGAACCAACAAATGATCCATCCAACAGGTATCAGTTGATCAGGCTCCTGCCAAGATACAACTGTTCCAACAACCTCATTTGGTGGTCCACCAGTTTCTTTAACAGAACAGTTGCAGCCAAGGAGGAAAGCAGTTTGACAACCCATAGTCCTTACCAGGGGAATTGGCTGATAACATGAAATTCAAGTGGGAGATTATATATACAGAGGTGGGCACTGTTGCTGATACACAACCAGCACTGCATTTCCACCACCCAAAATGACATTAGATGTCCTTTGTGCAGGAAAAGTGAGCTGTTAAGTTTGTGCTGTGGTTGAGCTAGGCGATGTCATCAGGAAACATGCAACCCATTCCCCAACGTTAAGATGCACAGAGCAACTGGAACAGGGCTCTGTTCCAACAATACAAAATTGAGAGTGGAGGATTAGGACTAAATTTTATCATGCTGTAGTGAATAAGCAGCCAGAGGGAGTGAATCTTACTTTTATGCAGAGGAAAGCAGCTGAGCGATGACCAAAAAGTACAGCAGCAGGAGAGGTTTATCTAAAGCTATGTATTAAACTGAGAGCTATTCTGAAGTTTTAACTGGACTCACAGAGTGTTCTATGCTCTACACAAAGCACCCCATGGTATTTAAGAAGCTCTGATAGCAGTGGTCTTATGAAAATACGCGAGGAACGTAAAAAGAGGGAGACAGAAGAGGACATTTCTCATCTTCAAGTGCTACAAGGAAAAGTGAGGTCTGGAAATCGGAAAGGGAGCAGAGGAGCAAGTGCGTAAAGAAAAGCTAACCATGTGTTCTGCATAGCAAGTGCTACAGAAACAGATTGCTAACTGAGAAACTTGTGTTAAGTGAGAAGTGGGATATAAATTGAGTGACAGACTTGATTAAACCAAGTACTGAGTGGGAGACTAAATTATGGGAGTAGAGTTTTTAACAAGAATGTAGACAAAATGAAGCAGGAGGAGGGGTGGCAATATGGATAAGAGATTATTGTGTCAACAGAAAAAAATATTGATGTTATGGCTGACATTCCAGTCTACTTGTACTGAGAGCAAAACTGCAAACAGAGGTGAATCTGGATGGTGCCTGGTCAGAATAGTGTTGCAGGGACCAGAAAACATCTGAACAGTAAGAAATGGTTTTGAGAGCCTGTGCACTAGTAATGGGAAATTGAGCTAATGAACAGTGAGCTCCCTGACCTGAGTTATATGCAGGATTGAAATCGAAGTAAAGCTTTGCTTTAGTACTAGCCAGCTGCAGATTTCACATTAGCAGAGTGGCAGTTTTGGTCTCTACCTTTGAAGTAGCACAGTTTGGCTTATACAGTACTCTAAACTGTCAGGGATCTGTGAGGTAATAATCTGATATTAATAACTGGAGCTGAGTAAGAGGCACTAAAGAAAGTAAGTAAAATGCAAAGGATTTAATGCAAAGCCCATGGGCGTAAATGGACATTCCCTCTGATGTTAATGGACTTCGGATCAGGCCCCATCTGTCCATGGAGCCTAAGGTCAGCTTTGGTATGTTGAAGAATGTCTGTGGGAAGGCAATTACACAAAAGCGTTGGTCTTTATGGAAGCAGAGTGAAGGACTAAAAAAAATATTTCACAGAAACTAACTGGAATTCAGACCACTGTGGAAAATGGGAAGGATGCTGGAGAAGATGCATGATAGCATCTTTCCAGCAAGGTTGAACAAGCCCATGGGCAGCATGTATGCATGTGCTCAGTGCAGCAGTGCTGGCTAGTACCAGATAGGAAGAAAAGAGTGTTAGCAAAAGTAAAGGACTTGGGAAGGGTAAGAATGGGTGGAGTTAGAAATCAGTTGGGGAGGTTGAAAGCAAGTACCAAAAAAGAAACATGCAGTAAAGAAAATGAGTAGGCATATTTTTAAACAGATATTTTCTGGATTTCTGCTATTAACTTGGGGTCCCACAAAGAATCAGCCAATTTTTCTCTCTCTGTCTCTGCTCTCCAGCTTGTCTCTTTAAAGTGAGTAGGTCCAGGTAGCTCTTATCTCTCACATAGATAGTACAGGGCATAAAATTCAACCTGCCCTGCTATTATGTGGGGCTTCCTGACACTACTTCAGTATAGTAACAAATGAAAATGCAAAAGAAAACATCCAAACATCTAAAATTGTGTGAAATATTCCATAATCTTAAAATGAGAGATTTTTTAGCAGGTGAGGAGAAAAGTTTTGAAATTCTTAACTATTATCTTGCTTCTGAATCTACAAAAAAAAAAAAAAAAAAAAAAAAAGCAGAGTTACCTAAATGAAGCACCATTTTATCATACTGTTCATGGACTCACATTCATGCTCACAGAAGAAAGCCCCCTTATTTTCAAAGGTGATCATTCATGTTGGCTATTAAAAAAATCTCTTTTTTTTTATTTACGCCATTTTTGAGTATCTACCAAGAAAATCAATTTTCTTTAATATGTCTGGTTGTTTTCTTCCTTCTCCCAAACTGACATTCATTTGCTACCTCTGAGGATTTATAAGTGAGGCTGATAAAAATAAAAAGTAGCATGCATAGAAAGAAGATAGGAAAGAGAGGAACTTTTTAGTGAATGAATATAAAATTTATATTTGAAATAAACGATAGAGTTCTGGAGAGAAGCAAATATTAAATTACCCTATTAGTAGGGACTATTCAGCCATCCATCTAGTTTAGTGTCTTGTCTTCAGTACTGACCTATTCCAGATGATAAATGTAAGAGAGGGGGAAGAGAAGGGTATGAAAGGAAGACAGAGAAGAAAAAGGGAAAGGAATCAAAGCAGGCCAATAAAGAAATCCATGTAACTATGACCCATGTGCATATTGCAGGCTTCTTGATTAGAGGCTGGCTTTCCTCCTGACCCCAAACTGATGATCAAAATATGCCCTGAAGCCCCAGGATTGGTAGTCCCTGTAATTTTGATCCTAGCTTGTGTCAGTGCACATGCTATTCTGTTTCATGTCAACGCCTAATCCTTTTTGATAGTTCCTAAGCTATTTAAGTCAATAATATCCCACGGCTCTGAGTGTCGCATGTTAATTATATGGCTCATAAAACATATAACCTGATCTCACTGCAAATTTGTTCTATTTTAATGTCTCTGAGTCCTTTCTACTGTTACGAGACAGGGTCAGTATAGGTAGTGTGACCAAGTGGCCAGCCCTGTTCTGTACATCTCTGCTCTTCAGTGCTGTGGGTCACTGCCCAGGAACCCCGACCAAGGAGGGGGCAGCTGTGTCTGGCAGGGTCTCAGTGCCTGGGTGCCTCTGGTCAGGCTCTGTGTACCTGCTGGCAGCCTGCCTGCTTCCCCAGCCCCCTAGTGAGCCAAGGGGGCACATGCCTTTCCCTGGGATCTTTCCAAGTCACCTAGACACAAGGTATTTTCCTCTCAGCTTGAAGAGCTTGCAGCTTTGGATTTCAGAAGCACAGGCTAAGTCTTCAGCTAGGAAGGGGAAGCATTTGGTCCACATTTTGCATATTTAACTGGCAAAAGCTCACTCCACACTATCTTTTCTCTAGAACCCTATCTTACCTTAATAAGAGATCAATATCAGGTTTATTGACTGATTTCACAAGCTGCTATGGATTCCTGCACAACTACATATAATATAGGCAAAGCCTAGTGGAAGACAACATGTGGATAGTCTGGAAGACCTGAGTACTTCACCCACAGAGCAATACAAAATGGGCTGCAACAGCCTGATTTTATGTTTTTCATCTCATGAAAATCCAAGTCCCTTCAATAATAGCATGAGCTCTGGGTTAGAAACTGAGTGAGCTCCAGAAGACTCACCTTTACGGATTCTTCTTGGGAACTTTTTTTGCTAGAGAGACATCACTAAGCATTTTTTGAATTCTGAGCTACAGTGTCTGCTGGCTGCTCTCTTAACGGATCAGTTTTACAACATATTATGCTTTTATCACATCTAAATTATCCTTTGAAATTTATCCGTAGGACCCTATAGAAAACAGTAAGGATTATAAAAGCCGGACAAATAATGTGAGCAGTAAGAACTTCCTCTAGTTCTGTATCTGTAAGAATATTAATAATGTTGCATTGAAAAAACCCCAAGTTTTCAGTTCTCTCTTCTTGAAACTGGCCAGTGTCAATTGTTAACTGGGTGAAGAGCAGGGTTTCCCACCAGTTTTATGGCAACAAGGTCATGTTCCACAAACTCCTTTAATAACTTCCAGTAACAGTAACTGAAATGCTAAAATCACTATCAGATGAGCTTAGCCTCAAAACATTTAATTTCTGTTGCCTCCTTTGGTGGATGGATGACAGAGAAACAGATTTTCCAGCTTCACCAGAGGAAGTGGACAGATCCATATGATCAGTGCCCAGTTTAGCTGAATAGTGACTCCAGGCAGCTCTGCTGTCACTGAAGGGTTACTCTGTGGGTATACGATAGTGGGGAAACATCTTGAACATTCATTTGAATATGGCCATCGCAGTGGAATGTTCAGGGCTATTTTAAGATTCACACTGTTTGTTTAAACAAGATGGCATGACTCAATGACTGTTACGTAAAGGATGAACACAGATTTCTCCCTATATCCCAAATATCTCTACCAACTTAAAATATTGTATGGAATTATATATATTTCATGCTGAATGGTATTGATTACTGAATGAATACTGAAAATTAATGCCACATCCTGGAATGGAGACTCCCTCTTTTTAAGGTAAGGTCCCTGTCAAAGGAAAGGCTAATATTGCAAAAAAGATGATGGATGGACAGGCTAAAAGAGCTGAATGCTGCCTTTCAGAGGGTTGAGAAGAATATGAACAAGTAACTCCCTCATTACTGGGGTTCACCCATAACCAAAAGGAATGAGAAATGAGCATTTGGTTTCCAGTGATCAGTCAATGCGATCTATTGCTACTGCTGAAAGAAACGACTTCCATTTAGTGCCAACTGCAACAAATTTTGTTTCTTTGCTGTTTAAAATGGAGCACAGATCACTGAGAAAACCTCCAGTTTAACTCTCAACCAAAGTCATCAAAACATTTGGCTATTACTAGTTCTAATTGAATTAAATCCAAATTAAGACAAACTAATGTATCTCACACTGTCCATTTTGTCATCTTGTCATCTCAGTTGAATTTATGGCACAGTCCTTGGGGAGATACTAAACTTTCATTGAATTTTCTGTTCGTTCTTGATTTAAATGGTTGTGGATTATTGCCCCAGAATAAAAGTGCTTAACACTAAAGAAACTCTAAAGTGTGTGCAGACTCTTGAGATTACAAAGAGACCAAATCATTCCCTTGGGGAATTTGCTGTCATATAATATATTGATGGATCAATCTCAAACTGCAGGCTGTTCAGAACAAGGCATCTGTCTTGTTTGGTCAAATGCTGTGCATATCTGGTAGCATGTCATTGACTGATCAGTTTTAAACTCTGAAATCATAGCACCCTACCAATTAAACATCAAACCATGAGTGGAGTTATTTAATGTTAGCACAACATAATAGAAAGCTATTTAAAAAATACAGGGGTTTATTATTAATGTTGTTAAGCTTGCAGTTTGAAAGTTTTTGGTTTTCACAAAGAACACCCTGTGCTCCTTGCCCTCATGGGAGTGCTGAATATGTAACATGACAGAATCATCCAGCACTGGGATTCTCAAACCTTTTTATCCTGAGAGATTACTCTGAATCTGGGAGACATTACAAGCAACATTTAATCATCAAAGCTCCTGGTCCATTATAAGCCATGAAGTAGTGTACTTCCACAGCACAAACGTCACTGCCAAAATTGGCATGAACTGGCCCCTCCTGGCAGTCTCAGGAAATCAACATTTACAGAGCCTGTGCTTTCCTGTCATCACCAGGCCGAAGTCCTTTCAAATTTAGGACTAAGGCAGGAAGGGTGTATTTTCGCTAACAATGTCCACAGTACAAGTACAAAGGAGTAGATGCAGAAGCAATATCTCCAGAGTATTTCACCATCACTTTCACCAGCACAAAACTCTCAAATAACACCTGTTAGCAGAAAACACTGGTTTTCATTTTTTTCATCTTTGAATTGTCTTGGTCCAGTGTTTCACCTCCTCAGTTTAAATAGTAACTCTTTAAAGATGACCTTGATATTTTTAAAAGAGCCTGTAAAACCTCTCCACTGTAAACCAACCAGTTTAACATTTACGCATAATTTTAAAAAAATAAACATTTTCACCAAAATTGCCTGAATGTTTACATGACGGGACAGACGGCTCACAGGAGTCCTCAAAGAGCATTGGCTGTAATTTTCTACCTTGAGTAAAATAAATTAATTAACACACACATCCTGTTTCACATCAAAAGAAAATCTGGCTCCAAGGAACAATCCAAAGAGAGGGCCTGTGAATGTTTACAAAAACAGCCTGAGCCAACAAGAGCAGCAAGAGGGTATTTGGGAACCACAGCAAAACCTCCACCCAGCAGCTGGACTCTGGCTTCTCCAGGTTTCAGTTCTGCCTGTGTGTAACAAACAGGGAACACATAGTGAGAAAGACAGGTCTGATTTCCCAGCCAGAGCAATAGTAAAATAATGATTTAAACTCCCCATTACAAATGGGGCCACAAAACCTGTGGGAATAAGTGAAGTAAATAATGTTTTACAATGAGAGAAATGAGCCAGACAGTGGGACAGTGACTCTTTCATGACCTCATGGGAGTGCATCTGTCATGGAAGGCAGAATTCAGGTTGCTCCTCCAACATGAACAGATGCAGACGCTTTCCTGTGGATCTTGATTTTGGGTGAAGGTAATGCAGTAGTGCCACTCTGAATTAAATTTGTAGCTCTCATTAGCTTTCTCCCCAAAATTATGCATGGAGTGCCACCCACAATTAAAAACTCACTAAACCTTTCTTATATTCCTGCGTCTTTTTTTTATGGAATGGCTGTGACTGCCACTGCATTCTACGCCTCCTTCTGAGTGCACTTTGTTCCTTGTATCTTGGTAATAAAAATAAAATGCAAAGGAAAAAAAGATGATTCTTGACAGGTTAAAAAAAATTACACCCAGCATCTGTCAGTTTGGGTTGGGATCCCCATTAAGAATCCACCACTGTAAGTCTGTAGTGACACAGACTTCCTGCCTTTGAAGGGCACTAGGCAAACACACCTGACTGTGCGGAAACACAAATATTTGCACATTCAGAAGCCCTCAAGTATCTAATTTCTATACTGCAGAGAAGGGTGTTATTTCCATGTTTAATGACCTTATGTTACATTTGAGAAGTACCAGTGGAAAAAATATATCCCAGCAAGAAAATAAGATGCTAGCTTGTGGCTCCTTGTTTCTTGAATACCTGCAAATCACAGAAGTGTGTGCAAGTGCACGGAGCAGAACCGTGCTTCTGGTCACAAAGATGTGGATAAGGCGACTCATGCTGAGGTGTGCACGTGTATGTGTGACTGCATGGTGCACAGGCCAGGTAGATGTAGGCACTGCAGTCCCACAAATGGGAACAAAAGCAGAGACACCATAAACTGCAAGGAAAGATGAAAGGTGTTTTTAAATATATATTCCAAGACACACAATGCGTGCAAAGGCCAAGGACCCAGAAACAATAGGGAGGAACTGACTTAGAGTGAGCTCCGTGCAGCAAACAAGAATAGGCCAGGGTGTGTCAGAGAGAGAGTGACAAAGCATTTTATGTTTACATGAGAAAATAATTGCTGTCAATACAATTAAGAGCCAAACTCCATTTAGCTTTTACTTCTGATTGAGTATGGAAGAGGATGTGCACTCTGTGATCCCATGCAGCTGAAACATTTGGCTGTCATTCTTACAGGAAAAGCAAGCTCCCTGTGGAAATCACACCTGCTAGCTATAACTAAAATTCACAGAACTAACATCTGTCTCAGCTTTGGCATCTGTCTCTATTTCTAGATATGCACAGGAATAGCTGAAAGCACAGTCTGGACTGTCCCTGACTCCACTGGATGGTCCTCAAGTCCAGGAGCTGGGGTAATTCATTTGAGGAATGAATAATGCCGGCTGAGGATTTGAAATTCCTATTCCTAGCCCACACTTCCCTGGAGAGAGAATGGGGGAGTTAAAAACTCAGTTGTATTGCATGTCACTAGAAATACCATTTCAGAGTGAAATTCAAGAGTTTCACAGGCACACACAAAATGTTTGGAACTCATGTGATTCCATTTCTCTTGCTTTAGAAGAGCTTCATATCATATTCATATTTTTCTGTCAACAACTTAAATCCTTTCTAAAGCTAAATATTGCCTATTTATTTAAATCTATACCTTCATCCTTTTGTCTCAAGGGTCTAATCCTCTTGTTTTCTTGGGATAGTATGCATTTCTTGGTAACTAAAACTTTCTTTATTATTTTCTAAAGCATATTTACCAACACTGATATCACAAAGATAACTGCCTAGATCAGCAGTTCTTTTCTGTATGTGAAACACTGTGATGGACAGTTTTGAGCTATGATTACCACCCAGCTGATTTAGAGATGAGGTCTTCTTCACCATGCACACTTTGAGCATTAAATTTATTATTTATTTCTCTCTGTCTACCTGCTAACAGACTGAACCTTACAGAAATCATCTCAATGCTGGAGATTAGAATCTAGCCTCCTGTACTTCCAACACCTTTCTCAAACTAGGACTTTGTTAGTTATAAAGTGTATAGCCAGAACAATAGCAATTGTTGTATTAAGTGAAAAGGATATATATTATGAGTGGTTTTTGGTTGCCTCAAGTCTACCTTCACAGCACATTAGCATAAAGATTTGCTCAAACACACAACATGTGGTTGTTCTGGCCTTAGGCTGGTACAAAGACAAGGCCCAGCAACATTCACAATTCAAGTTTGCAGCATAACTTCTCCAAATGCCAGCACTGGCTCAGTCAATAACATGCTGCACATGCTGGGCTTGTGTGCCACCCTGTCAATGTGTGTTGCTTCTGGAACTATTTTTGCTTCTGAAACTGTTTTAGGAACAGGAGCACAGGACAAGTGACATTCAGGACTCATCTGCAGCTTTCAGCTCCACCTTGAAGCAGGCATGCCCTTCGGGAATGGTGCTTTTGGGGACCCATCCTCATCTAAGTCCACCAGCACAAGGGAGAGGGAAGGGAAGCACTGCTGAGTACTTACTCCATATGTGTTGTATAGGGACATTTCCTAGCAGTAAATATTTAAGAAGCAGCAGGGGAAAAGATGCAAGCTGCATACAGCCAAAACAGATGTAGGACATCTGAGTGAAGGGTGAGGAAGAAGAAAAGTATCAGTGACTATTGGAACAGTCCTGCTACTACTGCGTCATAAGCAAAAAGAGGCCACTGTGGGAAAAACTGCAATCCATTGCCAATGCAATTTAGCATTTATAGATCGTGCATAAGCATGGCAAGATCTCAAGACCTACAGACAATGAAAGTCATCAGGAGATCACAGTACATAACACCATGAAAGACAGTCCAAACCAAATAGCTTCACATTTCTTCCTTAACAGTTAAAAAGATGAGTAGAAAAGGAGCGCGCCGGCGGAGCTGCGGGCCGCGCTGGAAGGCTCTGATCGCTGGGCAGAACTGGAGATGCTCGGGCGCCCTCAGGGAACAGCGCCGGGAGGCGCCGCGCGGAGCGGCCGCCGAGCCCGGCCCGAGCGCCGCAAAGGGCCCCGACCCGCGGCCCCGACACACGGACCCGGCCGGGGCAAGGACCCCAGCTGTCAGTGCCCCTAACCTGCCCGGGATTGAACCCGCCGACAACAGCCATTCAATCCTGCGTTTCATTAGCTAAGAAAACACTTCCAGTTTGAGGAACTATGAATTGCCCACATGGCAAAACTACATCCCTTTCAATCAGCTTCAGCTGTGTGTGTGTCCAGCTTTCTACACAACTTCTGCTTTTGCTGTCCTCTGCTCCTGTAAAACTCTTTGTGCTCATTTGCTAGTGTTCCCTTGTCAAAATCAAACCTTACCAATAGGATCTTGAAGCAGATGATCCTGCCTTCTTATCATAAACAATTTCCTCTACTAAACCGATTTTGTGCCTTCATGGTAGCAAACAGAGCTCTTTGGAGACGGGCTTCTTATTTGCACAGGTCAGCAAGTATTTACACAGAGATGTACAACGATACAATGAGATAATTAGTGAGTTACATTAATAAGTCATGACGACATCATTACAGAGGCAGAACTCCTAATCAAGGCAAAAAAGTGTTTAGAGAAGGGACTCAGAAGAAAATTCTCTCTTCCTTTCCTGTGTCATTTACATCAATGGTGAAATCAGAAACCATTATTTAGATTCTGTTTACCAGGTTAAAAAGGTTTTTGGCACTTAGGAAATTATCTTTATCACTTGGTATTTTTAACTATTTAGAGGAGAAATTACAAATATTCACTAATATATTTGAGGAGAATACCTGATTTATACAAGATAGCCAAGCACGCATATTCAAATTTAATTTCTAAGAAGCTATTTTAAACAGTCTTTTAATACTACATATAAAAAGGAGTGGAAAAAGCACAAGAACAAATGCAGAAGCATACCCCACGATGCCATCACAATTCACTTAAGTAATTTTCCCCGAAAATTACTGCAAATTTAACATCAGTCTGGGCCAGCTATGAGGTACTTCTTCCTTTTGTATTTATCTCAGAGAGCACCTACTGAAAGACATTTCTAAGCATTGTACTACAACAATCAAACCTATGTCAATTAGCAATTTCTTGTGCTTTTCAGAAATTAATGATGCAATATATTGTATATATACAGCAACAGGAGATATCAAAGACCCCAAAGGCTACATTTCAGCACCCAGTTTAATGTAAATTAAAGTTTTCCAGGCTGAAGATGCCACTTGCTTCTGCCACACAACAGGCAGGAGAACCTCTGATCACTGGATTTGGCAGCTTGCTGAGACAATCTTTACTGAAAGTCTGGCCTCCACACAGGGTATCCCAGCAGAAGCCCTTAAATAGCCCTCTGCTAGGAGTAGGTAATAAGGGAAAAATCAACATGCCTAGCTATTGAGAAAAAAATTACTCAAAGATAGTTGAAGTAAAAAGAGATAAAACTTCGGGAAGAGGAGGTTGCAGGAAGGGGAAGGATTTACTCAATTACTCAAGTAATGGCCCCACCACGAATGAGTACAGGAGGTGTAAAGAGTGAGACTAGACCCTATGGGGAGGTAGTTCCAACATAAGAGGAATTCTTGAAACAACCGCCGTGAGTTTGCGCTTGAGAAATCATCACAGTTCCTGTAATTACACAAGCGCACACTGCCCCCAGAAGGCAGCATCCCACACTTTCCCACTTATGCTGCCTTTTTCTGCTCCCTCACTTGCCTGCACCAAGGATAGTTAAATACATGGATCACCACTCTTACAGAGAACATTAAGTAAACTAGGACTCTTCAAATTAGATAGATAACAAATTAAAGTGATGTGAAACTTGCATATGAAATAACAAGGGGATTCAGAGAAAGAGAGAAAAAAGAGAAAGAAGCAGATAAGTGCCATAAACATATCCTGTTCATTAAGTAGCTAGTCCTGGTATTGTCTCCTGGAATTCAGCAAGCCAGGTAGCCTCAGGCTTGCTAGGTGAGTATCAGGCTAGCAGGCCTCAGAACAACGGGGTGACATGGTCCTCCAGAGCTCCTCACATTGCTGCTGCCACCCTGGGCTCCCCAAAAGTACATCAGAGCAGAGAGAAACACCCTCCAACCACACAGCCTGAGCCTTGAATGGACTGGACAGAACTGAGCTGGTACTTTCTGAAGGAATCGGGTAAGATCTCTCAATCTCAAGCAAGGTTCTGAATGCTCCCTCCAGCTGTCATCTGGGCCTGCACAAATAGATCACAACCCTGAGCAGAGGTATGCAGACCTTGAAAAAGCCACGGATATTTAAGTGGCTGCTACCTTCAGAGAAATTTTTTGCATGGTCTTCTCACTTTGTTTATATTTATTGAGATACTCTTTTCCTCCAATGCCTGGAAGAGCTTTAAAGTGTTTTCCAAACTTCCACTTTGCAGATCAACACACATGCACAACTACAGTAATATAATTCCCTTTATCATTTCCTAACAGGGTTAAAATATTAAATTCTGACCCCACAAGATACTTTGCTGTAAACAAAGTGAAATTTATGCTTTCATAAGTCAACTGTTCAGCGACAGCACAAGCAGCGCTCCTGGAACTGCAGAGGGGAGCGATCCAGAGGGATGCCTGGCTCAGGCCAGCCGGGTGAGATGAAGACTAAAGCAATCGGAGGATATTGCAACTTACGACAGCGAGAACATTCCACGTACCTGGGCAGAGTGATGGAAACCCTCGCTTGCGAATGCGGAGCCCGCCTGACACCGGGGAGGACAACGCGGCGGGGCCTGCGGGGACGGGCGGCTGCGGACGCCAGGGGGCGCCCCCGGACAGCGCCGCGGCCCCTCTCTGCGCCCGGGCTGTCCCGGGACATCCCGGGGGGTGCCAGAGTAACCCCGGGTGTGCCAGAGTATCCCGGGACATCCCGGGGTGTCCCAGAGTATCCCGAGGCATCCCGGTATACCCTGGTCCCGGAGGGGCATGGCCGGGCAGCAGCCACCGGGGCCGTGTGGCCGGGTGCGGGCACTGGCCTGCACTGGCTGCAGACTCACTGCCTGCTGCTCGGCTGCGGCCCAAGACACAGCAGCACTTAATTTTAGTTTTACCCGTGAGGGGTTCAAAGTGTGACTCGGATGAGATGTTGGGGTTTTTTTTGAGTCGTACTTTGTGTCCTTAGTAGTCACTTAAATTTGACTTAAAGATTTTAAAGACAGGACCTGTTCAAACTTCTTCAAAAATTTACACTGACAGAAAAATTTCAGATAAATCAATACGTTTATGCAGGCTGTAGGAAGTGCCTTGTCTGGATTTTTGGCTATCTGAACAGCAACTCAAGATTGCTGAAAATGTACAATTGAAGCTGTGCCCAGCTCAGCCCCAAGCACAGGCTGTAGTGCAGGTGATGAAATTCAGCACTTACCCACTGTGAGGGCTGCTGTGGCTCTGAGGTGTGTGAGGGAATGGCTGGGTGTGGTGCTCGCCCTCCTCGAACAAATCACCCTCCTGAGTCTAATTCCTGCAATGCCCCGACAAGTAATCAGCAAACCCAGTCAAAATTGGGACTCTCCTGCAAGACACTTAATTGTAAACACAACAAGAAGAAAGAATTGATCAAAGAGCAAAAGGATAATACACCATGAAACATTTCTATGGCAACATCTAGCTTAAAATTAACAGGCTCTGAGAGCTCATTATTGTTGAAAAATTATTTTCAAGTATAGGCTCTGTGGCCTAAGGCACTTCATAGGAGTTGAGACCAATTGGAAAAGGTCAATGCCCCCAGACACTTTACATTTGTAAATATAGACCTGGAGCTGTCATATTTTAAGTACTGGCTCCACAGTAGCCTCAGCAAGCCCTATGCTTTTTCCTTTTATCTTTTTATTTGCAAGATGTGATAGCAGTTATCTCTCCCATAAATCACAAACAGGGCTCTGACTGACAACTAGTATATAAAGAATGAAGGCTTATTAACAGTCACTGAAGTTATGCCAACTAACAACCTGCAAGTTCATGCTGTTTGGCTGTGGGTGTATTCATTTAGCTAATGAATATCAGTGTGTGGGATTAACCAGATAAACCTGTAGCCAGTGAGAAATGAATACTATGTAGGGTGTGCATCCCTCTCAGCAATCCATGATTAATAGATTCTACTAGAGTCTATGCTCTTCATAAATTCCAGAATAATGAGCCCCAGTTTGCTTGGGGAACTTAATTTTTCTAAATGTAATACTCTGGAGGCTATGGCTCCCCAGGTGACTTACAAAGGACAAACAAAATTCAGGAGAGAAACAGTTTTTGCAGTTGAACCTAAATGTGCATCCCCATTGCAAACAGGAGGAGGGGCTGTTGTTTGCAGCTTAGGTTCCCAGGGCTGTTTGCCATGGCCAAGAGAAATGTTTACTACAGCTGTAATCTGTTATGTGCTGTTGATTTTAATTGCTTTTCAAAATGTGAAGACAACTGTGATATTTGGAAGAGACTGGCAAGCTGCACTAATAAGCTCTGTTGTGCAGCAGATCTAGTTTACTATGTGCTCTGCAGGCTTCTCTGCAAAATCTTGACAGTATCCTGGGGAGTGAGGAAGGAAAGGAAGGATCTTAGACGTGCCCTACCCAGCCAAAGAAGTGAGCCTGATTCACTGCTTCTCCTGGGTCTGTATCCACAGAAGCCTAAGCCCTTCCTTAGAAGACCCTACAGAAAGCAGCCAGCTATAGCCACAGAGCTATGGTGATACTAGTAATTAATTCTTATTGTAAAAGCAGCACTGACCATCAGATTTACACAAGTTATTTGGTCCAGCAAGAACTGTCTTGGAAATTAGTAACATAGTCCTTGGGTTAGAAATGGGTAGCCAGCAAGGCACCTTGGTTGAGGGCTCAGAGGGGTTCCTCAAAGATTTGGGAACACTCCAGCTCCAGGCTAATGACCATCTGGAGGCTGTTTCCAAAAGGTTTCAGCCCTTGGTCTCAGCTGGTGATGTATAAAGGAAATTCTTTGCTTCACTCCACTAGGCAATTGGTATTCTGTGACATTGACTCACCTAGAAGTGTATTGGAGGTGCAGTGTGGGTGCTGGTTACAGCTGGGTGCTCTTGTGATGGGAAATGGTGCAGTTTGCTTCATCCAGCCCCTTCTAGTCCAAGAGGGTGGCTTCTTCCTGGGGCTTGTGTGGTCTCAGCCCCAAATGCAGAGTGTTTTTCACTAGCAAGACATGAGCCAAATGAGAATGACATGTCAGACGGTTAAGACTTACTTCAGCAAAGCTGTATTCTATAGACTCCACAGACAGCTTTTTTTTTTTTTCAGCTGTGAACTGGAAAAATCAGAAAATGTGGAAAAAAACATCAGCCAGGCAACTAGTATAAACTGGCAGATTAAAACACAGTAACAGAGCAAAGCTATTGCTCTCATCCTGTCACACCCAGATACCCAGAAACTTCAAAATAAACCTGATTGTAAACATGATTTTCAATCATGGATCTCAGTTTCTAATCCTTCAGAAGACCTAGGTGTAAATTCTCTGTATGCAAGTTGCTTGGCTCAAACTGCAGCACCAGAAGTTACCATGTCTATTTAGAAGTGGGTAACAAATATGAACTGATTTTCAGAAATGCTTGAGGTCCTGGTAATTTCAAAGAAAGCTGTAGATGTTCTGTATCTCTGGGAAAAAATAAAATTAAGAGACCCTCAGTTGTTTTCTTGTGCTAAATATTAATTCTTGGAAGACTGCCCACACACATGCTGGCTCACTTCTTGTTTGACCTCGCTGAGCCCTGTTTTCCTCCTCTGGATTATATACATAATAATGATATCTCTCCCTATAATTTGTCTGAATAATGCTATGCAAATAATAGATTTGATTAATTACTGTCCACCTCACACATAAGGAATAGGCAAATTGGTAATTTAACCTTTTCTAAAGATTTTGGCTTTTGAACTGTTAATTTGACAAGTAAGTGAAAACCCCAAACACTTGCACTTACATAACTTGTTAAAATCAAAGCCAAAGCCATACCTTACTGATATGAACAATGCCTGCAAATAAACAGGCACTTCAGATTTTCTTGCATAAACAACTGGAAACAGGTCTGAGCAAATGGAGGCAAGTCCATACCTTCACCACGCAGTCCCTGGAGCCAGGGCAACGGGACTGAGCCAGTTGTACCTGCCAGGGCCCTGCCTGCACCTCCCCTGCCCCAGGGTTTCTGTGTCTGCGCTCCAGGTCTGTCCTGATAGCGTTTGACTGTAATGTGGATTCAGATTAGGAAACTGGGACCTGCCCTTTTATTCCAGGCAACAGGAATAAAAGGAGGAGGAGGAGCGGTGCTGAAGCGAAGCCCCTCAGCCCCATCCTTGCCCAGGCTGTGTCCAGGGTGTGCCCATGCCTGGTCTCTCCCTCCCTGCCCCACTGCCCTCCTGGCCCGAACACCAGCCCCTGCTGCTCGCTGACACCCCTTCCCCCTTCTCACAAAGGGATCAAAGGTGGAAAAAAAAAAGGTCTCCTTATTATATTCCTTTATTCTGGATGAAAAATTATTATTTCTTTGATTGCTTTGGGTAAGCAGAGGCCTGTGGAATCTTGCCCTACCTAGGTTTTTACCTCAGATGCTTTTACAGAGGAATTTGGTCATAAACCATGGCAGGCAGGGCACTTAGGGGAGGGGACACCTGACCAGGACACAGTAGGAACCATAGGTTCTTGGGAGCCAGTATGCTAATAAAACCTTCCTATATTTGGTCAAGTTTCCAGTCTTCCTTCACCATTGGTCAAGACCTTTTTCTTATAATGTCATGTTCTAAGTTCACTTTTCTGATTGAGCCTGTGTCCAATACCTGGCTGTGTTTGTCCTGCCCCTGGGGTCTTTGGAACCTAGTCTCTGGCATTTGTTATTTTTGCTATTAAAGTTTTTTATTTTCTGTCTAGTTCCATTGTTCCCATTCGTCTTTATTAGCCAGCTCTTCCCAGCAAAGCCAAAGCAGGGAGACCTCACAAGGCTTCAAAGCTCATAGAGGCCCCTTCATACTTCTGTGCCTATGGTGACCTAGCTTTAGTCTTCATAGTGAATTGATAAAAAAATCTGGATGGAAAGCTTTCCTGGAAACTCTGCTCTTACAGGACAAGTGCCCAGCTGGGACTCACAAATGAACAAACTATACCTGGAAAATTCATGCCAAAACTTCCTATAATCTAAAATGGAAACTGCTGAATGCTTTCAGCACATGCACACATCACCAGTCCTCACCATACACACAGGTGGCTGCCGTTCTGCAGAGGCCTATGGAGGTGCAGTGTGAACAACCCTGACTCACCCAGAGAGCCCAACTCAGTCTGAAACAAACCTGCCTTGCCTGTGACACTGGCAGGGCTCAGGGTGATGAACACACCACCTTGGCATCTGAGCCACACTGGCCTGCCTTTGCTGAGGGGCACGGTAGCAAACACCAACAAAATTCACCGTGTGTCATACAACCCCAGTAAACATGCTTGGGGGAGAAAGCAAAAGTGTAGCTCAATGTTGTAGCCAATTATGCGTATTATCTAGCATAATACATATGTTGTAGCATTATGTATTATCTAAAGAAAAAAAGGCAGAAAAGCCTCTTCACTGGCTCATTAAAGAGATACTCATTGTCACCATCCTGTACACAGGTAAGATTCAAAATAAATGTGCTACCAGCTGACCATTTAGACACAGGCACTTAGAAGGTTACTCCAGTTAGCCTGTACTTTTTAAGGCAAACCATTAGGTCCTCTCCTTGTGTTTGTAGTTCCTTAGCATAATGGGGCTTTGGTCTGTAACTGATATTCCTACAGCTGTTCAGTAGTTGAGGCATTTAAGGGATATCAGAAAACTGCCCAGTACAACTGGCAGATAGCCTAGCTGGTTGTCACAGGACAAACTAAGGATAGGACAAAGAAAACAACTTCAAAAGAAAAGTAGAAATAAAATGGTAGGATAGTTTTGCACTCTGGCTACACACTAGATAATCTGAATGAAAAAAGACAGCTTTTGAATAGTTGCACAGATATTAATTACCACATTAAGGTAAAGGGAGAATGATGGAATCTAGAATTACTTTTTCCAAGTAGTTTAACTTTAAAAAAAGCTAATCTTTCTTTCGGGTAAATGCAGCAGTAAAGAATCAAAATTTTATCATATTAATGGTGTAACTCAAAGCAAAAAGCCCCATATTATTTCAAGCCCATTTGTGCCTCTAATATACTTGAAATTATCCCAGCCATTGCATGATGAAAAATCTCATTGTTTGCTGAGGTTTTTCATTTGATTAGTTTCCCTCTGGTTTATCAATTTTCTATATTTATTTTTTTGTAACATATTTTAGTTTTTCTAAGTCCAAACATTTTGTTTCCAGTGTCTTCTCTAACTAGCAATAGTAGAATGATATGACCAATTAAACGCAGATTACACTGCATGGTGTATTTCCATTATGTCTTCAGCCTGTGCCTAATAGCACTGTTTTTCTTTCAACAAAATATTTTGGTTTCCTTGAAGAAGTCCAGTGACAGAGATGAAAACAAAGATTAAATTATCCAAACACAGATGCTCAAAAGCAAACATATAAGAACCCCAGTACAAGGATCCTTAGAAAAGTAATGCTTTAATTTGCTAGAGAACAAATATTATGAATATCAGATTAGGGGACATGCTGAGCCTTGAATTTTGAAGGAAGCCACTTCGAGACATCCTGTTTCTTAAAATGACTGATCTTATCTGTGAAACAGCAACATGCCTCATTTGGGAAGATGCCCCAGACCAATAGCAGTGATGGTCAGAGAATTTCAATTTCCAGTCTAAACATACTTACAACCAGTGGACACAATCTGAACAGTCTGTTCCAGGGATTCCCCTAAGTGACGCTTTTTTCATAAGTAATTTCTGTCATGTAAAGGCCAATGGAAACATACATCTCTTTCATCCAATCATCTTTGTGCCCACAGTAATTCTCTAAATCTCTTCAAACAGATATTATACCCTCCACTCCAGCTTCCTACAGACTCACCTACAGGTATCTATTGCTTACTGCTTTTTGTTTCCTTGGACTCTCTGCTCTTGTGTCTGTATTTTTTAGCCTTTTGTCTGTGTAACATACAGTGTTAGCAGATTCATCAGCCATGTGCAAGGGAAGGAGAGAAGCCTCCTTCCAGCCTTCCCCAGTGCACTAGGCCTTCATCCTCATCTTCTAGAGGTGAAGCTGCAGATGACATGGCACATGCAGAGGTCAGCCGGGGGGCACACCTTCAACTCAACAGACTGACACTTGCCGAGCCTGACAGACAGCTAACTTTTCTGACTATCAACAGAATTTTCAGGCACTTGCAGTTAAAGAACATATTTTAAGATGTTGGTTCAGGGAATTAATTTGAACATATTTGAATAGATTTTATTGGAACTGAAAAGAAATAACTCTACAAAAGATCCTAAGAATCCTAAGAAAAGACAAGCTTTAAATAAGTGGGCTGGACATTTTAAGCAATCCAACAGGAATGAAGATTCTTAGAGCCAATGTGTGAGTCAGGGACAGAGCTGGTACTAAAACTTAGCTTTGCAACTTATGAATCCAGGGTCCTTCTAAGGCACTACAGTACTACAGCTACTACAGTAAAGCAGCTTATGTGTATTTTCAGGGTGAGATAAGAGACTGGAAACTGTGCTGCTCACCTAACTCTCAGTTAGCAGCAGGAGGCCAAATTAGATAGATCAAATATCTATCTATGCTGACATTGCTAAAAGCATGTGAAATATAGAACTGCATTAACAGATTCTGTTGTGGACTAGACCTCTTGTTACTCAGGCAACTTGAGTAGGTGATCATTTATAATTTCGTATCGGTGAATTTCCCAGTTGATGAAAAGCAATACTTATTTGAGCTCCTCCACATTCTCTCAGTCTTGTCTTAGCTTGAAGAGAAAGAAAACCCCTCACTGATGCATGAGAAAGCAGGAAAGCAGACACAACAAAAAGCACAGCGTTGCTTAATGAATTGGGAAAGGAATGAGAATATTTGTCTTGTAGCTTTTTGCATACAAGGTGCTTCCCCCAACATCACATAGGGAGTGTGCACTTGGCTTGCTTTTCCAATTACCATGTACCAAGTAAGCAAGGAATAGATCAAGTAGGAAGCTTGAAGGATAATTTTTAATGTCCACTCTGAGGTTTCCAATAGGATTCATGTCCCTGTGTTTTGTCTAACTATAGGCTAAACTGCTACTTGTAAGCTAACTTTGTATAAGTCAGATTTAAAGTAGCTTAATCCATTTACACTTACAGCTGGAGCAGCTTTATTCAATGGGTTCTTCATTAAGGTAAGCTAATTGTACCTCTCTGGTTACCAACCTTCTCCAATACAGATACCCTGCAATAAAGTGAAGCACCACAAATTCAACATGATTGAATGCAGTGAACATATTCTTCACATACCTATGTTGTAAGGCACTTCTGCCTTAGGAAAAGAAAATAGAACTGAAAAATCCCACACAATTCTCTACAAATGAAAGAATTTCAATTATTCACTTGTTTTAAGAATATGATCCACATGTTGTTGGTCAAATAAGTAGGGATTCTTTCTCAAAGGCTGTTATGGTATGAAAAATTACTTGATCACACCAAAGTAGCTTCTAAATGCAACTTTTTTTTCAGCAACACATAGCCTTTCGTTAGTTCTATAGGAATGCACTAACCCTCACCACAAACACAAGGCCTGAGAACGAGTGTAAGGATAAATTAATTAAGCAAATAAAGTGTTAAGTAGCTGATCCACTGAGCACAGGGGATTGTGGTTTCTCTGGAATCACTTACCCAAGCCATTGTCAGGAACAAAACTGTAATGCAATATCACATAGCATGTGAATCAGCACCTTCAAACGTGCTCACCTTTACACTGACACTGGTGCACAGAGGTGCTAGCCTGCAGCCAGAGCTTCTTAGTCCCTGCAGAAGAAAATAAATCATTTGTTGCTTTTCTCATCAGAGATATCTGTCCTTTATAACATTCAGGCTCAAATTTCAGTTTCAGACATGCTAAAGCACAGAGGGGTGATGTGCTTGAATTTCTCCATCAACAATTTGCAGGAATAGAATCAATTATATGCCCCACCAACATTCTTTCCAGCAGGTGGGAGTAGAACTGCTCTTCTGGTTGTTTTCCATCCACAGAACAGAATGGGAACCCCAAGGTATTCAGAATATTATGATATACTGCTGCTCTACATTCATGATGACCTGAAAAGGAGCATACTTCCCAATTTGCAAGAAACCAGCTCCTTGAAGGTTAAACATTATTCAAGGGAGGAAGGAGATAAGCCATCCTATAAAGGATGTCTGTAATTATTAATAAATACAATGAAGGCAAGTAAGACCATCCTGTTGGAAAGCAGTGTGAAAGGAAACAAGGAACCATTTCCTCCTAAAGCCACACATTCACCATGCTGTACACTCCCAGTCACTGAGAGTGTCATTATCAGTCACGTTATAAGGTGAGACCAACTCCTACTGTTCCCTTGGGAACTCATGCAAAAACTTGATAGAAAACAAACTGAAGGCAAACGTATTTGAAAAGTTGGAAGAGAGTTTCCAAAGATACATCTGCATTTTGGTACTTCTTTTCTTAGCAGTAATCATGACATAGACAACAGAAACCTATGCAAGCAAGGTAAGGCCACTTTACAATTATTTCTGCAAGCAGTGACACAGAATTGAGCAGGAAATGCACTGAGAACTGGTAGGCAGAAAAGCCATCTTCCTGTGTAATGAGAGTGCTGCCTGACACAAACACTTCAAGAACCCCATGGCTGCAGAGATTAAAATGCCCCAGAGACAGAAGGACACTGAATAACATAGGCTTTGGCAAATTCACCTCCTGAACGCTGTTGGTTGCCAAGAAAATTCATTCTGACTCACAAGAAGCCATATGTATTGTTCCACAAAAGGATATGAACAAGTGTAATACTGATGGCCCATAAAAGCAGTTAAAAAATACAGCAGCTTTAATAGATTTCTATCTGGTCTGAAGAATAATTCTGGTCTGCAGACCAGAGGCTCACTGAATGGCACTTGTCCAAAAAGACCTGGCGGGTGGCCTGCCTGGGAAAAAGAGAGCAAAAGGACGGAAGCGGAGGTGACCTGGTAATGTGTCAGCAAGGAGTGGCAGGCCTGAAAAAGTCTTTATGGAGCCAAAATGGAATAGAGGCATATAATCAAAGCCTATTTTCCTACAAAAGTTCTGCCCTGCAAAGCCCTTTTTCTTTTTTTGTTTTTAAGGCCTGTGTGACAGGAACCCTGAGTTAACCCCACCTGACCTTCCCAGGACTGATGCTTAGTAATTGATAGTGCTGTTTACACAAGTGTCAGGATATTTCATTATAAAATTTGGCCCCTTAATTGTTAGATTTAGTTCTGAATTATTTCACAGAATGGTTGACTGAAGATCTGCATATTTGTCAAGAAGATTTACAAAGATTTACAAAGCAAAAAAATCCAAGCCATAGTACTGTGGATGTTCAGACTCTCATCTGTTAAAAACACTTTTGGCTTTGCATATCTGTAAGATCTATCTTGGACAAGAGCATGCTTCTCACATAGTCATTAGTCAAACTGCACAGCATGTCTGGGCAGTAACTAAGGTTTATAGTCCACTAAATGGATATGTCAGTCAGAAACTGAAAAATTCTGACTCACCTAAAGCAACAAAAAATGGTGATAGCAAATAATTCAGATCTACACAATAACATTTTTCTACTTTGTTTGATGTTACTCTTTTAGGTTAACTAGCAGAACTCTTCAACTCTGTTTCCAAAAATAACTCTCTTCATCCCATATCTGTAAGATCTTCCCCTTCTACACTGACCAGGCTGGAAATAACAGCCTTCCTGCTATTAAAAAACCTAGATTTCAAAAACTTGTTTGCATGTCACAAATTTCCATGTCTCCACTACTTTCAAGCTTTTAAAAAAATTGTAAAATCACATCCAATGAGGATGTTCCCCTTGCACCTGGTAACTTATCACTCCCTCCGGGTCTGCATCCTAGCTGTTTATATGTCTGTCTAAAAGGACTCAAGCATGCTAACAGTATTTGAAAGAGAGAAGACACAAATTGACAAGATACACCATAAACAGTCCAGATCCACCAATAAAAAGCAGAAATAAAGGAGGTATCAACATCCCTTCAAAAGCTGAAACTGAGAAAAGGTTTAAGAGCCATTTTTCTTACTGGTATAGGCACCAAGGCAAGATTGCCCAGATTTGGAGCCCAGAAACACTGCTGTTCTCTGTAAGTAAAGGAGCTCAGTCTAATTTTTTGCTGAGAATTCACTATTTGTTTTAATGTCCCCACAAACTATTTGGCAGCAGCACAAAAGTTTCTTCAGAGAGCTGTGGGATATTACTGAGCATTTCATGCTCCTAGCTATGCAGTAATTCCCTAACCACTGTATAATTAAGGGCTTTGTTGAGGTCTGCTGACATATTTGAGTACTTGCAGTGCTGCACCTTGTTTCATAGGTCAGACTGACATGCACCGAGAAAAAAGCCAAATTTCTAGTCAATATATTTTTCTGCAAAGATGGATTCTTCAGCAGTCTTTCACTGCTGGTAGAAGTGTAGTCCATCCCCAACTTATCCCACTTGTCCTCCCCTTGGAACATAACCATTCTCTACATTTGCTTTCAGCCACCATTTAAGCCCCAGTGCTCAGAGAACTGACTTGGCTTTCTCGAGGTCAGAGCAGCTAAACATTGAGCCTTTTGTTCTCATCACCCAATGAAAAGAGAACAAAATTCCTGAGTAGATGATTCTATCTTATTTGATCATAGTTTATAATTTCTTCCTTTGTTTCCTGTCATGGACTTCCCTGGGAAAGAAAAGAAGAAGCTTTCCCTGCCTAGTGTGTGATTTCCCTGCCCTTCTGCTGACAAGCCAGATGGCTGGTGCTGACTGGTGATAATATTACACTCTATGCAAGAGGCAAAGGGGAAGTGACCTGTCAGCATTCAAATAATAAAACTTGCAACTGCCACATTTCACTGCTGATGACTTACTCATATTTGTCTTTTACAGCCTTTCCACCCTGCAAAATCCTAAAATTAAAAAAAAGTGAAAATACATTGCAGAATTAAAGACTGATTCTGACAACCTTTTTTCATGCAGGTGCTTCATGAAAGTCTGCTGTAAAATCATGTGGATGACTCATACGAATGTGTGCAGAAGCAAGCACCGTTCTTCTATGCTAAGTACATTTACTGAGAACAACAAATCATTGACTGCAAGATGGGCAGTTACATCTCTTGAACAGGCATTCAGAGAGCTGATAAAGGCTTTAAACAACTTGAGTGGCAAACACGGATCACCTTCAATTGCCTAACTTGTTTTAAGTGCCATTTCATGCTTCATGTCCCATCAACATAAAGATATGAGAACTAATTGAGATGCTATCACACTTCTGCATTTTTCCAGTTCAACACTATCTGTTTCTTTCATGTACAGATATTTCAGATTTAAGGAATTCTGGCTCAAGCTGTGATATATGTAGAGAAAAAGAGAAAATGTTATCTCAAAGGATTTTATATGAGTTTCCAAAATCTCACATATAGAAAAAAGTCACCTGTATTTAGATATTAGTATGTTAAATAAAATTCAGAAGGTGGTATAATAGAGAAGTGATATCCTGGGCAAGTATGGGCATTCTAACCTGCTAGTGTAGTAGAAACTACAGACTGACTTTTCTACAGTGACTAAAACCCCTTGAGGCTTAATGTAATTTAAGCTGCTTTTCTTAAGGAAGTATGTTCAATGTAGGTTTTGGCAACATTTTATTTTTCACACATGATGAAATAACCAGCAAAACATCCTGCCCTTTCTCACACAGATGAAATAAACTCTATGATTTTCCATGAGAAGGCTTAAAAAGCCCCAAAAAACCCACAGAACTAGCTCCAATCTGATCTCTGTTGAAAACATGGTGTTTGGTAGAATATACATTTCTATAGGAACTGAGTGGGGTTTTGCATATCCATTTTATCAGAAATTTTGGATGTTTTCCATAACCATTAGTGCCTCCACTGAATAGGGTGACTTAAATACTTCAGTCACACACTATTCCATGACTTTCTGGCATGTAAAAATGTTGGCTAGGAAAGACACAGGGCTGAAACTCAGGGCATTCCCAGAAAATACTCCTGATTCTCTCATGGTAAGACATCAAGAAAATCTTTGTCAACCTGCTGCAAAATACGAGTCTGGATTTGGTTTATGCATCACCTTTCTATCTATAGAAATGGGACTTTTCTGAATAGAAAGTCTTCAGGGCAAGGAGGGTGACTTAGCAAGCACTTGTAAATTTTCTGGCAGGCTGGAAGTCTGATTTCAGCACTGGCCTCCAGGCAAAACCTTAAAGATAAGCAAGAGATAATGAACTTTACTGCAACTTCCCTGTGAAGCACCTGGATGCTATCAGTGATCATTATCTGACTGCCTTGTCTATTTGATGGCTCTGCATTGCTTGCAGAGGGCTAAGAGTTACATCTAATGGTGTTTCATATATGTACCTGGGAAAAGGTAAGAAATTTCACATATTTGGTAACAAAACAGGTGTCAAAAGCCTCACATATTTTGGGTGGAACATTGCTACAGGACATGCAATTGTGAATAGAATTTCTGAGGATCTGTCCAGAGTACAAGAGGCAAGAGCTGAAATTTTGCTTCCCTGTGAGTAGTGACACTTGAGTAAGTGCCTGCTTCAGTGCAAAGGAAGGTGCTGAGCACTGTCTAGAATAATTTGCATGCTGGCCTTTTATTGTTATGTGCTTCCTCTGTCCTTTAGATGTATACATAATAAGGAAATTTTTCTGGGTCTTTGTGTTAACAAAAAATTACAGCTGTCTTCTAAACAAGTTGTTTGGAAGTAGTCAGGCAGAATGAAGCTGAAAAAATAACAATGCCTGGAACTTTAGGCTGAAAACACCTTTAAAACCTGTTTGTACCCAGAACAGAAAGACTTGGGACTGTTATTCACATAGAAAGATCTGGAGAGGAAGAAAAGTCCATAGATATGACTTGTCCTGAATAAGTCTATCATAGAAATATAGGAAAATTATAGAAGTGTGTCATTTTATCCCCTATGTCTGTAATATTCTTTTAAATCCCAAAGGGCTAGGGAGAGTGGTTCTGGTGTAAGATGGCATATATGAATTCTACTGGTGTTCTAGTTTAAAATAAATGTGCAATGTTGCTTTTAATTACCTGTATATAAAGTCAGTCTTCACATTCTCTGTCATCCACCTTCAAAACAGATACAGCATTTCCTCTGAAGTACAAGGATCAAGAACTGTTGAGTAGATAATGATCTAAACATGAATGTGCTTGTAGCAGCAAAACCAGTTTCTACAGGGACATGGACATTCTGTGGGTGCTGCCAATGAATATTTTAATTTTCATGGGATTGCTAACTTGGGAGTTTCCCCACCTTCTGGCTGCTTGCTGAAAATATATGTCACATGATCCTTGAGACAGTGAGTTGATTTTTAAACTTCTTTTCAAGATATCTCCCTTAGTCTGGACCAAAAGATAATAAAACACACATTTTTCAGATTTTGGAAGTTAGTATGCTTTAACATCCACTATGGTAGCTGCTTTCTGTGAGACTTTTTCATACAGATCAGTAATCAGGTGCTACAAATACAAGGCAATTTAATTCTTATTCTCTTTTGGTGGCAGTCCCATCTGCAAGCTGTGATGGTCATGTCTTTTCTGGAGTCATTGAAAGAGCAAACCTTGCTCTGTGACCCTTCACTGACCATGGGCTTGTGCCCACACACATGCTCCTGTTTCTGTTTCTTCCCTTAAGCTTTGGCAGTACTATTGAGAAGCTGAAGTGCTATGCCCTAAAATCATAAACCACAAAGATTTCAGGTTCTAAGTAAGAAAGAAAAAGTAAAGAAAGTAGTGGGTGAAAGGAAGTACTGATAGCCTGATTTGACAGCTGAGAATCAGTTTGAGAAGACATTAAGTTTCAAGAACTACACATGCATGGCAAGATCTTCAGAGTTAGGTAATCTAGTTTAATTCTCGAACTATTCAGTGAGAGAGAGAGCGAGAGAGAGCTGCCTGTGGGTAGTGTCAAGTTCCAAAACACAGTACTTCCACATCCATAACTGGAAGCCAGATCTGGGCAGGTAAAAATCAGAACAGGTCTCTTATACCTGTGACAAAGAGAAACTTAATATAGTACCTGGGTTTGGAGACTGCTGTTTGGTGCTGAGACTGGCTTATTCTGTACAGCAAATACTCTGTCTGATTAACTCTCTCCAGCTGCATTAAGCAGCACACACCATTCTCTTCCTGAAGAATACCCAGCATCTTTTCTTTTTAAGTGTTAGCAAGCTACAGTTTTATTATTAGAAAACATCTGGGCCTATGTGTATTATAGCATAGTTGCTATAGGGTAGCAGGTCAAATCAGTATGCAGTCCAAAGAAAAGCAGCAGATGTCTATTTTCTGGCTATTTTGATACATGTTTAGTTTAGGTGAGAATCTTTCCATGTTCAAGGATGCAAAATCCTAGAATCTGGAATCTCTTGAAACTCTCAGTCTTTAACTATCTGTACTCCTTGTCCTATTAATTCTTGTCTTTTTTTATAATTTCTTCTTCCCTCCCTAACGTCCTACAGGTATTGGGTATTATTAGCTCCAGCCACAGCTCTACAAATGTGAGTTTGACTGCCTTGACACCTTGCAAGTGGTCAGTGGGACAGGCTGTCTGCCTCTGCACAGCAGGCTCTGCTATCTCTGTGCCACACACCCATGAGCTCTGTTTCCCAGGGTGGCACCAACAGACTTGCCTTATATTTAGCTACCACCAGTCCCATGATGTTTCAGAATGTCCTCAGGTAAACTTACTAACTCCTCTGTCAAACCCATGAGTCAAGCTAGACAGCTTCTGCTGTCTCACACATTTAATAAGACGGCCAGTCCTCAACAGGTTAGAAAAGCCTGTGCATTGAATGAAAGAACAACACCCACCTTAACACATCTGCTTGTTTGAGCTTTTCTCAGCCAAACAGCCAATAAACCTCCAATAACCCAGGGAAAGAAACAAATATTCTCCAGTGAGCTGCAATACTGTACAGTGCAAAGAGAGAGCAGGTTATAAGGCTTCTCCTTTAGCAAGATTTGAGGACACAAGGCAGACAGCCAAAAAGCCAGAACTACCTTCTCTTTGCTGGGAGGCCTTCCACAGACAGGCAGTGCTGGAAGAAGAGCTACAATCTCAACAGGTTGTCAAGATGTTTCAAGAAAGAAGGTGGGGATTCTCTCTAGTTTCCATTATGTTGCCATTTTCTTCTCCCCAAAACCCTGCAATCTCAGTTCTCAACAGCGATACAGCTAAAGATAGTGAGCAATTTATATTAAAAGTGTTGGCTTGGATGTTGCCACTATCAAATATCAGCTTGGCCAGACAGACCATCTGGGAGAGATCTGCTAAAAGGCAGCTGCAGCTTGGGAAGAGCTGCATGCAGCAGGAAACAAACCCATTGAAGAGCAGGTGTAAAAGAGTAAAATACAACATAGAAATAGAGGAAGGTGAACTTCCTCTCTCTTGCCTGTGAATCACAGCTCATTTGTTGTTTCCCCAGCCATGCCTTGTCTGTTTGCATGATCCTTCCATACAACTGAGAAGGATGTGGGTGCTCCTGAAAGGCAGAGTATAAGAGATACAATAAACTGGAGAAACATATTGAAGTGTCTGTAGAGCAAGACAGGTTAAGACCATTTCCCTTTTTGATGGGTAATCTAGCTGTGGAAGAGGCACACCCCTGTCTCTCCACACTCTCTTTAGGGGCTGGCTGGTGTGTTTATATTCAAAATTACACAAGCAGCTTTCTGCAAACCTCTGTCCTATTTCACCAAACTCTGCTTCCATCACAGCCCTCTACATTTCCTCTGTTCATGCTCTCAGGATGCCTCCAGATTCCCAAACCTCTTCAGCCCCCATATAGAGCCTTTGAGTAGTCTTTCCTGGAAGCTCACCCTGGCTTTTTGTTAACTTCTCTCACCTGGGTGCAGGGCATGTCTGCATTAGTATGTTCTCATTATCTTATTGTTTGCTTTCCTGTTTTGTTCATGATTTTCAAAATGGTTTCTGAAAGATTTGGCATTTCTATTCCCTGTGTACCTTAATGTGGACTTTGGTTTGTGATGCTCAGACCCCTGATAAGACCCAGGAATGCTTTCACATTTCCATTCTGCCCACAGGGACGGTGTGTTAGGAGATGTCTCCACTACAGTGTACAGTACTCTGTAGGAGGAACAACTCCTTCATGTGTTAGTGGGGCTACTAAAACAGTAAAAGAGAAAAAACTCAACAGGAAAGGCAGATGTGAGCGGTACCTTCCTCAGACAATCTCATTGACTTCAGCTCTGCCACTCTGAGCCACAAAAGGCAGTGGGGAAGGGAATCCAGGAGAAGTAAAGTGGGGCAATGAGCTGCACAATACAAGCACAACTGACATGTTGCAGAACAAGACACAGGCCCAGTCAAGTCAGAGCATCACTCAGGCCTGTGAACAACAACTGGGTGTTGCCAAAGTCCAAAAGCAGCTGCAGGCAAGTCTGTAGTGGTCACAGAATGGCAATTCAAATTTCTGAATGGCAAAGGAGGTGGGATTGAGTTAATCAGTCTGTGAAACGTGATAAAAAATTAAGTATGCAGGACACTCTCAGAAAAAGAGTACACAGCTGGTACATAATTGAAAAAGTCTCTATAGTAGTGTAGCAGTCATTAAAAAAAAATCCAGTGTCTTGGGTTAAGTGAAAATATGGATCTTAGCCAAGAAAGAAAAACATACTTTAACTATTTGCCAAATACTTGTGGACTGTACTTTAAGACTTAGGTAAGACACTACTGGACACCTTTGGACAAAACTGATCTCTCAGGTAGTGCTAATGACATGAGATATTTCAGGAGAATTTCTACATCATCTCTACTGATGTTGACATTCCCTTGCAAACTCCAAAAAGTAAAACAGAGAGAATTACATTATTTTCCCCAAGAAAAGTATTTGGCTTTTTTAACTCTAGCTGTGCAGGAGCAAGCTCAGTACCAGGCACTTGCACATGCAGAGTTATTTTTCTCTAAATTGTCTATTAAAGGATTTATAAATTATAAATTTTATCTTTTACTATTAGAGGGCTCTCCAAAGCCATATTCTTAATTGGCCATTATCTTACAGTTATGGGACAACCGGTGTGTATTCATTAATTACTTGGTACAGCCAAGTGCCCTCTATCTTGCTAGCATCTTGTCTCAGGAGTCTAGAATCAGAATTTAAATCTTGTTTATTTCAATCTTGTTTCAATCTTTATTTCAATCCTGTTTCCTTGTTTAAAAGGGCACAAAAATATGAACAGGATTTCAGTGGTATAAAAAGTATTTCTTAACCACCTGGTGATAACCACTAGCTGTCCTGCTGATAACCCGGAACCAGAGTTCTCCTTTGTTTTCAAACTTTACTGAATCAAAACTTAGTCCCAAAGACTGTGACTTTGATCTTTTTTTGACATACGCATATATGCAGTGCGCCTGTAAAGGAGATAAATTTCCTTCAGAATTGAAAACCCAGGACTAAGCACTCTGCATAGTTATTTGCTTAACTAATTCAGCCAAAGGAAAAATTTGCCTGAAGGAACATGTCAGCAGTTTGCTGAACAAAGGCTGCTTGTGCTCCAGATGAATTTCCAGACTTTTTCTGATTAAATCCATGATAAATAGTCCATAGACTAACTCCAGTTTGTGAAACACGTTCTGACTATGATGGTTCATCAGTATCTAATTGTTAGAGTCTCAGTTCTTTGTAAGAGCTGAGAATATTCTGTACGCAATTGGACTTTCCTCTTCCCTAAGTTTCATGTTTATTTGACCACAAAACATTTGTTAAAGGTCACTTTCATAACCATCATGAAAAAAATCCTTGAATCTCATATAACTCAGGCCAAAATTGTAATGGTGATTTGCTATTTTTACTGCCATGTGACAAATGCCAATCCAGCTGCTCTGTTCTCCCTCCCCTCCTCCACTGCCACCAGGAGATGACACATACAGAGCAGATTGTAGGAAAAAAGTCTGCTGTGAGCCAGATACTTTGGTTTCCCAGGCCTGCAGAGCACTATGTGAGAGACAGGTATCCAGATACTGCCTTTGAATGAGCAGCACAAAGCTGCACAACTCTCTGACTCTCCTGCACAATTCCTTTCTGTATATAAAAAGAAACAGTGAATGAGTCAGAAATAGAGAGAATATGGGAAAAGGGCAGTCATGTTTCTGACCAGGAAAGAATGGGGATGGAAGCCAGCTCTGTAGACTGGAGCAGTTTGTCCAGCTGTCCCTGCCACACAGCTACTCACAGAGCACACACTGAAATGGTTTCCTGCAGCACACTGCTAAAAGCCAGAAAGGCACCCGGGAAGCATCAGGGTGAACAGCAGAATTACACCTGAAGTTGCTGTGGAATGGAACAAATACTTAATCTCAGCTCATCAGTTATCCCAACCCAGCTCACCCTTCTTTATTTAATGTTGTCTCAGGATTCTGGTAAGGAGGAAAAAAAAAAATCACGTTTTCCTGTACTAGCTACAAGTATTCCAGAATATCGAAATTCCAGGTATATCCCCTTGCACTTGATTCTGTATATTATAAAATGCATTTATAAATGACCAAATCTATTTTTACTCACTCTATATGAACTTGGAAAAGAAATCTTGAAGTGTTTGGCTTTTTGGTTTTTGGTGGTTTTTTTCTGTCATACATTCACACTGGCATATTATTGCAGAAAAGCAGGCAAGTGCTGAGATGAGAACATTGGTTTACCATTATCTGAATGGTCACAGAGTGCTGAGTTTTGCACAAAATAATTTTTTACTTCAAAGTTTCTCAGAAGATCTGAGTTGTTTGCACAGGTTTGCTATTCTAGGGTTGCTCACAAGTGCTGAACTGTAGAAATGTTTGTTATTGTGTTAAAGACACTGAGTGCTAGACGGTTGTTTGCATTTTCTTTTGGTTGGTTTTGGCTGCTTTGTTCTTGAGGTTTTTTTATAATACCAAGTATCAATTGTACTGAAAAAACCCAAACAATTAACCAAACTCCTAAGCCTCCATTAAAACTAATTCCTTAATTATTTATCTGTTTAATTTCTCCAATTCCTTGTGGCAAACAACTGTAAAACCAGGTCCTGAGATTTCCATTTAAAGTGCTAGGCAGCATAGAGGAATGTAATTGCAACAATTATATGTGAATTCTTTAATTTCTTAACAATTTCTTAAACTATCAACAATTAATGACATACAAATCTTATAAGTGATAGTGTTCTTATATATATATAAATATAAATATAAAATCTTAGAAGTGATACTAATATTTTTCTGATGAAATACATAAATCTCAATCATATCTCAGCTGCAGGTAAATTTTGCTCCCATTTGCACCATGTAAACAAAGTAGCTCTGCTTATTTAAATTCCTGTGGTATCCTGAGGACCAGATTTTGCTAGTCAATTAAAAGTCCTAAACATTAGAGATCAGATGCAAATGACTCCCATATTACTTTACAGACAGGTTTTCATCCTATAAAAGAGAATGTCCAGCACTCTTCATGCACTGTTATGTGTATCAACAAGCACAATCTTTGCCTTCCCCATTTTTAACGCCCTTCAAATAAAGTGAAAAACAGATCAGGAATATGCAGACAAGAAGCTTCACTTTGGATCTTTTGAACAATGGAGTCATTAATAAAGGCAACAGTTCTTACAGGAACTGTGTGCTTTGGCCCTAAAGCATTTAAATGCAATTTGGGCATTTAAATCCTCAGCCAAAAATGCACATTAAAAGATCATGTTTAAATAAGAAAAAAAATCTGCCTAAGAACGATTTACTTCAAGGATAATTACACTATGCAGTAAAGTTAGAACTGACATAAAAGAAACAAAGCACCCCTATGGTAAGGTTTTTGGAAAACCTTTATAAAATTCCAAAGTATTTTTGAAATATGATTTGAAATTATTGCTTCTTAATGAACAGATGCATACCTGTGAAGAAGCCGTGCCTTACACACAGACACCAGCTTTGAAAGGCATATTTTACAATTATGGCTGCTGAGCAAGTCTCTTCTGAAAGAGGCAAACACTACTAACAAAGCCTATCTTAGAACCCAGAATTTTATTCTTTCCTTTTGCATTTATTCAAAACTATAAAACCTGAGCTTTTTCCAACTAAAGATGATTTCCTATTAATGTTGTCAACAAGAAATTGCTGTCTCTATGCTGTTTTCAATTAGTGGACAGTTGGAATTAATTATTATGACATCTGGTTGGTCCAATCTGTGAGATTCACTGAGTTCACTGTCTAGCAATTTGGTGGTCAAGCTGAGGGCAGCTGCTCTGTGAATGGGCACCACACCACAACATTCACCCTTTGACTGGTTTTGCAACTAAGCCCTTTCTTTTCCATGGTCTCTTCTTTTCTGTAAGCCTCTTGCTACCGGCCAGCCTCATCTCTTTTCAAGGTCTCTCCCACACCAGGGTGCTGTGTACCTTTGGTACATAGCCTGGGTAGTGCATACATTCTCACTGTAAGTTTCCACATTGCTCTTTTTCATTGAACATTTTCATGGAAAGATGCCTGAAACTGATCTTTCCACAGTGTTTGTGAAATACATTTCACCCAGTTCCCAGTGGGAAATGAGCTTAGAGACGAGTAAACAGAATGTAATCAACCCTTTATAACAACTTTCTGGTTTACATCAAACTTCTACCAACACCAAACATATGTCTGCAACTGACAAAATGCTTGTCCATCATTTGAGAAATATTTACAAGGGGAAGTGATGGGTCAGGAAGAAAGTGACCTATCCACAAGGGCGAGCCTGCCATTTTGATAGCTGCCCTAGGCTGCTCTCTCCCTCAGTATGGTAAGTAGCTCAGTATATTGCTCAGTATAGCTCATTAGATGGACAGCTGGTTGAACCACAACCATACAACCTGCCTGACAGCCCCCTCTGGCTGTGCTCATAACTGTCCTTAATCTGGAAAACATCAGGAGAACACTGTTGGTGGTGACAGAGCACTGGTCAGTGTGCTCAGGACTGTAAAGATTTTGTTGCTGCTGGTGGGAATCTCTAATTTAAAGTTGATATGGCATTTAACTTCAATCTGTGGAGAAACTTCTGAAGACATGCTCTGTGATCCTACCAGTAGCCACCATGCAGGGCCACATCCTCACTTTTGCACAGTGCAGATGCCAGTCTGAGTGGCAGAGGGAAATCTGACCCCATTTTCACAATCCCGTGCACTACAACTAGGTCAGTGACTCATACCAGTGACTCACTACAGTGCCTGCTGATTATAAACATTTCACTGGATGCCTGTTCTTTAAAAACCTTGCTGCAGAGGCCAGGACTTCACACAATATAGCTGCTGAAGTTGGTGGGTTTGAATTTGAGATGGAATATACAAAAATTACCCAAAATCCATAGAAAAGCAGATTTATCCCTGTCATCTCATTTTTTGGCTCTACTGATCAGTAGCCAGGAGAGGAAGACAAGACACCAGCTTCAGCTTGCAATCTTCAGTCGGCAAAAGTTTGCATCATTACTTTATCTCAACATGGCTCTATGTTTAGAACCACGGCTCTGGGTTCTATGTTTAGAACCAAGCTGTAATACAGTGTATCACATACTGCATCAATTGGGAGTCTGTTAATGACTGCAAGAAGAAAAATTATCACCTCAAATGCTTTAAAGAAAGATTTTGCTTCAATTAATGACATTTTCAAAGTACAATATTTTGTGGGTCCTATAATTTCCTCTATGAAATCCATGCTCCTGTGCTTCAATTCTTTTTTCCAATCATCAGGAAGGTATAAAAAGGTAGCTCACATTCTCCACTGCTTTGATACACCAAGCAACCTTGAAGTATTAAAGCAACTGCAGAAAGTCTTGCCATGAAATTGTGAAATTTGGCAATACTGACAAACAAGAGTGGCTTATAATTAGCTCATAGGAGCACCCAGCCAGGCAAGGAAACAGAGTTATTACACAGACTCCTTTGGGTCCACTTTGTGACATGGTGTCTATGTAACACCTCAAATGTTTCCACGAATTTATTAAACATGACCAGCATAAACTCAAAATTCTAGATTTTTTTGCTTTCTTTATTGAAACTTCCGTAATTTCTGAAATGAATCTAGGTTTTTCCTCCTTGTAGTGTTCCCTGAATCTGTGCTGCTGGGGTGGAGGTGAGGCTGCAACATTGCTGGGCAGCTAACTTTAGGAATTCTTCAAATTCCTTATATTCAGCCTCAGGAGAAAGGTGTGGCTTGCATGACTTTATTGTGGCTGATTTAATTTGTTTACTCCTTTACCTAGTGCCTTATAAGTGGGTTTGGGTTCAGCACCTCTGCCTTTCTTATGCAAGTAAGAATTATGACATGCTCAGAAGGTAAAGAGCAAAAACAAAACAAAACAAACAAACAAAAAACCCCCCAACAACGACAAAAAAGGTATTCTCAGTAATGTGGTGAATTAAAAATTGAATTTTACAGAACGGTTCTGAACTGACAGCTGCAGTCCTGATAGCTGTCCTCAAACTCTGCTAGTCAAATCCTTGGACTTTCAAACTTGTGACAGACACATCACTTCCCCTGCAGACCACTTCCACTTATGAACTTATTAACACCAGGAAATGGTGTCTGAGAGAGACATGTGCTTTGCTTGGAGTGCCCACTTGGGCAGACTGTGGGATGGAACACTTCCTCTTGACATCAGAGCTCTTCAATATCCTGCTCTGCCATGCTGGCTCTTCTCCGTTTTCACCACTCTATCTGCTTCCCAGGCAAATTACCTGCACTAAAATAGGTCCATCACTGTAACATTCACTTCTGGAAAGAAAAGACCCAAGCCCCACAAACCATTAAAATGCAATGTCCTTTGGAGCTACTCTGAGCTTGCCTGCACTCGTTGGTAGCAGGTTGTCCCTCAGTTTTGCTCCAGCACATGGTTACCCAGGGCGGCACTCACACATCTCCGCGCTGGGCGGCACGAGGCCGGCAGGACGCGGATTCCTCTCAGGAAAGTGCTCAGTGACCAACAGTGCCTGCATCATGGTTTGGATGACGACACTCAGGGCAAGAAAATTTGGCACATTCTCTGAGACTTGTACATGGGAGGACACATGGTCTCTTAAGGGTCATGTTCTCTCAGCCTTATCCCTCAGCTCTTCACTAACAATGAAATAACGAAACAATTACTTAGAAGCACCACCTACAACACCACTCACAGCCCAGTGTTACATCTGACAGCTGCACTGCTATTACAATGGCTTGTTTTTAATGACTGGGTTTTCTTGGCCAAGGTCTGATTCAACCCATAGGGAAAGGAAAAATTCTACAAATTCTGAAATACTGCCAGCTCTTTCTGTAAAAATATGTCCTTGGGGGATGGGGAGGGGGTTCAAATGCGTTGTGATTTGATGTCTTCCTCCTCATTTCTGTGAAAAGAAGTGACAGCCTGTGACTAAGGAGATCAAGATATAGACAATGTCCACTGTGAAAAGGTGGTGGAGCAATATTTGGAATTAAGTCATTGATGATACAATGTCTATTCTCAAAAGAAAGGGTGGCAGGAAAGTGAAAAGTGTTTTTTTCTAAATGTGACCTATGAATAAAAAAACTTGAACATGAACTTAAACCAGAAAAATCTTATCCATCCTTCATTAAGCTGTTTTATTGTCTCACCTCCTGTTTTTGCTTAGCTGTCATGACTGTGAGAGGGAAATATGGAAGAAGACAACGCGAATTTTCCCAAATGCAAACCCTCTGTTCCCTGCATTGTAACCCCTCTACAATAAATTACTTTCACCCCAAATGTCAGGTTGCCCTCGTGTCAGTGGCAGTTCCGGCACTTTTCCATCTGTTGCAGAATCAACTCCATGGTATTTATATTTAGAAGTTTTGACAACTTTATCCTCTAGATTTGCATGATTGTGTGGGCAAGCTGCTAAAAATAAACATATTATTTCCAGTCTACCACAGTCTGTGATAACAAGAATGTGATAAACAAGTATGTTTATCATAGTATGTGATAAACAAGAATTTGAGGAGAAATTTAGAAAACTGCCAGGGTTACACAGTATCATGATGAAGTATAAACACCATGGATATTTTTCTTCTAATTAAAATACTTCAAATTCATGAACTCTAGTTAAGAAATGCATTTAAGCAGATTTTTCATTTCCACCATATGTGACTTACACAGATCTCACAAGAAATGATTTCTTGAATCAAGACAATTTACATTTTAATTACAAAGTGCTCTCCTACCATACTGACCTGATTATAAAGTCATTACATCAAGATGGATACAAAAAAGGTAAATCTCAACTCATTCTAAATTTACAGTTTCATTGTGGATTAGACAGTGGAGATGAAAATACAGTGCTTCAGAATACTTGTGAAGAACAATATGTATTGCTTTGAAGACAAGCAAAATAAAGATGAAGGCAGAGATCTGGACAAAGACCAGAGAAGGGCAATATGAATGCTGACTCAACCAAACAGCATGGCCTAAAAGAAAAGGTTGAAGAAATTGGGATGACAGCATCTGGAAAAGATATAACCATGAAGGACCAGGAGAAAAAAGCCAGGTCTAAGGTTTGTAAGATAAGAGAAGATGTTATTAAAAGAACAGTGACGCACTTTTCTCCAGCTTTGATGGTAGGGAAAACAAAAAGTACAATATGTGGAAGCTGAGGTTTAGTACAAACACTGTATTACTAAGAAAAAAGCTCTTGAAGAAGTTACCTGTGGAGGTTTTAACTCCCATTCACAGGGGGTTTGAACACAAATATGTCTCAGGAATTTATAACTAATGTAGTTATTTATTACTAGGAATTTATGTAATGTAGGAATTTATAACTAATGTATAACCTCCCTCAGTAGGGAGATTACATGACCTCTCAAACCTCCCTTTCATTTTCACATTTCTGGATCATTTTAGTCAGATAGAAGAAAAAATAAGCACAGAAATATTAACTTCCCTAAACTGAGAAAGTCTTGAAAGAGCCAAGAGAGATCACAGAATTGGATTTCAATTTCTCTCTATAAGAGAAATCCCTGCTATGCACACAGCACTGAGCAAATGCATTCCTAAAACCATCAGGGAAACTCCCAGCTCCCTCCTCCTCCTTTTTGTCCCTCATATATTAAGTGTTAAGACTGGCAACTTAATGGTACTGAACATCAGATCAACTGAAGTAACAATGTTAAACAGTCCCACTTTTTAACAGGGATTATGGACAGAGAATGTGAGAGTGTCCTGGTGGGGCCTGTGAAAGGATACGTGACTCCTCGGTGTCAACCTTTGTCACTCAGCCTGCCCACCCTGAAGAGCAGGGCCATGCAGTGGCCATCTAGAGCCACACCTCAATTTCCTTTCGTGCAGGGAGGCTGCTCTTCACATTCCTTTTCTGTCACAGATAGCACAGCCTCTGCAGGCTGGCCTGCATGATCAACGAGTACCAGATTTCTTATCCTGGCACACTAAATGTTCTTCAGAGCAAACCAGAGAAACCTGCTTTTTTTGGTTTTGTTTTGATTGCCATAGGGTAGATATGGGTTGGGGTTTCACTGGGTGGGGTTTTAAAAACTGGTTTGTCTTTGACCCAGGACTGTTTAATGTTTTCAAAACAGCAAGAAGGGTAGAATAGAGATTATCATTATTCAACATGAAAGACTCAAATGGTAGGGTATGAGGGTGAAGATCAAATAATAGGGTGAAGATCAGGTTATAATTTTGGAAATTTTGGCAAACTAGAAAAACAATTTTTAAAAAATGCTAATCTCTTTTGGCAAGTACAAGATAATGAGCTTCAATGAGAAGATGCCACTGGCTGGGATCCTACTGTGCCAGCAGCAGGTCTGTGGGAAGAGATTCCAGGGTTATAATCATTCACAGATGAGTCAACAACATCATGGCATTGTGAAAACAGCAGGGTCTGTACTCATTGTCTACATTGGAGTATGGCCTGAAAGGCAGAGGAAATAATCCCACTTCACTATCCCCTTGGGCACTTGCAAAGCCTCAGCTGCAGCACTGAGCGTGGCTCGAGGTGCCCAGAAGGGCACACACCAGCAGGAGACAGAAGGAACCCAAGCAATGCATTCAGGGGCTCAGGAAATGCTGCCTGTGGGCAGACATCAGACACACTGCAGCAGGCACAGGCAAGAGGTGGGTGCCATACGAGTCTTACAGTACATCAGGAATCTAGAAATAAAATGTTTAAATGCCCATGGTAGACAGGACAACAACTAATGGATTCCAGTTGCAGTGCCCGATTTTCATCAGAATAAATTGATGAGGAACATATACTGCCTCTGTTAGCATAGGTTTTTTTAAGCAGGTGAAACAATGTCACATATAGAATGACCCTGCTTTTGGACAGAGGGATGAACCCAAGGTTCCTTTGAATATGATTTTTATAATTTAATAGAATTAATTTTTATAATTTAATAATTTATTGCAGATGGATCATTCCTGAACTTAAGACTATAAAAGAAAATGAATCTAAAAATTTATGTACAACTCTCTGCCTCTCAGATGACATCCTTCTCAAGACCATGTGGATGTGAATGTTACCAATTCCTGTTATGATATGTAGAAACAAAAATACTAACATGGGAAAAAAAGAACCTCAAGGAAATCATTCTCTTCCTCTTTAACACAAGTTCCTTCTCTGTCCAACAATAAAAAAAAATATTCTCTGGTTTATGCCTATTATGGAAATGGTTAAGTCTTTGACACACTAACCTCAAATCTTTCTAACAAACATTATTCCCTCCATAAATTAATTCCTTGCCCAACATTATAATCCATCACACAGCCCAAAGCCTCAGTGAGACACGCTGCCTCCAGAAGCCCAGGAATTAGTTAAACTATTTAATTTGCTATGACTGCAGGTTTATTTAATTTCCCTAAGCCTCAGTTCTTATTTCCTGGGAATATTAAAGCTTAAAAGCATGACTGTCAAAGAAAAGTCACTGAACAGATACATCACAATATACTCAAAACATTATTTTCCTTGTCAATACATACAAAAATAGGGACTAGGTTAAGTAGTATGTTGTCTAGAAAGCTTATAAACTAATCCTAATACACACAGCTTTTAAAATTAACGGTATTTTATCAATATTTTATTTTGCTATTATTTGGAAGATGCCTCCAGCAGCCACAGTCTCAAAAAGATCCAAAAACCAGGAAAAACACAACCCTCACTTTCTTCCCTTTTCAGAAATGGCTTCTGTAATTGCTAAGAGATCTTCAATGACTTGCAGAAGATAAGAGGTATCTAGATTCAATAAATACATTTTCTTCATGAGAACATCTGAAATTAAAGATCTGTTTTCCCAGGTGGAAATATTACTATAATGAAAATCCTTATGAGAGCATTTTTATGATGACTGAGGATTCAAACTAAGAGAGAAATAAAGTTTTCATAACTCTCATCCATACTCAGGGGTTAGGACACTTGGATCAAGGAACTGAACTTCATTTCCTGATTACAATCCTGCAAAGAGTAGGCTGCAGAAGAGAAAAAAATCTAGACATCCCCACCATCTGCTAAGGAACTAGATTCACACAGTGCAAGCACTACAAGCAGTAGCAGAACTCAGATTCTGACAGAGAACATGGACACAATCCTGTAGCCAGGGAAATCCTGGGTTCTTGGCTGGATAAGAGAGACAACCAGCACAGAGCTTTTACTGCCTGTAAAAATCTGTCTGAAAAGACAATTGTCCTTCGTTCAGTTTGATGAAGACACTTGTAAGACACAAAATACTGGTGTGGTAACACGATGGCTCTTGCTCCCCTTTCTGCATCTGACATAACCACTCAGAATGAACTTTCCTGTCTGCCTCTCCTGATCTCACAGAATTTGTTAACATACAAGAAATTTCAAAGATATGCTAAGATCTTAAAGTCAAACATATTAATAGACAAATTGTCAAACAGGAATGGTTTTCTAAACAAGGCCTCCAAAGTAATAAACCACAGAAAACCAGAGGTTACAGAGGATGGACCCAGCAACCTCAGCTCTGAAAAAAGGGCCAAGAACAATACTGGGGACACTGACTCATGGAGAGCTCTTTAAAATCCTGAGTAAACCACTGCACATCTGCATTATATCCTGCAGAAAAGACAGACTTGGAGATTTTATAGACTCCTTTCATATAACCCCTTGGGGTTATATAAATGATTCTTGGGCAATCTCAGACAAGAAGTAACCGAGTTTAGGAAATATAGAACTCCTCTGGTTAATGTGGCTGAACTAAGATGAAGACAAGTAACTGATAAGCATGTCAGCTTCATCCCTGTATGCCATTTGTGCCTCTTGAGATTCACTAAACTCAGGTTCATTTGATAAAGGCAAGGAAAAGTTGCTTCACTTGCACAGGAATTCAACTAGTAAAATTCAGATTCGTCTCAGAATTTTAAGAGCCTACTTAGCTTTTGACAGAGTATTCCTGAATTCAATGGAAAAGGTCTGAAACTTCTATTTTTCCAGTATATCACTTGTATCTGGTAACAAAAGATGCTACAGGGGGGTTTATCATAGTAACTGCATCAATGGCTACCTCAAAAATCCCATGCTTTTGCATACAACAAAAAATCTGTTACAGCCCCATAAAGGACAGACTGCACTGTAAATGGGTTTGGTTTTAACATTCACACTGAAGGCTTTTCTGGTTTGCAAATATTTCATGAGTCACTTCTGATTTCTTCATATCTAGTCACTGGGTCATGTGAACATAACATTTTCACAAGTATCTGAAAACTATTTGAATGAAATCTCACAAATGATTGTGCTTCTATGTCTTACAGTACTTGCAATGTTGATTCACCAAACTCCATTTGTCCTTTTCAACATATTTTTTCTCTAGAATATTGTTATCAAAATACATTTACATTGTATAGTGCCAGAACTGCACTCAAGGCACTTCAAACTATCACACTGTATCTAATATAAAAGAGAGAAAGTCCTGTCTGATCAATACTATTGAGCTTTTAAAATTAGTCAGGAAAACAATGTGACAGCTTTCTCCATATACTCATAATTTATGGGAGGATTATTTTATTTCCTAGGTTGGGCTAAGTTTCTGAACATGTCCCTAAATTATACAGATTTGCCATGAATTCCATAAGCAATTATCAGAAAAACAACAGCTGAAGCCAGATCTGAAAGACTATTTCCATTACAGAACAAAACAGTATAATCATGGTTTAGTTCCACATCAATGCCATCAGAGTAGCTATGCCAATATGCAGGAAAAACAACAGAAGGTCCAAAAAGTTACTTATTTTACTCCATTTCAGAATTTTTTTTGGTTCTTACCACAAGATTATTCAAGTTCTTTACCATATTAAAATCAAAATTCTAAAATATAAAACTAAATAATCTCATTCATATTCATTCCTCATTATACTGACATGGTCAAATAAGAGAAGCAAGATTTACCCTTGCAAAACCTGTTTTCTGTCTTACTTTGAGAACATCATCTTTCAACATTCTCTCTATTGCAGCTACAGGTTCAAAAAATTGTTGGGAATAAAGGTAAGATTTTGTGGTATAAAACACTGAGTTAGCCTTGGAATATTTTTTAACACAAGAGCAGTATTACGAATTCTGATCCCCATCAGCAGCAATTTTAACTGAGGAGCAGCATGGCTTTTAACATTCTTGTACTTCAAATTAAAGTCAATTCAGAAGCTTGAGATGCTGCTTACCTCCTAACAGCACTACTTCTTTCTGAGCTACAGGTTTGATGAGGCACCCCTCTTTTGGAGATCTCTTTTTTAATGTACATTACAAGGAGAAAGCATGTCTAAGGCGCACCTCCAAAATTAACAGAGAAGATAGATACAGAAAGTTGGTTTGCAGTCACAGCAATTGTCTACATTGCCTCATGTTTCCTAACATCTTGTGATCCTCCAGGCTAACCAAACCACTGGCTTCTCTTTCCCAATAAACTTAAGCTGGCACAGTATTCTTGTGTTTGATTTTACAGCATTAACCCTTTTCCTAATTATCTGTAATATTTTACCTCTTTATCCCTGAAAAAATTTGTATTTCAATTTGTATTTGTAATTTACTGATTTCATCCATCAAAGACTGCTGTGTGGCTTTAATGGGTTTTCAAACCTTGCCATGTAGCCAAAATAATTATTTGGAATTGAATGGAGCAAATGTTTTTTCAAACTTGTGTATTTTCCTCCAGTTCCTTTTAAAGGAATTTAAATTAACTGAAATTGAGCACACATGGATACAGGATCAAACATGATCCATCGTACCAATGCAATGACACTCTGAAACAGCACAACTGTCAAATAATCAATGTCATAGAAGTGGGGCACCAAAAAAGGCAGGCCAGAGGGAAAAAACCTGAGACAAAATCACAAAATTCATGAAGGAATGTGGAATGTGGATAGATCAGTCAAGGCCTGAGATGTAAATTCAAGGGAAAAAAAAGCAAGTTGGCTGGTGGTTAGTAGTCATTAACAAACTGCACGTAACAGACCAAGAGAGTCCTCAATGTACGGAATGCAGTATCTGTGCAGAGGAAATGAATAAAGATGACCCTACAAGGCTGACAGTCTATTCAGTCTACAAGGCTACTTAAGTCACATCCTACTTTGTCAGGAAAGGCAGCCCACAGTTATGTAAAGCAAGAGAGACTTAGCGTCAAGTCACAATTGCATAAACTTATTTACAATAGCGTAAATAAAGGAAGCAGCTGAAAAAGATGTTGAAAACCTGACTGATGTTAGGCAGTCCTCTTGCTCATGCAATTGCAATCCTTTCACCCCAGTGGGGATCAGCAAAGTCACAAAGGGGCAGGTATATCTAAAAACTGTTCCTTGCCATCAGAAACACTGAACATGCAAAGAAAGGTTAGTTTTATGTTGGATCTGAGGAATGAGTCATATGAGTTGCAAGCATGTGGCCTATCCTCCTGTGTGCCTTCAAGTTCAGATAAGGTGACACCTGAGAAGAGGCCATATGGTATGGCTTCTAAGGAGGAAAGCAGATAGCAGAATTTCAATTTATGTTTTACTTAATCCTGGCAAAATCATAAAGATTCTGGAAGTTAGTACTTAACCTCCATGGTCCAAAAGTTTGAAAATTCATCCAGACTTCAGAATGATGCTGTTTTTATTAAAATTAAAATATTTCCTCGCAGCAGGCCCCACACATACTTCTCTACTCTTTCTAGCAGGCACTAGCATCTGTATTGCACCTCCACTTGTCCCAGCAGGATGATATTTGCCTTTTCCAACATGCCCCTCTTAATCCCCATTGACTTGAGAAATATTTGAGTATGTAGAGCAGAGGAAAACTGCTCACTTTATATCTCTTAATGATCCTTGCATTACCCTTGTTAAATGCCTGTGGAAGTGTGTTTTCTTCTTAAGGAAAAACATGTTGAAGTTCATTTAGTATTTCCTATTAGTATCAAAGTAGCTAAAGGGCAATCTTCAGTCATTCTCACTTCGAGGGCAAGCAGACCCTTAGCCTTTTCTCCTTCCCTTCCAAGACATATAAAAATAAGGGACTGATGGCAGAAGAATTGTTGAAATTTACTCATCCCTTTGGATATTTGGTACATGAGAAATCTTTGCTGAATTAACTTCATATAGGTTTAAGGGTGTAATGATATTAATTTATATGCAGCATGAAGTTCTTTAACCATCTTTCCAGTCCAGAGACAGGAATTCTACAGAAGTTCAGGGGTTTTTGCTACTGACTCACAACATCTATGATCATAAACCAGCACATGAAGATGCTTGTAATTTTCTTTTGAAAAAATGGGCCTTGGTTACTCTAACATCTGTGTTCAGTGGCAGTCCTTATTCCAAACAGTTCCAGTTTTAGATTCGTTCATCATTTCACAGTAATCAGATTAAGATACTGTTACCATTACCAGCTGTTGGACTCTGTCTTTCACACAGGAAACTGTTTTTCCTAACACTGCTCTTTTTTTTTGCCACTTTAACTTTAATTAACAACATTTTGCTTGAAAAATGCAGGATTTGTAAAATATCAGACTTAGAAAAGTGCAACATTATCAATACTGACTGATGGTAGTTCAAAGAACAATAATCCAGATTTTCTTCTGGTGGAGAAACTAATTCCAGGAATTGACAGATAATGGCTGATAATAGTGCTAAAGCTGGGAAGAACCAGATGGGACTAGTGCTGTTTAGTGTGCATATATTGTTTTTAAAAGTCTGAGGTTTCACTTCTCAAGTGCTCTGTTTTGTAAAGAACTAGCATATAAACACATTTTTGGCAGCCAAAACATTCCAGCTGGAATGCCAATACCATGTATCATTGGAAAGTAAACAATTCTTGATTTACTATGTCTCAAATGGAGGAATGCAATCAAACACAAACCCCTAATCTCCACAAAAATTACCTCCAATCATACCTTAGCAAAGACTGCTTGTGATAGATATATCATTTTTAAGACTGAAGATTGAAGTTTGTCAATATTTGTGATATTTATTAGATGGGCAGATGTCTATGAGTTAAGAGGACACAGATACACAGGAATTGACTTTGCAGTTGATGGAAATTATTTGGGAAATCTTTATTTTAGTGTCATTGATGCCTTTTTCTATACTTCAATTTTATTACCTTGCTCTGCCACCTGAACTTCCCATAAGTTTGTTTCTCATTTCCTTTTCTACCAAATAATGCTATATTAGTTGAGTTGCAAATTTATTTTAAGCACGACTTCCTATGCATCTATAAAATGCTTAAAACCACAAAATCTTATTCCACTGTAGGTTTTTGAAGGACTAATAAAGAAAATATGTATAGATTGCAAGGGCTTTCAAAAAATACCTGAAAACAAAGTTTTGGGGTGATCAGCTTAAGATACTTAAGTCAACATCAGAGTTAAGTGCAAACTCCAAAAATTATTAAAAAGGTGAACTGAAGGAGCCACATTTAAAAAAAACCCTCAGCACTCCAATGTACTCAAGGTAGTTGCATACACCTTATGGACGTGAATCCCTAGCATGGCACATGACTTTGGCTAGGTTCTTATTCCTAAATATAGAACACACATATTGAGGTCCTTTACGTAATCTTAAAAACTACTCCACACCCAAACTAAACTAATGTACCATGAATGACCCAGAGCTCCTTTGACTCCATCAGAGGCAGCAGATGTGGGAGCAAATGCAATGGCCCAAGTGCTGGGGGAAGAAGAGGATACTTTGGCAGGCCACTTTATTTCAAACTCAATGAATAAACAAAGCTGTTCCAATTAGTGAGTGCTAAGGATTCCTGTAATAGCTTGTATTTATAAACTGGAACACATTAAATGCTAAGAAAGAATGTGGACTATGCAACAACATAAAAACACAAATATTTATCATTTATTTTAAATCATAAGGTTGTAATTTTCAAGGAAAGTCTGGTATAGGAGTCAGAGAAATATGGGCATCAGGAAAGGTCTTAATTTCAAAAGGGTTTGTTTTTATTAATGATTTTTTTCATAACTACCTTGTGTTTTCTAGAACAGGAGGCTACTTTTCTAAATATTTTCCAACAGAAATAATAGTTGAGGGGATTTATTACTCTGGAGCCATTAAAAATGGAAATAATGAAACCAAAAACATCATGCACAGTCACACACACGGCCCTCAGGGCACTTCAATGTTCACATGATTTCACTTGAAGATATCTAAATGGAGCCCTGGAATGGAACTCAAGACTTAAATCTGCACCCTGTTTTTCCACTGACCTATAAACCATGTAATTTAAACTTCTGGTGCCTCCTGCTGCAGCTAAACCATTCTTTTATGCATTCATGTATGCAGAATATCAGATGCAATTTGCATCAGGTGTTCCCCAGAAAGGTAGTATGTTTATTAGGGTTTTTTTTCTGGATCATGTGTTATGGAAAATTAACTCTGAGACTATTCAGGGGAAATTTAAAACTCTGCAAGGAGACTTTGTCTTACATTTCTGTGTGGGATTGGTTTCGGCGCAGGCGAAGTGCCGGCAGTTGCACAGAGCAGGTGATTTCCAGGGCACAACTGGAAATGAGTAATGACCAGAGCTGCAAGAAATCAAATGTGCTCCTGTGATTGTCTTCACAGGAAGGATCAGGGTGTGGGAGATGACAGCTCCAGCTGGCAATCAGTGGAATATGTACCCTTAGCTATAGCTTCTGCCACAGCTTTCCTTCTACCTCTCACCTATATTGGAGAGCAGGAAAAAACACAAGTTGATCTCTCTTCCATTTTTAAACTGTATTTGCCAGTTTTACAGACATGGGTTTAATATTACCTTTTGTTCTTAAAAAGGGCTGATCTGCTAGCTAGGAAGCACTTAAATACTTTAAATTTTGTTTAATGAGAAAGGTAAATAAAATTCTACTTTTACTTCTATCTTTAGTAAAAATTTTTTAGTGGACTGAGGGAAAGCTGGCTTGAAAATTGGATGCCCTTCTCCCCAGTTCATATCAAGTGACTAAATGTAGTTGGCCCTCTTCCTTATTACAAAAAAAAAAAAAAAAAAAGAAGAAAGAAAGAAAAATGGAACACCTGTTGACCAAAAGCAACACAGAGAAGTATTTGCTTGCTGTGAATACTCGTGCTACTTCCTCCTACTAATTGTACCAGAGCTCTCACTATTACAACTAAAGGTTCTGTAAAAGTAGCATACAATACCACCATCATTACATTTCCTAATTGCATCATTGAAAACAGTGAATACAACTGTTTGAAGGTCACAAACTGTGACGTCAGTGGCATTTTAAGGGTGTGGTTTGGGACATATTTTGACTCACTATTTGTAAATGATCAGTATAGTGACCAGTCCGAAACTGAGCTACTTCATCACAGTGTAAGATGTTTACCGTTTTTCAGAAATTTTTCTAATTATTTAAGTAGTATTCATACATTAGTAACAAAAATGCAAGGCTGCTTTCTTCCTATATGCACTGAATACTTTTCTTTTAAAACACAGTGTGACAAGCACAATATCTGGTAGTACCACAGCATCTTTGCAAAATTGCTGTCAGCTGTCAAGACTGCACAGCTCTAGGCTGTATGTTTGCCCATGGGAAACAATAAGCAGGGACTTGCAGATAGAACAGCCTGAGTTCTTTTGAAACACCTGAAAGTTAAAATGGGAAGTTGTTTATCTACTTCTAATCACAAGTATTAGTCGAGTCTGTGAAAGAATTTGAGAGTGAAGACATTGTGACAGTTTCTTTAGTCCATCTGTGAATACTGATTTTTCACTGAAATCCTACCTGGGGACTAAGTACTTTGGTGTTCCTGAGTTTTCAGCCCAGATGTTAGTGTGAGCAATTTCTGAGTTTCACTTCTACCTCAGCAGTTAAAAAACAGCAAGAGTTCTTATGATACATATTTGAGAGAACTACACTGGTTATTGAATGTGGGGTTATCATCAGATAGAACTGCTCAGACATAGATGGAAACCAAGATGAATAGGAAGCCATACATTTCAAATTCTTTTTGTAATTTAGGAGAAAACAGCAACTTGACTTACAAAAACAGGCTACTAGTCTTGCAATTTGTGAACCCCTCACTCTTGTAGTCTCTCTCTTCTGTGAATAAATTGGTGGGACATATAGTCAAATCAGCAGCATTTAACATACAGCTAAAAAATAAGTAAAGGACCCCACACAGCACTCAGACCAGAAAAACAACCTGTTTCAATAACCACCTGACTGCCTCAAACAGCAAACAATCTGATGAGAGGAGGTAAGCAAAACCCCAAGAGGTGTGAGGAGCTGACAGAATAATGGTTCCCGCTGGACATGCCTCTGATGGTACAAGGGTAGCTTTGTGGGAGGATATTCAGCCTGCTCAGGGAAAGATTGTCCCTCATGAGATACTTGGGGAAAATAGTTGAATGTGGTGAGATAGAGCACAGGATGGAGGTAGGAGGAAAATGGACAAGTCACTGATACCTTTCACACAAATTTCTCAGAGTACCCTCATCTATCTTAGGAACACATCCTACTGTAAATATGACATACTACAGTAAATATGACTAATTCATGGTCCTCCATCAGTCAGCTACTTTGGTCATACTACCTTGCTTTTCCTCTTCTAGGTTAGTGATTCAATGAAGAGCTTCCTGCACTCAAGTGCAAAGTCAACAAACAATTTTATGACAAACGTCCTCAGTACAGTATGTTTCATGCACCTCAGCAAACTGAATGGCAGAAGCACATACAGCTTCAGAACTGAGATACAAAAATTACATAGGACAAGGAAACACATACTTCAGGTGAGAACATAATTTATCTAACTGCCTTTGTGCCTGGAGGCTGGATCATCACTGAGTTGGCACTTGAGCGGGCAGCAGGACAGTGCTGCTCAGAGATCTGTCTGTGAGCCTTGGCAAAAAGAGTTGCAAGAGAACTGGAGATCAATGAGATTTGCTCTGTGGACTTGAGACAGTGGTGGACTTCACAGAAAAGCAGCCTGGAAATGGTTTTAACTTGGCTGGATGTGCAGAAGAGATTTGAGTGGGCTTCACACTTTTGATGTGTCTAGAGGGCAATCCAGTGGCAATACAACTTGTGTAAACATATCCCAAAAGCTTTTAGCACAAATTCTTCACTGCTGCCAGCATAGCTGGGGTAGCCTGAGCTCTGCATGGCCAGAAGGGACTCCAGACCTAACACTGGAACCTCCCTGTCCCTGCAGCTCTACTAGATGGAGATAAGCTAGCAAGTGTAAAGCTGCCTCAGGAACACCAATAGCAACTCTTCTTCACACCTAGATTTCAGGAAGTTCCAGATACAGTTTGCAGGGAGTTATATAGTTCTTTTTAGTTTGTGTCCTAAAATAGCTATGTTCCTTAATGTGTTTTTAGTTCAAATCTAGCAAGAACTGGACATAGTGTGTGACAGCTACAAATCTTTCTTCCAAAGCCTGCTTGTTTTATTACTTTTCACAATAATAAAGAATTTACTTGCCTCAATCTTCCTATATTTAAATGGTCACTTTGGTTAATCAGGTAATAACTAAATAATTTTAAGAACTCTTTTGTTCACTACTATTTTATTTCAAAAATAAAAACCCTGTTCTTTCTTTTTTTACCCAAGAAGATATCTTAATCAATTTCAGCTGTGTTTACATACTTCTTGTCAGGATTAATTCTAGATTACAAGATAAATGAGCAATGATTTTGAACTCCACAAGGCATTTATTTCAACACACTGGACTATTCTTATCATACTTTAAAAATCTTGAAAATCTAAACAAAACTGTACAGCCCCCTCTTGTTTATCCCAAATCAGTTCAAATACAACGTGACCAAATGCCCATGCAATGTCACGCAGCAGGATACACTGATGAGTTCTGAGATGTTGCAGATTAGCAGAAAGAACACAAAAGGCACTGCATTGAGAAACTCATACTGCTAGCATCTCCTGAAACATATGTATTTGCAAATTTTGGCTTATTTGGAATAGTGATAATAAAGTTTCCATAACAGGACAAAAGATAATATGCAGTACACCTTGCTTTTTAATACAGCGTCAGTAATTAAGCCCCTTGCTTTAGAGTTTGACAATTTCTTTCATTATGTTATCACAGACTACTTTTAAACATATTACAGAAACCTTGCTTTCTGCATATCTTTGGAGTAACACAGAATTTCTTCCCTGTGAGGACATCATTGATGTCATTTCAACCCACCACTCTACCATGTCAGATAAATTTTAGAATTAATATGGGAAAGATAAACTTCTTTCATTTATTGCTGCTTGAGTGGTTATATCCAGCTACACCTTACTTTCAGGTGAAACTGGTTTATTGATCTGCCTGGAACTCTGAGAAAAGATGCTTCCTCCCAAAAACATCCTACTGGCAATAGGTTTAGCTCCTATCCTACCAGACCAGTGCAGTGCAAAGATGATCTCTAGCCTTCCTCCATGAAACTGTTTCTCTTTACATCTTTTCCAGGTGGGGAAGATACTTTTGATCTTCATAAAATAATACTTTGTGAAACATTCTGCTAATTTTGAGGCAAGCAGCTGCATTAAAAATATTTGTTTTTCTTAGAAGACCTTCATGAAATTATTTCCATGAAAGGATTAATGATGTTTTAATTAAAAAAATGGAAATTATTAATTGTGCAGCCAAAAAAACTAATCTTACTAGTTGAATTGAAGCAAACTAATTTCACAATGTGAAACTCATTCCTGTCTCATTACTTCCAAAATGAAATGGGCTTCAGGATGTCTGCTACATCCTAGTTCTTGTAAGGTCAAAATGATCAACTTTTGTTCTGTTTTAAAGCTGATAGTTCATAAGCATTTAAAAACACAACTTGGAAACAGAACTCAATTCTGACAAGTCAGAGAAAAAGAGTTAAGCCTGGACTTTTATTTCTAACATTTTATTTTGAAACAAGAACAGGGAAAAGGAACTAAATTTGTATGAAGTTCCATCAGAGACAATGAACTTGCCTTAAGTTTTAATATCATCTCTTCTAAGGTATTTGACTTTTTGTCCATGAAACACTGGCAAAAACTCTTCAGAAATATCCTGATCAAGTGCATCACACCTCAACAGGGAGCTTGCCCTACATTACTTCCTTTCATAGCTGCAAACATATGCCCACCTCTCATTTATATTCATGACCTCCCTAGCAAGCCATGGAAACTCAAAAAAATAGTAGAGAAGTGCAGTCATTGGTATGAATAAATGGCTGCAATGTTAAAGATATGGTTGTTTCCAGCACCTGTCTTTGCTGTCCATGGTACTCCTGAAAATTGCTGATGGGAACACTGACCCAGTGGGCCTGAAAATTACTTCTCCCTGGAAGGCTTGGAGGGGAGATGGTTGAGCTTATCTTTTTCTCACATTGCTACGTGTCAAAGAGTCTGGGTTTTTTTCAGATCACTGGAAATAGCAAAATAGGGACTTGTAGTAAATAATAACCTAGATCTCTTCAGGCAATAGTTGGGGAAACCTCAGGCTTAAAATTCAAGCTCTATAATAATGGCCAGGTCTTTGTCCTACTCTTCGGTCTGAATGCTTAGGACCTTGAAAAATTAGCTTTACCTTCCCCTTGCACTTATAGGTAAGAAATTAAGGCAAATGAATGTGAGACAGAGACAGGCAAGATATGAGCATCTTCAGCTGACAAGTAACAGGCAGGTGTACTGAGGCCTGCATCTGACAGAGGTCTTCATCTGGAGGCTACTCCTACTGCCACACACTCCAGAATGAAATCTCACAGCTAGAAAGGGATCTGTGAAAATGTATCATCTTCCTGTACCTGGAAACAACTCCATTAGCTGCTTTCAAGGAATGAACTGACAATCATTTGTCAGCACGCTGAATGTGTAGAAGAATCTGCTAGCAGAGCTTTTTTCACTACAGGGAAAAAAAAAAGTCACGAAAAGTACTTTCCCAGGAAGTGAAAGAAACAGAAATTTCCTGTGCCACTAAACACTGTGTTCTTGTTTATGTGTCTGAAGGAAATGGGGAAGTTGCCCCCATGTACCTAAAAAAATTTGTGGGTGAGAGACATGTTTCTTTTCAGTATTTGACTTTTAGTCTTTTAATCTTCATTCCAGAGAGCTGTGTGTACCCTGGCTAATAAGCTTACAGTTAGGGGATACAGCACCTAATTTCTTCTTGCTGATCAGGGCTGGATAAAGTGAAGAGGTTCACTGTAAGCCAGGGAGTTTTATAAGCACAATGATAACAGCCATCAACGAGTGGTGCCAGCTGTTCATTTTGTATACTCTAACCATTTTACCTTCAACCTGCATTTCCAAGGAGAGGGTGAAATAATTCTGCCCTTTCAACTCTTAAACGGATAACACTTTCCTGTTCACAATACCATGAGGCTCAGAAATAGCAGAGTGCAGGAAGGGGAAAAAATCCTATTCATAAACCTGGCTTAGTACAGGAAAGGACAATGCACTTTGTCCACTCAATGACTTTTCACTGATACACTGTAAAAAATCTTCCCAAGGTGATTGAGCTGCCTTAGCTACTTGGCAATGCAAGATCTTTCCAATAAGTCTTCAACTACTAACTCTCCCTTGCAATTTGAACTAACTACTTCAGCATGTATTGATATCTTCAGAGTTCCCCAAAGGCTAGGAACCATTCTATAATGGTTTGGGTTGGAAAGGACCTTAAAATCATCTTGTTCCAACCCCATCTGTCATGGGCTGAGACACACATCACTAGATCAGGGCTCAGAACCCCATCCAACCCAGCCTTGAACACTTATCAGAGATGGGGCCTCCAAAATTTCTCTGGGTAACCTGTTGCAGTGCCTCACCAGCCTCATAAAAAAGAATTTCTTCCAACTATCTAATCTAAATCTACTCTCTTTCAGCTTGAGGTCATTCCCCTTGCTCTATCACTACGTACTCTTGAAAAATGTTTCTTATGGACCCCGTTCAGGTACTGGAAGGGCACAACAAGGTCATCCCAAAGTCTTCTCTTTTGGAGCTAAACAATCCCAGTTCTCTCTGCCTTGCCTTGTAGGCACTTCATCCCTCTAATGAGCTTGGTGTCCCTCCTCTGGACTTGCTCCAACAGATCTATGTCCTCTCTGGGGACCCCAGAGCTGGGCACAGCACTCCAGGTGGGTCTCACCAGAGTGGACAAGAAGGGGGCAATCACATCCTCAGCTTCCTGCCCATTCTGCTTTTGATGCAGCCCAGGATGTGAAAGGATATCTGAAAGGAAGTTCAGGATAGGAAAGAGGTAGTCAAGTCATAAAATCTAAAACTGTTACTATTTTTTCACTTCTTTTCTGCCAGCTCTTAAGAGCAGAATTTTTCAGGAAGCCTGTGTGCTTGCAAAGGGGCTCCACTGTCTGTGATCACACAGCTCTTGTCAGCTGTGAGCTTCCACGCTATGGCAATATAGGTGTAGGATACCAGCATTTCTGACTGAAGAACTTTTAAAAGGTTTTCGTTTTCTGCACCATGCAGGTCTTTTCAGCATTATAAAATGAGAGCAATGCACTTACAAAACCCCAGCAGGCTCACAAGCAGCTTGGCTGGCTCCTATAGATGCTCAGAGAACTATGAGAGAAGTGCTACTTGAAGAAATACCATAAAAACAGCACTTAAACCAACAAAGATCTGAAAAAGAGGGAAAACCTTAGGATGGGCTAACACTAAATACATTAATGTATGTTAGCACAATATAAATATCAACAATTCCTTGGTTTTCTAACTAAACAGATACTAATAGACACTTGCAAAGTACACCAATATGGTAACTGGATTATGACATGATCAGTTTTTTGCGTTGCTGTGGGTTTTTAAGTGTTAGAATACAGACAGCCTAAATCATCATATCTGAGAGAGGGAAGCCACAAAGAAAGATGCTGCAAGGATATGACAGATGAAGGCATCAGCAAGAATTCCAATCAAAATGGAGTTATGGTCAACCAGACTCAAAGGACAAAGTGGTCCCAGGAGTTCCATAAAAATAGGCATTTCTAGTACAATACAAAGTGAGAATCAACACTGTAATTCATTGTTGGCAGTTGGTTTCACACAAGACCCCAGGCTTTGAAATCTCCATTTACTAATTGCATATGATGAAACTGTTTTGCATACATTATTCCCACTTCTCACTTCTAAAGAAATGTTTCCACATATTTCTCATCCAAATTCATCCTGTATTTAGAACCTTATTTTTCAATGATCATTTCCTTCTCCTCCCCTTTGCTTGACTAAGTCACCCAGCCCTTCCTCTAGCTTTCTCCCTTGGGGTAGCATCCAGGCTCCCTCATTTCCTTCATGACCAAGCGGAAACTTTTGTATTGAAGGGGGGAGGAAAGATAAAGGAAGGAGAAGGGAAGAGACCAGGATTGATTGGTGTGCTGTGCATAAACTTTGTGCTCTTCATATGACACCATGTGAACTTGATGTGTTTCAGAGTGAAATCTTGTCACTGTTTCTCACACTGAATAACCCTCTATTCCTCACTCCAATGGAATGAAGAACAAAGAGGCTTGGACCTGCAAGTCCAGATCTAGCAGGTGCTCAGAGGTAGTGCTGAGTCCAGGGAAGTGAATTTTGTGTCCTTATGTCCTTAAGTACTATATCATCAATAATATGCAGGGTCACAGCACTTAGACTGCCTGTTGGACAACTTCAGATTTGTAGCTGTGATTTTTCACGGCAACTTTTGGCATTATTTTGGAAATCTGGATGCCAAAATTTACTGCCACAAACCTTCACATAAATTAGTGTGTGGATGAATGACATTAAACATCTGTTTTGAAGACTTACATTGGTTACATTTTAAAGTATATATAACAACTGGATTAAAAAAAAAAAAAAGAAAACACCAGAAAACCTAATGAGTAGAGAACAATTCTGTACTTGGCATGTGAAAGCCAGTAGGAGAGATTAAATATGTGGAGCATCTTTGCTTAAAACTTAGCTGAGGTTTGTTCAATTCCTACCCATGAATTAAGGCTTTGTTTAGAAAAAGCTGTTCTGAGTCACTGTGCCCATCTAGTGGGTCATGAATTGGAGAAGAAATGTACTGCAAATGCCTCAGCACATCCCTTCAGCTGCAAAACTGAACTAGCTGGAAAAGCTCAGGTAGGTTACGATGATGGTGTCCATTGACATCTCCAAGTGGGATAAGTCATGGAATTACAAAACTGCAGGTGCCACACCTGGCATTTCCAGCATAGCCCATAGAAAGACAGACTGCACATCTGAGTTGTAGCACTCATCCTTCCAACATGCCTAGAGGATGGTGATCTGTTAAGTACAGAAAAAAAGTACAAGGCTTAGAAAAAATTAGAATTATTCTGCCAGTGAAGTAAGTGGGGGAAAGTTGTCATTATCCTTGTCTGGAATCTGGGATGTTGCGGTTAATATCCCTGTTCTCGTCAATAGTTCAGTGAATTTCCCAGTGGCTGCAGCAGTCATGACTTCAGTTTTATATTCCACACTCTAGAAACGCATTTGGACTTTGGCTCAACACTGACTCAGTGGGCAAGGTGCCGCTGACTGAATCACAAATACCACTTCCTGCGGGACTCCTGCTGCCTGTAGTATTTCCAAGGATTGCTTGGCTGGTTGGCTGAAAATCAGCCTCACAACTTAAGACAATAACATCTCAGAACACACAGAGTTTGTGTAACATTTGTTCAAAATGCACTATGCCATCCCATAGTCTTTGAATGAGGTTATTCAAACGCAGTACCATTTTGTAAGTGTTATACAATATTTTTTCGTAGGAAGATAAAATAAGGGGTTTATTTCAAAAGAAAACATTCATATCTTTGTGTTTCTTTTGCTTTATGTCCTTCTTCAATGGCATGACAAAGCATTTTGTTATGGGTAGAATGAATAACAATTCATAAGAATGGATATCTTATTGATTAGGATAATTTTTCCTTATGAGGAAGTCATGATAGCTCAAACTTTCTGAGAGTCAGAGTTCCATATCTTTAGCTGAACAAGACTTTTAGAAAGAGACAAAACCAAAATAAGCAACTCTTAGGTCACTGTAATATTACAAATCTTTAAAACAAATAAATTACTAGTGGGGAAATTTTACATGGTACTATTTTCAGAAATTGCAGAAATCAGCTCATAAATTCATTGCGAAGTCTCTGGTCAACACTGCTGATAAATATACTTGCCCTTATGATATGCAAACGGAAGACAGCAGTCTCTTCCCCTTGGTGATAAACTGCTGGCTACAAGTAGCCAAATGATTAATTCCTAGTGAGGATCAGTGAGTTTATCATGAGGTCATGCCTGCGTGCCAGTCCAAATCACCTCAGCTGTGCATGGGACAGCAGAGCTGTTTCTGCAACCCTGCCAAGCCTAGGCACTCTCCGACAGTTTTGTGACACTCCTGCTATGATTTCCATTAGCAAAAGTTTTGGCAAGTTGTGCTTAGATGTTTGTCAAGTCCTAGGAATATGCATGAAATCAAGCTGATTAAGTAAGTAATAGATACTTCTGTTTAGATTTCTCATTGTTAGCCCAGCTCTAAGCTCTTCCTTGAGAGCTTATTTAAAATATATCTGACTACTCACATGTCTGCCAAAGTAGCCAATATTTCACACCTTCTTTAATGGGCAGTAAGTCACTTTTCCTTCTGAAAGACATTACTAGTCTCAAGCCTCAATTAACTACTAGATTTCTGAAGAAGTTTGTCTAAAAGGAGAGTACTGGAATGAGAAAGCAACTGTATAAGCCTAACCATGAATTGCTAAAACATTCCAGTTTCTCTGAGATTTAGTGCTCAAGGAATTAGGACGTTATTTTTGTGAGTAGAGTAACAGCACTGACACCCTATTCCATACCTGAATGACAAAAGTAAGAACCACTGGCAAACTCAAAAATTCAAGTCAGAAATTCTAAGGTGCCATATGTGCAAGGCACTAAGAGTTGAAACAAATATTTTGAATTTAATATAATCTCAGCATATGCAGGCAGCCCAAACAGATCACAGCATGCCAATGTACCTATACATCTGCAGCTTCTAAGTATTTACTGTAGAATTTCCCATAGCCATAATCTAACATTGTGCTGCAAATAATGGCCCTGTTGTGAAATACAGGTTTCAGTAGAGATGAAATGACAATCATACTTTACAAGAACTCAGGAGTTCACTGTTTCCTTCAGTCATTCATAGGATTTACCATTCCAGGGCTTTGAAATAAGAGTAACAGATAAAGACACACTCCTACTGTTCATCACCTGTTTTAAAGTAGAGCTTACAAATACTTTTTTATCAAGAGCTAAAAAGAAAACACGATGTTGACTTCCAGCTGCTCAGATTTTTGCCCCTTCTTTTTCTAGAAAGACTTCTTTAAAAGAAGTATTACCATTGTTTCAGAAGGTAATTTTCATGCCAGGATTCAGAGAACTACCTGTCAAAGCAAAGGTTTCTCAGCATTTTTGATGAGTCACAGCTCCTGGGTTCTGCTGGCTCTAATAGCACTGATCCAACAAACATCTTAAAAAATTGTCTTGCAAATGAGTTGCACCAGATGTTTAGGTATCTACTCTTATTTTCACTCAATGAAATTGCTGTAAATGTTCATGTCATTTGTTAACAACCAAAGCATAGTTTATACTATTTCTCTTGCCTTTTGAACTGTCAATACTATATACATATGTAGTAGAGCTTATACTTCATTCTAATAGTTTAATAGGGTTTTCTTGAAGATGTTAAATGTAAAGTTTGCCATTGCCTAGCCTGAAGTTACTTACACAAATTGTTTCAATTTTTAGTACTTGATGTATGCTTGCACAGGCTTGAATGTCACATGCTCAGACTGCGGTTTTCTTGTGTTCCTTAAATGATTGTGTCTTTCCTCTTTAGTATTTTGGCTTTGGTTTTATTTTTTTTTTTAGGAACCAGTCTCACAGCTAGAAAGAAAATGTCATACATGCCTATAGAAGTCAATGCACAGAAACACGGAGGTCCAAGTGTGCCAAATTATCTTGCTCCAGAACTGACAGCTGTGAAACTATAACTGGGCAGCACTGGAAGTTTAATGAACCTCACCTTGAGGAATGATCTCATGTTAATGTGTTAACATGCTTTGGGGTGAAAGGAAAAACCTCTGCCTGGCACTGAATACTATTGTGGAATCATCTACTAATATATCACCATAGTGTGAAAGACAAGATAAATGCCTTTTTCATTATGAATCACATAGGGGGAAGAATGAAAGGCAGAGGAATAGCAATTAATCACCTAAAAGTATTTGAAGCGAGTGACCTAGTAGCCTACATTACCTTTATTGGAATTTAGTGAAAATCATCACTAATACCAGCTTAATTTCCATATGTATCAAACTTAGGCATTGAAACTTTTTTAAAAAGTTGTGTGGCCTGGTTCAGAATGCCTAGAGTAGGTATTTAATGTCCTTATGTCCGAGAGCATCCCCTAAAAACATTAAACAGGTCCTCTGGTATATTTGTGGAATCATGGCATGCAGTGCCTGCACCTTCTTGAGGCATATGAAGTTATCTTCTCAGAGCAGGAGTTTGACAAAGAGCAGGCAGTAGCACTTACCCTGAAAAAAAAGATTTGGATTCCAGGCCCTTGTCAGTCTAAGTCATGGATTTCTAGCTTTTGTGAAAAGGGTGGTCTAGGGCAAGAGTCAGTCTCCACCTTTTTCTGATGAGGCCCTGTAGAGAGAGAAACAGATCTGAGGCCCAAGAGACACTTGAATAACCAAGTAGCCTTCAGGAAAAGCTGTTCCATTGGAACATATTTTCTACAGTGGGCTTTTTCCATAATTTGGTAGATACAAGAAAACAGTAACGAGTTATTACAGGTAAATGCTGACCCCCGTTAGAGTAGTATAAAGATGCTATGGAGCAATTATAAACATGTGTTTCAGAAGAGAGTTGACATCTCTGGTTTAGTAGGTATTTTGGACCTATTCCATTGAAATGAACAGAAAATGAGCATCTACCTAAGCTACTTTTCTTTTGAATAATATTCAATGCAGCTCAAGGTGAATTTAAGCAATATTCAGTACAGGATAATACAGTAGCCTAGGATTTGTCCCGACATTCCTTACACCCACTGAGTAATGCTTATTCATAGAAGTAGTTCCATATAATGAATTGTATTACACAGACTGTGTTAGAAATTTCCATTTATCTCAGGGGGATTCACATGGGCTACAAAAGCTTTCCTATTGGATGGCAACATGAATGTTCATCACCAGGTGCCATGAGGGAAAATCCAGTTCTTTCCTACACTAAGTCTTACCTTAACAATATCCCACTGCATACTTGCAACTCCTTCACATGGTGATCTCCTTAGAGCTTACCAAATACAAACTTAACAGTGGAGTTTCTCCTCCAACTCCAGTTTAGGCTTCCTCCAGTCTTGTTCTGTCCTTTACGTAGAATTCAAACTATTCGCACAGAACTGCTCAGAAGCAGAGTTCTGTCCTTGTTTTTCTGAACTTGGGAAGCTTCCTTTACACATCACTGGCCACATCCCACAATTCTCTTCTTCACTGAATCTCTCCATACTCTTCTAACACAACATTTTTTACTTTGAAATGGCTCTCTTCTGGTTTCCTGTTTTCACTTGGAAAAAAAAAACTAATTTGCCATCTCCGTGTGGGTGATGTTACATCTCTACTGTGAACTTTCTGTAAACTCTGTCAAAGAGTAAATTCAAACATCTCTCTGGTATTACCTTTTCATAAGACCTTTCATAAGATCTAACTCAGTTATGACAGAGCTCCATCTTTCTTAGTCCTTTTTGGTCCAAAACAACCATCTTCTATTTTCTTTGGCTGTCATTGAAAGCAATGTAACTTTTCTGCCTGACAGAAGCCTTGAAAATTGCAATTGTGTTTCTCTTGTCTGCACACAGACAAGCTCCTGCAAAGGCATCCCTTTGATCAAGTCATCCTGTATCTTGGGCCTGTTTTTCACTGAGTCAACCATACATAATTTGTTTTCACTCTCAGAGCATCTCATGACCTCTGCCCACTAGGCCTATCCTCTCACACTCATCCTTTGGATGCTGACTCCTCCTGAATAACTCATGTGGCCAACCTACATTGTCCACATAGTAATTTTACTGATATTATGTCCATGGATAAGCATATTTTCATTTTTGCAGCAGTGTGTTCTTCCATTTCTGACAATAACACTTTTTTCTTACCCCTCTCCCTGAAAGTGACATTTAACACTGCCTCTTCCCCCATCTCCCCACTTCCCTCCCTATCTTTCTGATCTGATCATCACAACAGTACCAGTTTGCAGCCCAAGATGCTGAGCCTCACAGATTTATTAGCATGGAGTGTGCTCTCCACCTTGCCTTCATCTCCCCTGTAGATAATGGTCTCCCTCACTGCTTGGTCCATGGAAAGAAGTGAGCATACTCCTGACACCGCTTGGGGAACAATGGGAAGATACACTCCAAAAACTCCACATGATGGAGACTTTGTTGTATCTCAATTTGAGACAATTTTTATCAAAAACACACATTTTCAGAAGAAAGAAAATATTGTCATTTCCAACCGTTCTAACCAAAATCACAGAATGGCACAAGTAGCAAGTAGGGCCAAGAAAAAGCCTTGGAGACAGAAGGGAGAGGCAGAAAGTAAGTATTTCTGTTTTCTGGCAGGAATACTCCTGCTGGTACTGATGATAGGTCACTCTGTGCCAGAACCTCCCTCTGGAAGCCTTTGCACAAAGAGGAAAAAAGGCCTATTTTGCAAACAAAACATATTTTTTAAAGTTTTGTTTTTCTGTTGGGCTTCTGATATATGAGAAGGCTCTGCAGTCTCTCTTCTTCATTTTTTGGGGTTTTTTTTGGTCCACTTTGTTTGCCCATAAAATCTGCAACTGCTATAGACAGGATAAGGGGAGTAAGCACAACTTTCTTTAGAGAAGTATTTACTTAAAGCTTTTAAACTTGAAACAACAATCAGCAAACAAAGATTAGGGAAAATAGTACATTGTCCATAGTAGAAATAAGTTACAGGAAGTGAACTAAAAAAAAGGAAGAATGCAGCCAAAACATCCACAGGAGTGGTGGTGGGGGGACGATAAGTGCTATTATTAGAGCACACGATATACACGCTATTATTACCCAAGAGTGCCCAAGTTAATTCTGTTTCTCCTTTCTTTTCAGCACAGTTTCTTTATGAGCTTATGCAGGAAGAATGCAATTATTCAACAGCACCCAGGAAGCAAATTCTTTTTTCTCCTTAAAACTCTCTATCCCCTGATCCCCGGAATTGTTCAATAGTTGTTCACGTGCAAATCTATAGAGACAGCCTGACACACTGGGCAGTACTCTTTATGGGTTCTCTACCAACTTTTTGCATTTAGTAACCTTTTCCTTCAACTATAAATTCACAGAGCTGCCATCATTTTCCCTCCAGAGCTTCTTCAGAACAGTCCATTACTAATGTCATTAATGTCAAGACATAAGAATTATTCTTCCTGTATCTTGTATTTATTTAGATAATTAATGCTTCAGAGGGAGCGGAATCCTAAATGATCTTCCCAGGCAGCCTTTCACAGAGATGAACAGTGCCAGTTTTCTCTCCGGGAATTTAGGGCATGCTGCTTCCTTGGATATGACATCACTGGGACACAGCTTGCAGTCAATCCCCAGAATCTGCTTTCTTCCAAAATTTTAGCAAATCTTTTTTCTCCAGATATATGCTAACTGGCATGCTTTCAGTTTGTTTGGTTTCCTGTGGAATGTGCATCTGATTGACTGATTCACTGCAGAAAAAATAGTCCAAAATCAGTTCTTTCTGTAAGTTTCCAACGTTGGATTTCAATGTGCTATTCCAGACCAGTAAATGGTAGGGAAAAAGGATTCCTTTGAAAAATATAAGATCACCAAAGGAAGCAAAACTGAATCCCTAAAAACCCTTGTTAATTGTTTTCTACCTTCTACTTTCAGACTCAGAAATCTTTTTTATGTTTTCCCCAGTGCTATCAGCACTTTGATTTCAACTAAAGACAGGCCTAGATCTATACACAAACATGATTTTCAAGTATTTGTGATCTGGATGCAAGATCTGTAGCTCAACTAATCTTTAAATTTTAGATATTAGCTGCCTCAAATGAGCAATTTGATCAAATGTCAGAGAGATTGCTGATTTTCATAATCAATGAATTTTCATAACTGCTAAATGAGATACAAAGCATAGTTTAAAAGCAGGTGCACATCAAGCTGATGAAGAAATCCTCAGATGTGATCATCGCTGCTCTGAAAAATACCCGTATCCGGACAGCTCACTGAAACAACAATCACTGTATGCAAGAAGAGCGCTCGTGGGGCAGCTGCTCCCTGGCATGAATGCGAGGCCGGGGGATTGCATTGCACGGCGCCCAAGGTGACACTGCCTCAGGCCACAGATAAAGCCTGGCTGCTCCGCTGCCTGCAAAGCCACAAGCAGCGCCCACGGGCATCCCAGAGAGCCCAGTGGCCCCCAAGTGAGAATGCTCTGCCACATCTGCGCACACAGATAACAGAGATAAGAGGAAAAGCAGTAGGCAGCAAGGAAAAAGACAGAAAAATTAAATAAAGAAACCTGAGTAGCTGAATTGTACCTAAAGGAAATGAGATCACCACTTGCTTCAGATTCCAACCACAAACAACTGACAAGTAATCAAGAGTCATTAAAGTACAAGAATTTTTATGAATCACATTCAACTTAAAATCAGCTACTCTGGAAATTCCTGGGACTCATACAAACAGTAATTTGAGAAAATAAGATTAAAGAGTGAGCTTTATATTTTTAACTTTATGAATAGCGATAACATAACATTTGAAATCTAGTTGTTTACTTTTCAAAATCTAATGGTTTATTCAGTAATTCCAGTTATTATCTCAAGAGCTAGAAGTAAACTGATTAAAAAATTTAACTTGGATAACATCAGAGAGAGAATACAAAATGTTTTACTGTAAAAGTACCCATGGTTTTCAAGATGAAGACAAAATAATCTAAAGCAACTTTATACTGGAAAATTTCCCTTAAACTTGTGACACACTTTCTGACTGACGTAAAATCCTTTCTACCCTAATCCCAAATTGACTGCAACCAAACACAGTTCGAGTTTGAAGCTACCCTCCAATACACAAAGAAATGGTAAATATAGCTATGTTCTGTAAATTCTATACCCATAGCTGGGGCTACTTAATTCAACGACAAACCAATTTCTTTAACAAAACTGACAACAACAAGCCATCATTGTTACAGAGATGACAAGTCACGTCAATCTTTTGGCATGACTTCTAGGTGTTTTCTTAACTTTTGTATTCTTAATCACTAAGCAAATACTCACTGTGTGGTTTAACCCTGCTCTTTCATTTGAGATGACAGAGGTTTAAGCACATATAACTGCTTTTATGCAAATCTAAACTTCTCCATTCATAATGTAGCACAAGTAGAGAGGACTTGAAATTCCCGTTGGCAAAGCACATATTTTACTAGCCAAAGGACTAATTCTGATGTTACTTATGCTAGATATAAACCAGAACACACACAGCACATGACCATCAGACTTCAGGCAATATAAAGCCTCAGGCCTAAATTTTCCTTGTAGAACAGCACTTCTGCAGCAGTTCTTGCTACCAATATTTATAGAGTTATTTAAATCCCTGAAAAGTTCTAGCCTTTTGGGGTTTACTGATGGACCACCACAGCCAATGCATGGTGGATGGTATTTCTCTTGAGTTTTAATATTTTATCATCAGCTGTGAAAATAAACACTGTAACCGATAATACCTCCACCACAGCAACTTCTGCAGAACAATGCAAACCTCACAGTCTCTTTCAGTACACCACCATGAGATAAAACTCCTGTATTTCTCTGAGGGTCAGTGTTCTCATCTAGCTGGAATGGAATGTTATCTTTCCTAAATTTGCTAAGTCAGGCTGGCCGACTAGTCTGAAACATTCAAGTTACTTCAACAATAAATTAAAAGAATCAGCAAGATTTTTATTTGGAACTGAAACCTAAAACACAAAATCACAGTAACCCAAGAACTGTCTGGCAGTGGCTCTGATACTACTTGCTCTTCAGGGCTACATCCACTGTATCTGACCTCTATTTTAGAGAAGTGCTATATGACTGCACACTCAAATCACATTAGAAGCTCATAATAGGTGTATACATTTTCTTTGCTCTGTGATATAATCCAGGTGCACACAAGAGAAATATATAAAGCCCTATTATTAACAGCCCTAACTAAAAAAATGAGCAAATGACTTTGATGTTGTGAGTAGTTTTTCCTCATGTAGATGCTGTAATCCTACTAAGCAGGTAAAGTACCTTTTACAAGGTCACTCTAGCACTTCCTTTATTACCTCTTTTTCTTCAGAAGTCTTTCCTCCTTCCATCCTGCCTACACCTCTGCCAATTTCGGTAAGAGACCGAAGTGATGAAACCACGGACATGTAAAAGGAAAAGGAAATAAAATGTGGAAAGCACAATGTGGCTCTCAAAATACAAACTTGTTCACAAGTCTGTACAAGTGTTTCTCTCTTAAGCCTCATGACTTCTCATAATCAGTATCTACTGAGCAAGTAAGTTCCACTTCCACTGAGAGTATTGCAGGAGGCATTTATCTTTATTCCCTGTTTTTCCCAAACAACTTTGCTTTTGAGTTATAAAGACCTGCTTTTTCTCTGTCCTATCACAGTCTTGTCCTGGACAGAAGACATGGCCTGTAACCAGGCCCTTCTAAACTCTTCAGACATGCAATGGAGAACAAATGCTGACCCTGAAGCTACCAAAAATCCCTTGGTAGCAGAACCGGTCCTGTTTCATCCCTCCCACTCACTGAGTATGTGCATTTCCCATCTGTGCTGGCAGGTCCAGCTCTGAGGTCAGATGGAGGACATGGCAGAAGTGCCATGCTACAGATTTTCCAAGGTCTCTGCCTTAAGGCAGGGCACGTGACAAGGTTCCAAGGAATTATTTTACCTGAAACTTCACTTCAGCTCTTGTTGTGCCAGCCATCAGCCAGCTCAGTGAATCCAGGCGCTGGAAATTATCTCATGCATCTCTGCTTCCCTAGGAGTCATTTAATGCTCATAGAGATAGTGCAGCTGTGAGGTTACTTGGAATACCAGAACAAACTTATTTGCAGCTGGCTTGGATATCTTTCTACTAAACCATATTTTCAGTTCAGTGCAGTCCAGTGCCAACTATAACTCATTTACCTATCTAGGTAGTACTAATATTTAGACCAAAGGAATTGGATAGCTTTAAAGCAGCACTGCAAACACATCAAAATTTCTGATCATAGCTGTCACCAGTCTGATTAAAAGACAGTGACACCACAGCCCAAGTCACTTCTCCTGGGGGCCTTCTAGATGTACTTAAGAAGTACAGTATTTCAGTGAAACCTGAGTCTGTGACAAATGGCAGAAAAAGGGAGATTTGAACCTTGCTGTATCTTGTGTCAGAGTGAAGAGAACAAAAGTTTTTGGTTCTTGGATCTGGAAAACAAGTATGAACCTGCAGGTTTTAGGGAGAAAATTAGGAACAGGGGTATCTGCAAAGCTTGGTAAAAGGTTCAGGGAGAGGATAACTGATCACACTTCTCAGGAAACAAAAATATCAAAGAGGAAACAGTTGCTCTAGGGTTTTTTCCCAGAAGGATGGTTTGAGGAAGGCCTAGAGACTCTTCCTTGGAAGCATGGAGGAGGAAGGAGAGGTGCTGCCCAGGCCTGAAGAGCCCACCCTCTTCCTGCATGCAGTCTTCTCCCTGCTCTTCCTGTTGAATCAAACTATGACCTATTTCTTCATTTATTATGTGTAAGGTTGGTGTATTAAAATTACTTGAGTAAATGTTCCAGACTGCTTTTAAAATCTGGATTATTTCCCCCTCTGCAGAATTGATTCCTTGAGATAAGTTTAGTTGGCAGCCACTCCTCTGAAATAAAGACTGCCATGGGGATCCTATCCTTATTATTTCTGCTCTGTTTCCTAGAGGGTCTAATAACCTGTGATGCTGATATATTAAGTCACCACAGAATGTGAGACACATTTCTCTCCTGAAATTCAGAAAGGCTTATTCCTTACTTATGCTCACTTATGGACTTCCAGCTTGAGCTGTTTCTCTTTACTCAGTTCCTGCCATTCAGTGAAGTGAAATCCATGTGCGTTCTGCAAACGTGAGATCTGTTCTGATGTGAGCCTGAAGATCTGAACAGAAAGAAATAGAGCATGTAAGCAGACAGTACCTAAATAAAGGTATGGTTATACCACAGACTTGACACAGATAGAAAATGGGGAGGGAAGAAGAAAGTTGAGCCATAGTCACACCAGTTGTTACATGGCAAACATAGAAACGTAGTCTCCTTAAGCTCTGAATTGTCAAGTTATGAAAATATTTCTCTTGAGGGAATTTCAGGTCAGCTACTTCTCTGACCTGACCTCTAAAGAAACTGCTCTTCATCAGCTACACAGCCTGTGGACACCTACCTCACCTTAGTCACCAGCACTACCTGAAGCTAGACTCCATGAATACACCCACAAATATCATGTATTGGTTTGCTGTTATTCACCGCATTGCTGTAACATCACAGCATAATGTGAACGAAATCAACATTTATCTGGGCAGGAGAGACGATCTATTGTGCTGGGTCTGCATTCTTAGACATCTGTCACTTCAAATTTCCATCCTCATCTCATGAAATGAGCTGCTTTGAATACTTCTTTGGGAGGCAGAAATTATAAGAAAACCATGACCACTTTCTCACGATTGCTCAGGCCCAAGGGAGCGTAAGTAATTTGGAGGAGATGAGTTTAGCACCTGCTGTAAGCCCCGAGTCCTAACACATTCCAGCTGGCATGAGAACTGCACCCTGCTCACCCCGACGTTGTGTGTTTCAGCTGCAGACAGCTCTCTGAAAACACACCCAGTGCTTCAAGTACATTCTGACCCAATACTCCCTCCCAGCGGGCTGTGTTTTATCCACACCTGAAAGAGTTTAATCCTCTGTTAGTTAAAAAATCACTTGCGCTTCTCTCATTATGGGTAGTACCATATGAATAATACAGCACATTTGCTTGTATCTCCAGGTATGTTTGATAGTCATTCTATGTTTATTGCTAATGCATACATACATACATGTTATCATTGTTATCATTCTGTCAAGTCTCCAGGCATGTTTCTAGTCATTCCTTTCATAGCTCTCACTCACATTTCTCTTTTGCTTTTATAAATGTCCCTAAGGAATTGCCAAGGAGCCCCTTCCAGAAATCCTACCCCGTACAAAGCTGTTTACTCGCCCTGACCGTAGTCCCCTTCCCCGAAACTAAAAAGCAGCATAGAAAATTCCCCCTTGAGTCACGGCGCAGCTCCGATCGCGGCTCGCTGGAGCATTCCCGATGGGGCGGAGCGGAGCGGCTCGGAGCCGCCCCAGGGCGGCAGCGGCGGCGGCGGCCCCGCCCCGGGCCGGCCTTTATAGAGCCCGCAGCGGGCAGCGCCCCGGCAGCGCCGCAGCTCCGCCAGCCCGGCACCGCCACCGGTAAGTGCCGTGCCTTTGCAACCCCGCCGGCAGCTAAAGGCACCAGCGCCGCGTCTGAATCGATCGGGATGAAACGTTTGCTCTTAAAATTGAATTGAAATTAAAAAAGGAAAATGCTACTGCGATGCGGTATCGCAGTTGCGGGGAAGGTCAGTTCTAGCTGCCACAGTATAGCAGAATTTTTAAAGGAATCAGCAGTACTGCTGTTTATGGTGTGGAGGCTGGGCCTGAGAAACTAATTATAGTCGCAAAGAATAAACTACTTTCATTGCTGCCACAAATGCTAAAAATAATTGTCATAATAGTGTTTAAGGGAAGTATATCTGCTAAAATTTCATCTGAATCTCAAATGCATGCACAGCCAAGTACCTGAGGCATGATTTGCTTTCTTGCATTATGACACCTGCTTAACAGCAGAGGTTGCATCTGCATTAGCGTTTTCATTTGTACTGTGTCTATTTTCCAAATGAATCTAGTGATCTTCTCTATACCCTGTGTTTTGGTCCACACCACTGAGTGTGTGAACATGTGTTAGGAGTGTTCAATAATGAGCTATAGAGTACTTGCACTCCATTTCTTCCAAATGAAGTAAAACTAGGAGGTGCAAGCCACATATCGGCAGGCATTCAGTCTGCAGGACCAAACTGAAATTAGTCCGCTGTAGAAACCTGAAGCAGGTACAGTGTACAGCTCAGTTCTGTGCATCCTCTTCTACTGCATTGCTTTTTTTTTTTTTGCTAATATAAATATAGCTATGATTCCCATGGAATCTTTTAAAAATGAAGTTTTACAGTTTTCTAAAAGTGAGAGAGCACTAAAAGAGTCAGAGCTTAAAAAAATTACTCTCATGACTTCTGTTGCGATTTAAAAAGAGGGAAAAGACACATGGGACTTTATTGTACCCCCATTGTTATTACATGATAATTATTTGCTTTTGGAAAGATTGCTATACCTGCTTGGCTACAAGATCCAGCTGCCTATAAGAAGTTGAGACAGACTATGTTGTAAACCTCTAACACTGAAAATAAGTGAGGCAACATCACCAGCAGACTTTCAAGAGGTGGCAGTGGTCAGAGGCACTCAGTCAGGTGGCCAGGTTTACCTAAGTGCTGAGCAGCAACAAAATGCAGCTGATAACTAGAGAGGGACTGAAAAACGGAGGTTTCCCTTTCATACCCTGAAGGTGCTTTTGTTGAGGGTAGCAATGGTCAGTTCAATAGGTACAAACAGTTGGGCAGCAGCTAAATACATCTGCCAATTTCCAACTTAGTCCATACTGCAAAAATGGAGTATGGATTTTTCCAATTTCTCTTTCTGTGTTTCAATTACACTCTTGAAAAAAAAAAATCTGGTTTTATTGCTGCCTGTACAAAAAGAGCTTCAAAGTATAACCTCTAATTTAATTTATGGAAATAATAAGCAGATATTCTGCTGCAAGTAAAAGCTTCATTCTTCATCAGTTGTGTTGTTGTGTTGTAACTGAAGACAACAGAAGCAAGAAAACTGGCACTGCAGGCTACAGCATGACACTAAATTCCTCTTTTATTTTCAGAATTAAATAATACAGATAGAAGAAGAAGAAGAAAAGAGAGAAGTTAACTAACAACATGAAGTTACTCATCTTCCTCACAGTAACACTGGGTGCCCTTGTCACGGGATTAGAGTCTGTAAGTTTTAAGTATATCAAAAGCCTAATCTTATTTCATGGAGAAAGGCAGACCCAGCCTGCAAAGCAGAGGGAAAAACCCTGAAGGACAGAACAAGAATCTGTTGTTGAATAAATTTTCTGGCTTTCATTTTCTGGCACAAATGTGAAGCACCAAGGTCAGCAAAATTATAGGGGCAATTGATGAATGTTGCATCTTTGCTGCACTGCTTAGTGGAGAGGGTGAAGTTTCCTTCCCTGTTTAGGGACAGTGGCCAGTAAGAGCTGCTTATGTTCCTACAGCATAAATAATTGTAATGTTGACCTGATGCAGTGGCACAGTTCAGTGGGGCTTTTCTGATCCTGGGGTTTTTGGGCTTTTTCAGTGATTTTTGTTTGCATGACATGGGATTAGTTTTTGTTCCCCATTCTGCTTTGCTTAATTAGAGCTGCACTTCTCATTCATATCCAGATTCCACAGGGTAGGTTCAGCAGGTAGCTACATGCAAAAAACAAAACAGTTGAAGGTATGCAGTAGGGAAAAGATGATCAAACCACATAAAAGGAACTGCCTCCTTAAAAATCTTTTTTTTTCTTTTCCTGTAGATTTATAGCTGGAAATACTACAAGCAATATAAACGCAGATCAGACCACAAGGGTAAGCATCTGCCTGTTCTATTTGAACCTAAATGGAACTTATTATCCTGTACTTGTACAAGAAGAAAGATCCTTATTGATACTGAAACACCTAAAACCTAATTTTCAATTACATTTCATCTCCACATTCAAATGTTTTGCCTATAATCAGTGATGTCATTGACTTACAGAATGCCCTTGTTTGAATGGAGGAACATGCATTACCTATTACCTCTTCAGTGGAATTGGTCGTTGCATATGTCCAGATGGATACACTGGGCTTCACTGTGAACTAGGTAGAGTATCTGTCTTCCTTAATGCTAACTCAATTGATTGGAAAGGTCTAAAAGATAGTCAAAGAATTCATATGAAATGCCAAGTGAAAGCATTGCCCAGAGATATGACTGGATAGCCTTTAGCAGTTTGTACTAAGAGACTAAATGAGGAGAAGCAAGAAAATGCTGGTGCAAAATCAGGATCTCTAATTTCTTTGTCCCTGCCTCTTCACTCAATCTTACTTTTAGATTGGGGTGGAAAAACAAGCTAGTTTGTGGGTGGTCAGAAGCAGAAGAACTTATTAGACTGTGAAATTCACTTAAACTGTTAAAGAATTAATATGCATGCTCAAAATCCATACAGAGCAAATTTAATAACAGTATCTAGTCAGTCTGGATTTTGCATCTAGTTTTGAGTGTAATGCAAGAACTTTTTTCCTCATTTGAAGGATTTGTCCATGTCTGTCACAGAACAATTATATGCAAGAGCATGCTGCTAATAAAATATTTATTTTCTTAGACACTGACAGCACATGCTATACTGAAAATGGGGAGAACTACAGAGGGATGGCAACAGAAGACAAATGTCTGCCATGGAACTTGCCCTCACTAATCAGGAGGGGTCGTTACCACGCTTACTCAGAGAATGCTTTGCAGCTTGGGCTGGGCAAACACAGCTACTGCAGGTAAGAAAAGCAGCACTCATCTTGTGGAAACTTTTATTATTACAGCCCCAGAGATACTTCACTGAGAAATGTGTTTTTAAAAAATAACATTACAGAGCTGAATTGTTGACTAAAAATATTTAGAATGTGAGTTTCTGAAGCAATATTTCCCCTGGCATATATTACAACAAAATATTTTTGTTTTTTTCCAAATCACTTGGAAATTTTAAAATACTATGACTGTCTTTATGGAAAGAACACTCTTTTTATCTTTTAGAAACCCAAATGGAAGGAGCAGACCCTGGTGTTACACCAAAAGGGGATCTGCCATTCAAGAAACACCTTGCAACATAGAGAAGTGTGGTAAGTAATATTAGTTTCAACACAATTGGGGTTTTGTTTGTTTTTTTAATTTTATTTTTAATAGCACAAGTTTGGAGTTTATTTGTAAGAACATCTGAATGAAATTTTTCTTTTCACAGGGCCTACATGTGGTCAAAGGAGCATTAGCAAGATGTTCAAGATTGTTGGTGGAAAGCAGGCAGAGGTTGAGTCTCAGCCTTGGATAGCAGGCATCTTCCAAACCATAAGGGGCATGGATCTCTTCCTGTGCGGGGGCAGCCTCATCGACCCTTGCTGGGTGCTCACAGCAGCGCACTGCTTCCACACTCCGTAAGTTTCCAGTTCCACGGCCTTCTTAGTTGACACTTGCTTCAACTGATTTCTTGGTGTGATGCTCCCTGAGCAACCCTTTGGAATGCACCACAGTAAGAATGTTCCTTTGATTGAACAAAACAAGAGCAGCAAAAGAAATATTAAGCCTCTGGGAGCCCACATCTAGCAGAATGAACTAGCAAGATGTGGACAGTTGGGTGGGATGCAATTTTAACAATTCAGTGTATATTGGTGCCAGGATTTGATTTTTACCTCAGCCCTTCCCTAAGCTTAATAGTTTTACTGATGGTGAGCTGTGTAATACATCTATGGCTGCTTTTTGTTGACTTTTCTATGGAAAGCTGATCCTTTTGGCATCCTGCAGGGGATTCTTAAGGCCAACGCCTTTCATTAGTAGCAACTAGTTAGGCATGTTTCAGAATGTCTAAATACCTATCTTAATCCCCTCAAATGGAAAATTAGGATGCTTTTCTTCAGAATATTGGATCAACTTTCAAAGCAAACTAAAGTTTACTTCTTCTTATCAGCATTAAAATAAATGTCAAAGAGAACTGGACTGAATCTCAGCTGTTGACCTTACTTTCAGAAATCAGTAGTCCTCATCAATCTCTCTACTCTCACTCAGGTCAAGAAGACCAATAAACAAATCTGTCTACAAAGTTTTCCTTGGAAAGTCCATACTGAATGTTACTGATGATAAAGAACAAGTATTCATGGTTGATGAGATCATCTCTCACCCTGACTTTACAGATGACACAGGTGGCAATGAGAATGATATTGGTAAGTGTTGTCTTAATATAAGCCTTTAAAACACTGGGATAGGTGAAGGCTGCATAATTGTGGCATACATTCAAAAGAAGTAGAACCAGAGATGGGAAGAAGGGAAGCAGGAACAGTCTGAAAACTAAGCCTGTGCTGACAGGTTTTGCACTTGTTAAGTTTTGGTTGTGGTGCATATCAGGTGCATTACCTGGCAAGCAGTCTCTGGACCTGTGGAAGACATGGCTTTTCCATAAGCACTGGTGGCAGCATTGCATTTCTGCCATTTTATTGTGTGTCTAAAGATCAGATTGTATGTATAGTAAAAGATGAAAAAAATGCATCATTTAGGCTTCATCATATAGCATGGGAATGCCATATCAGCCACCTCATTAGCTGAAGATTATCTTGAATTAATTCAGACTTTCATAAAAACCTGGGTTTCACAAGTCTGTTCCTAAAGCAACCATGTCAGATATGGTTTTTTGCAACTTGAACAGACCAGACTTCTCACTCGTGCACTTGACATTTAGAACTCTACCATCCCTTCCAGATTCCTGCTGCTGCTGAAGTAAAGAAAATCCAAGAATATCTTTGTAAGCCATTCAGGGTAGCAGGTACTGCCCTCTACAGCCAGTCAGAAAGTTGATCTTTTAAACATCTAAAGATAGCTCAGGCAAAAGAGTCTTGTGCAAGAGTATCAGCCCCTATCCTTTGAGGAAGCAAGTTGGAACACTTGTTAATGTTAGTGTTGGGAAACTGATGTTGTTATTAAGTAATGACTTGTTCTAAAAGCAATGAGGGGAGCCGTGTGTAACCAGAACTAAATATAATTGCAGCTATTCCCATTAACTGTACCAAGTACTCCTATTGTCAGAACTTGAGGGGAAAACTTTACCAATCTAACTGTGTATTTTCTGACTTGGTTCATAGCTTTGATAAGGATAAGGACAACTTCTGGACAGTGTGCAGTAGAATCCAAGTATGTCAGAACAGTCTGCTTGCCAGAGAGGAACCTCTACTTAAAAGAAAATACACACTGTGAAATAGCTGGCTATGGAAAACAAGATTTTTGTAAGTAAATGACTTCTTTTCCCAAAGCTGGTCTTCCACAATGGTGGGAATGTGGTGATTTTTACACCATGATCTGTGAAGTGTTAAAAAAGGATTCCTTTCCACTGTATGTGTATTCCATGTGCATTTCTTGAAGATGACCTTTGCTATCATCTTCTCTAGTTGTCTATGGCATTTCCTAACTGATGCTTCTCTCTCATATCAACCATACAAAGTAAGGCAAAATATAAACCACAAATTTTATTGTTCCTGATGTGATGAGGAGCAGAAAAAAATGTGTGGGAGGATTAGCAAGGGATTGTGTTTGTGCAGATTTTCCATCAAAAATTATTGAACTCTTTCCTTCTAAAAACTAAACTTTGTATTTTGTGTTTGGACCACTTGTTTTTCTCTTTGAAACCTTTTTATGAACAATAAAAGCAAACCAATACTGCATAAGGTGAAAGGTGAAAGTAAGAACCTCAATGGAGAATTGGAATGGTTATGCTAATTTAAGTGCAGAACTTGTGTTATGGGGGGGTTTCTTGCTGCTTTTTGTTTCTTGGAGAGTGAGAACAATGAAATACTTCTTGTTTTTGCAGATGACATCTTCTATGCTCAAAGACTGATGTCAGCCACTGTGAACTTAATATCACAGAGAAAATGCAAATATGAATACTATGACAATATTAGAGTTACTGACAACATGGTCTGTGCTGGGGATCCCACATGGCAGATTGATGCCTGCAAGGTAGAATTGGTTTGGTTTATTTTCTAAATAGCTTCAAATACATGCACAATACTACATGGATCAGTTGGCAGCATCTTGTAACTCTACTAGTCACTAGAGTCTCTAATGTAACTAGAAATTACTATGTCAGGTGGAGTTGACCTGTTGTGTGGCCAAATATCTGGAATAAAGTTGGAATCCACAGTTAGGTTTTACCCCCTCCAGGCCTTCCTTTGGAGGTGCAAGTGCAGTGCCTTAGCTTCTGTTTTTCCTCAAGGCCTTATTTTCAATCTATTCAAGCAATAGCTGATAGATATCCATCAGAGCTATATAGCAACTGTTCTAATCTCAGTTTGCACATTAACTATAGCTTTGCAAGGGTACATTAAGGGGACACTGAGCGCCTCCAGGTTCCTCAAAACTAGATTGATTTCCCTGCACCTTACTGGGCTGAGTGACTATAGGAGCCACTGCAAAGAACAAGCATCCTCAAGCGTAAGAGTGTCTTATGGACAGGGAGAGAGTTGATTCTGTGATGAAGAAATAGGACATGTTGGCCTTGACCTTGTATCACAACTCTAATATCTATGCTTATAAACTTGGGATGGGGATGGAGGGTTGTTTTCCAAGGTAACTGTTCTCCTGGTATCCTGTCAGGGGGAACTAGAGATCGCAGCTTTTAGAGACTGTTCAAGTCACAGCAGATGCCAAACCTTCTGTTCCATCTAAGCAATGTTCTCAAAGATCAAAGCTTTAGCTCATAGGTCCTCAGTAGCTTGCTTAACTCTAGAAAAACAATCACAGCCTCCATCTGCAATGACCTAATATGTTCTCTTTCTGTTGTCAGGGAGATTCCGGTGGCCCCATGGTCTGTGAGCACAATGGCAGGATGATGGTTTATGGCATTGTCAGCTGGGGAGATGGGTGTGCAAAGGAAAACAAGCCTGGTGTTTACACCAGAGTTACTCAATACCTTAACTGGATTGACTCCAGCATGAATGGGCTAGCTGCCAAGAGTCGTTTTCTTCCTGAACCAAAGTGACCTGTTTTTGACAGCTGGACTGAAATGAACGAAATTTTGCCTATACTGACACCAGGACAGTGAAGACCTGAATGTCATAAGAGGCTTTCATTTTGAATGCTTGTGTGGTCAGTCACTCAGATCAGTGTTCCTGAGGCATGAGGCAGAGAGAGGGTTGATATTTTATCTTACTACTCTGAATTACCTGGAAACCACTCAGTGGAAAGCTAAAATATTTAACATTTAAATGAGTATTCCCATGCATGATACTATGCATAGCAAGTTAGCTATCTACTCCATTTATGAACCAGCATTTGCTCTGGAAATAGATACCGTTTCAACTTACTTAACTCAGGTATTCATTTTATACATGACCTGAGTCTAAAATTTCCCCTTATTGTACTGAATAATACTAAGTCTCAAGTCCCACAAACCTAGCCTGTTAAGACCAGTACTCAGAGAGTGATCAGACTTGGCATCAAAAAGTTGGGGGGAAAAAAAGTAGTAGTTGAGTCAGCATTACAAACTGTTAATGTATTTAACTTGAGAATTGTGCTGCAAGGCAGCAAATTGGAAAGTTTCTGGGCTTCCAGGTCATGTGTGAAGGTGTCCCCTGGAAAGTCTGATTATGCAACTTCTACATCTACCTATACACCCTGGAGAAGATTTAAGGACTTGGCATTTGTCAAATGCTGCAGGCATCAAAAGTCAGAAATTTATTTCCATTCATTTAACTGATAGTATATGGAAGTGATATTTTTTCCTCTGACTTATTCTGGGTTTATTTTTAAACTTGTTTTTGTTTTGTAGATTTGAATTATTTGTATGAGGGCTGGAACCTCAAGCTTTATTTAAATTATTTTTACTGTGTTTAACTTATTGTTTGTATTATGGATGTTAACTATCATTAAAAAAAACTTTCTTCTTATGTATGTTTCTCTTCTCTGGAAAATAGAAGGGTGACTCAAAAGAGAATTGTCATTATTAAGTTCTAATCTCTCTGTAATCTTACTTAGTAAAACATAAGTATTAGTGAAGAATTTGATATGCATAAGCTAAATTATTTTTCTAAAATGCACATGGGTGTCTGTGAAAAGGCTACTACAGCTGTAGCTTTATGTAGTTGGGGTACATGAACCTTGCACACTGGTGATGGAATGATAGGAAGAAGAACCTTGATGAAGTCTGGTCCTTAAGACTCAAGACTGAACTAGGTAACATCTCCACTCTTTGCAGTGCTGTTATTGTTGTCATGTGTCCTTAGACTTCAGTCCCCTTTCTATAAAAGGGGTGGGACAATACTTCCCTTTTCCCACAGCTGTGCCTGGCTCTGAGCTGTCAGGAGTGAGAGCTGACAACTGTGTGACTATACTGAGACTAATGCCCTGACAGCCCAGTGGTGGACAGGGACACCAAGCACCGCTGAAAACTTGAAATGATTACTGGCACTGCTGGATTGCAATCTGCTAGGCAATACAATTTGTGGTTGGGATCTGCAACTACATTTGTTAGTGGAGTTTACCACTGCCTGTGGTAAAGCTATTTGGGGCAAGTTTGTGGACTCCTGATTCAAGTTTGTGCAGGGAGCTGGTTACAATTGCATTGTTTCTGGAGTTAGATCTCTTGTGAGAGATGAGAGACTAGAGAGACTGTGAGAAGAAAAATATCTCTTCACTGCTGCTTTTGACAGCAACTACCAGGACTGCTTGACCAGTGCTAGCAGAGAATGCTTCATGCCCAAAGTAAGCAATGGTAATACAGTTTTAGACAAAAATATTCTAGGTTTTAAGCATGTCTTTTTCTTACTTTATTATTCCACTTTAAAATGTAGCAAAATACTTAAATCAGTGAATCTTCAACAGGTGGAGATTATAAATACCTTCATAGCCATTGCATATGATTTTCATTGCAATGAACAGCACATTTATCATTGATTTCTCTAGGCTTTTTCTGTGCAGAGATATAATTTAAATTTCAACTTATTTCCATAATTATGTGTATAAGTAAGAATGAGTGAAAAACCAAACTTGCATTTAGGTGTTCTTCAGTCTGAAGTCCAGGGAACTCTAGGTAGGTAAAGTATAAAGAAAGACAGGATCTTGAAAGCAGAGAACATTTAGATGCTGTTTGGGTGTGCATCTTATTTGTTTGGTTTATATTGGATAAGTTATTCCAACAAAAATTAAATTTTTAGACAAACACACTATACATACACCTCTGCCCTGGCTGCTATACCATTTTATAGAGTCTCCTTCAATGTTCTTTGGCCCCACAGCTACAGTATCAACTGCCTGACTAGTTATCAGAGCCTGGAAAAATGAAGGGCAAAGATGAGAGCACAGTTTGGCAAAATGTCCTCTTCCTGCAACAGAATCCCCAGGAATGACTCTCTTTCCATGTTACAGAGAGTGAGCTGGTGTTGGTCCAGGTTGAGGTGCTGGTGAAGATGGAAAGAGCCCAGAGACCTGTGCATAGAGGCTGGCAAACACCCCTGCAGAGTGACAGGAGCGTGACCAGAGAGAGGATGGTTTTGGAAGATGCTAGGTATCTGCTGGGTACAAACATACATGCAGGACAAAATTTGCTATCATAGAGCTACTCTTAGTTAATATGGGTCATTGACTTCAGGTATCTGCTGGCACTAGAGAGGAACACAATAGGAGTCCAACAAGTATTTAGAAGCAGCTCAGAGGTGGGCATCAGCCCAAGTGAAGAGATCATACTCTCGGAAGCATTAGAAGCATGACTAACATGATCTCAAGTTCCTACTTATCTTCAATTCTCCCACAGAAGAAAGACATCAAATAAAGAGGAAAAAGCAGTATCCGATGTGTCCAGAGCACAGAGGAAGCTTGTTCAACCTGTCAGCTCCTAGGAGGAAGTGATGCATCCTGAATGAACAGACCACTTGACCTTATATAGCTGAAGCTTTCTTCATGGAAGTGAAACTAAAATGTGACTCAAAGCACTTAAAAATAAAATCTGTTATAAAAAAACCTAACGGATCAGGAAATGTAACACATCATCATCCATTTGTTACACCACTTCCACGTGGAATTGTATGCATGAGAGTATTTTGCTTGTGCATATTGAAACCTGAACTAAAAACCCAACATGACTATTCGGTCACTAAGCCTTTGCTCACTTCTGACACCTAACCACAGCTCTTGTTTTAGGCCTAACAAGCACAGAATTTATCCATAAAAAGAGAATCAAATCGTTCTGCATCCATCAGTCTTGTAATTTCAGGTTTCAGATATCCCCATCTTAAGCTGAAGTTTAAAAGGTGACATATTTGAAACACTACATATTCATTGAAGAAAAAATCTGATTTCAAACTTGGTCTGGAATAACCCTTCCAAATCCATCACAACTCATGCAATATACCAGTGGACAATCTGAACAGAATTTGGGTTGTGCTGTTTAACCTCTTGGCAAGTGAATGAAATGAACTATGAGAAGTGGAAACACATGCATTTGAAGGAACAAGGGCTATGTACTGAATGAACAGCAAAATGAGATGCAGACCCACATGAGCAGTATGCTCAGTTCCTGTGTGCAGCTCCATAGCTACAGCCAACAAGTTGACTCATTGGGATTTGGGCAGCACCTGCCTGGTAGGATACTCTCATGATCTTTGAAGCTGGAAAGGGCTGTGAGAATACCAGCATCCAAACAGAACGCAGAGTGAATGCAGCAATCCAGAGTCATTGACAATGAACAAGATAATGAAGACAAACAGGAATAACCAAATGCACAGAAGTAGATGAGTGATGACTGGTACTAAAACAGATCCAGAAAGCATTGCAGACCACAGGCTGGATTTAAGTCAACAGTGTTGAGTAAAAAACTGTAAACATACGGACATGTACTTCAGGGCACAGTCTGTAAACATCAGGACAAGGCAAACACTCTTGTCAAAACTATGTTTTGTTCTGAGTGTCATTGTTCTTGATGAGAAGACAACAGTAATCAGTGGTTGAGAACATGACAAGGAGAAAAGTCTGAAAACATTCCAGAGAAGTAAAATCTATGAGGGACACTTTCTTCAAAAGAGAAAAGGCCGAAGCAGAGAAGGGAATAAACTGTTCTCTGTGTCTTCTGGAGTTGGGGTGAAAAACAATAACGTTGTTTGCAGGGAGGGAAACTGAACTGAAATATTATGAAATTACTAGTAAGAGTAGTGAAGCATGAAATAAATGGAATTGAGTGGTGCTGAGCCTCATTCACTGGGATTTTTCAAGAAAAATTTAAACAGAAATAAAATAAACAGAAATAAAATTGGTTTGGATTCTTGCAATGCAACTGAAAGGTATTTTGAGAAATCATCTAACCTCAGGTTCCCTGCTTTATTATGAAATCAAAGAACATGCTCAGTGACTGAGATGACTACATGAAAATAAAGACATTGCAGGGAGATTTAGAAATCATATTACACAATTTACCCATCTTTTAAAAAAGTGGCATTAAGAAATGGGTCCTATGAAAGAAAAAAGTCTGGATTTCTGAATTAACAATTAAAGGCAAACCTCTTAATGCTAGACTAATAACTATAAAGAGTTTTGAGCAAACCTTTCAGTGACTCTTAACAAAATAATATTCTAGAAAGCACTAGAATCAAATTGTTTCCATGTCCCACTGGACAAAATAATGTCAATTAATAACATGTGCAACTGGCAAGAGAGTAAAATTATTATCCCCCACTGGATAGTGGAAATGTTATTTTTTCTACTGAGTAACTGAAAAGTGGTTTGTATGTAATGCTATGACTTGGCATCCACATGAATTACCTCAGTATGCTTTGAGCTAGAAGCCTCTGGGTGTATGATAAAATCTCCCAAAGCTCAATATTAGTTATTGCAAGAGGCAATCATGGAAGATGATGAAAATTACAGGCAACCACGGGACTTTGCTAATCACAGACTTGTGCATTTTGGGACTTGGTGCCTGTTTGGTGACAGTATAATTCCAGAAAACCAGATGGACACATTTACACATCCACAAGCAGTTTCACATTTATTAGAAATGAACTCTGCTAGTCACAGCTGCAATGTTCCAAGTGCAGTAAATTCATAACATCAACAGTAGTAGTTAAGAATTACTTACCACAAATTCTTCCCTAAGTTTTCTTGCCTTGTGGCACAAAACTTTAGCCTAAGTTAAAACAAAGCATGCCCAAGTGACATCACTACAGCTGTTGAAATTGCAGCTGTTCCATGAAGATCACAGCATGTACTTGGCATTACTACAGCATGTTAGCACCCATAATAAAAAAATCTTCACTAATGTTCCAACTCCTTCATCTTCAAATGCACCTGCAAAGTCTGACACATTGCAAATTTGTGTGGTTGGATAATATTTTTATTTTTAAACATGCTTACGTGCTGTGTTAACAGCAGCCCCAGCCACATGAAGGATTGCCTTAAACAGTTGCCTGTGACCATCTCAGTCAAATTTTGCTCTAGAACTTGCTAGACCATACTTGAGCCAAAACTACAGGACAGCAAAGGGGTTTAACTAGCTGCCATTCAAAACTGAAGGAATTTATCTCAGAAATTATTTTCCTTAGACATCTTGCATTTGGGAGCAGTGTATTTGATTAAAGACATCACATTTAATGTATCCTCTTAAAGAACAAGCAATTGCTAATTTAATTTCAAATTAGACATTCACAGATAAATTAGAAATATTTTTCCAGAACAACTCAGTTCCATCTAAAATAACTGCAATTAGGTTTATTACATATTAAATCTTTTGCCCTCTAAGATCACTCTGTCTTACAATAACTGCATCCTCTATTTATAATGGTCTTGTTTTAATACACACAGCATCAAGAGATCTTGTGTTTACTACCTGGAGAGACAAATCAGAATTTTTTTAACATTCTGGAGCTACAGAAATGTTTTCTGATGGTCAACTTGACTCAGCCTTAAAACTAAATTAAAGGTATTTTAAAACATTCACAGGGAAAATTATACCAGCCACAAGCATTACTCTTAAAAATTTGGAACAGTTTTATTTTTACAGTCCTATTCTAGACATAAAATACACATATGTCCTCCTCAAGCATGAAAGCAATCATATGGCCAGGAAAAATACTGACTGTTCAGAGGCAACAGAGCTGTCAAACATATAAGATGATAAGTGGTGGAAGAAGATAAAGAAATAGTGGATTTCAGCCTCCAAAGTTTATGAGTGCTTTGAACTGCAAAGTTTAAAAACAAAGGTTGTTACCTGACTGTGATCTATGTCAGCAGTCCTTTATATCAACAAACCTGCAATAATAACAAAAGGTGCATTATTAATACATTGAAAATGTCAGGAGACAGCAATGTTTAAAAAGCTCTCTGGAACCAGATACCAAATCTCAGTGAAAATATTGCAGACTCCAGGGCCAGGTTATCCATACCTGTGCTGGCACGTACACTGACAGACTTTGTGTCAGTATAAATAAAGAGACAAATATGCAGGTACAAGGAAATATTATAGTTTTCTCTACATTAGTTTAAATAACTCAATTATCTTTGCCTGATGGGACAAATTCACAGCTACAAAGACTGTGGTAACAAGGTTCAAATGTCACAAATACCAGAGATTTTCTGCTATGCTTTTTCCTACTAAACATTCAGGTCAAGGACTGAAGTTTTTATATATATGTAATGTATTTTACTGACTTAATCCCAAAGAATCCCATAAATCTCCAGCATCTGAACTCCTGCATTAAAGCTGAATGAGAAAATAGCTATATCTGCTGGTATATTCTAGTTTCACAATCAAGATTAGATGCTATTTAATTATTGGGTTTGCTTTGCCTGGTATTTGTTAACCTTGCCTGAGCACTACCATTAGCATTACAGTCTCCAATGGCAAAGAGCATTTCTGTAGGAGCTTTCTCTCATAGAAGGTTACCAGTAACCCAACCATGTTTTTGGTATCACTGCACAGGAACCATTGGCTAATTTTTATTAATAACAAACCCACTGCCAAACAGAGCTTTTAGTGTTGTATTTTTAGTAACAGAATCTTGGTATGGAAACAAAGATATATCAAGACAGAGTTTATACATTAAGCTTTATAGAAAAGAAATGAAAAAGTCTTCAGCTGAAAGATACAGGTAATCAGAGCCATTTGGAGACTCATGAGCTATTAGAAAAAGAATGTTTTAAAGGGAGAATGTAAATATAGCACTGACAAGCACACCTTTAATACCGAATGATCTTCAAGAGTGACTGAATTCTTATCTCCAGATTTAGTACTAAGTGTTTGGCCAGCCTCATCTCTCATTTCACATGAAATAATCTCACACCTACAAAGCTCACAGCAGACAAGGTGGTTTCCCTGATTTAAATCCAATTATTTTCTATTAAAAGTTTTATGAACATCTGCAGAAAAAATAAGTACGTCTTTTATGATTGGTCTAGATAGACTCCAGCTTTGATGGTTGCCGCACTTGCTGCTGTTCAAATCCATGAATAAGCTGGGTGCCTACGGCGGGCAGCATCTCCACCCCTGTCCCGGCAGCCAAGGCACAGACCTGCCGCTAGATGGGGGAGCAGCCTCGGAAAAGGAGACGCTGTCGCTCGCAGCCAATGCGCAGACCATTCATTGAGCACGTAAATCACAGGGAAGTGGTTTTATTTATAGAATAACCTTTGCCCCCCTTCCACCCCAGCACATAAAAAGATAAGCATAGGAAAACTCAGCCATTTAAGTATAGTAGTTACTCAGCCATTTAAGTATACAACTTGTCACTTTAACTATGATCCTCCCAGACAAGTTTGTGACTCCTCACTGACATGTATAATCCTGCATTTTCCTGATCTATCTAGACTTCAGGTAATGCTAGCACCCTCTACAGCAGCAGAATGGCCAGAACGCTGTCCTTATGAGAACCCCTTGCCACAACAAAGACATTTACTTCGCCAACAAAACATAAACAAACAAATAAAAAACAAAACTCAAAACACCCCAACAACCAAACTCAAAACTAATCAAAACCAAATAAAAACAATTATTTCATGTCACGTCCACAGGAAGTCGTGGAAAGCATGGAAACAGCGGGAAAAGTGTTTAAGAAGAACCTGCAAAAGCGTACTACACCCCATAACCATTTTCCTCCAACAAAGCACAAGCTCGACTGAAATAGCACAGCCAAAGATAATCTGGCAAACAAAGCACAAGCAAACGCAGCAATACTAAATCTTACCTAAGAAGAGTAACAGTTATAATTGTGTTGAGTGGGAGCGCTGACAGTGATCCTCCCTGAGCCGCTCTAAAGCTCTGGATCATTAAAACGTGCCCGAGAGCATCTGCTGAGAGCATCTCCGGCGGCCTCCACGCTGCCGCCTCCGCTGGGGGCGCCCGCGCCTCGCGGCGGCGGGGCCGGGACGAGCACGGCGGGATGGGCACGGCGGGATGGGCACGGCGGGATGGGCACGGCGGGATGGGCACGGCGGGATGGGCACGGCGGGATGGGCACGGCGGCTGCAGGAAGCCCCCGGCCAGCGGGGCGTGCGAGGACAGAGCCGGGCGGCCCAGACCGCGGCAGCCGTGCGTGCTGCCATACAAACACCGTGGAGAGGGGATGGTGCCTTCCCCAAGGGACATCCCGGGCACCCGCAGTGGCGCGAGGCTGTAACCCCGCTTATGAAAGTAGTAATTCCCATATTTTTATAAGAATACTAACTTCAGGCCGTGTGGCCACGTCTAAGTAGGAACCAACTCGCTGCTGTGGCCAGAGAGATGCTGACTCTTCTCCCGATCGCTTCTGTCCCTTGCCACACACAAACAGAGACAAGTACTTTGCTGTTCCCCAGTTAGAACAACACAATGCAATTTACTTTGAATTGGTTTAATCTCTTGGATTTTGGACGTTTGAAATTTTAACTTCAAGACAACACGCACAAAATTTCTACTCAGTCCTTAACTGCTTTCTTAGGGTGGTGCAAACACATTTAAATAACAGGCAAAAGTTTACAATTTACTTTTCATGAGTCTTCACATCTGACACGTTTAGGCAGGGAAGCAAAGTATGGTCAAATGATTTCTGAAAATAAGCTGCATCAACATTATCAGAACCCAACTGATCTTACATTGACTAATTATTGTGATCTATTCAGGCATCAGTGCACAGCTCAAATTACAAATCTTATCAATTTCTTCAAGAAGTTGTCCTGTTCTGAAATTAAGAATAGCATAACAATATCAAAATAGGTGTAACACAAAAAGATTAACAGAGCATCCAGCCAGAGAGCACTTGAATGTGCTTAATAAATAAGTCTACACACCCCTTTGCTACAGTTGTCTGATGTGTGTTATCACTTGTTACCAAATTTTAGGAAGCCCATGACCCAAACACTATCATTCGGAAACAAGAAACTGTTAAAGCATCCATGATTGGAAAATTTTAAGATTAAGAAACTTTTTCAGGCTCTGAATTTCCAAATTAACATATTTTTAAGAAATATATGTCAAATATTAAGAATTGTAATTCATCATTCCATTAAAGATTACTTCAAAGATTATTTTCTTCTTTACACATGAATAGAACTCAGTATTGCTTAAAGAAGCAAATTAACAAAAGCAAACACTTATTTCATCTCATTCTGCAGATGGCAAACAAACATGACATCAGTCAGAGTGCTGAGATATTCTGCATTTCTCACAAATTACTCATCCTCATTAGAAACAGGTTTTGAAACATTTAAATAGGTTTGTTACTTACTCTGTTAGACTATTACTATTACTAAGAGCACAGCACATAAAAATTACCCAGTTTTTAGGTTACTATCGATCTTCTTTATGCATCACTTAAGTTCTAAAATGATGCCAAACCCTCCATTCCTTTTAGAGCTATTTCTGCTACAGATATATGATGTACTGTGTTTTGACAGCAAATGTGACCACGCTGTGGCAACTGGTATTGATTCAGAAGTTAAAGGAAGAGGCAAATAATTGTCATAATCTTCAGTGATTTAAAAAAATATTTCTAGAATTTTTATCTTTTGCAAAAATTGGTGATTTAAATGCCAAGGATAAGTAAATAGCTTTGCCTTTTTTTTTTTTTTTTTTAAGGACAAACTCTGCCTGAGAATGTGAAGATAATTCAGCATAGAAGTCTTTCCAGAGCATTCAGTTATGAACTAAATGAACACTATCCATCAAGTAATATCCTCAACAAGATTCATGTGACCTATTAACATATGCTACATAAATTCAAGACTGCATTACACAGGAAAGATGTCTCTCATGCAAAAATGGGAATTAAGTAGCCATCATTCCCAGGCCCTGCTGAAGGAGGGAGTCTAATGAAGCAGCTCCTGCAGTTACTGCCTGGGCTGCACTCTGTGTGGCAGCCCCCCAGCATCTGCAGGAAGGTTATTAAAGCCACAGCAATGGCAGATACTTCACCTGTGTCATTGGGATCAACACGCTCCAGAGAACTGATATCTTCTAGCATATGTATGAAGACAGAATTCTGCACCTTAGTGCAACCACCCTTATTGGCTTGTGTAACTTAATTCTTCTACCAGTGTCATGCATCATGGACAGCTCCTGATTTTTTAATTCTCTGACACCAAAGCTTATTGGGCCTTTCAAAGCATGAACAGAGCTGATAACTTCTTCAGATCTTTTGGAACACAGTGCAGATACGTCATTCTTCAGTTATCAAACATTCAGTTCTCAAATCTGAACGTGAGATGTTCAGTCTAAGAGTAGTTACAGACACTTCAAGAGCCGGGAGTGCATTTCCTGCACTCTTTGGAGTGTACTCCTGGTCTCCTCACCACAAAACCTACTCTAACTTGTGTGTTCCTTTTCTGTTTCTGTGCTTGTCCATCTCTAAAATAGATTTTAATAGTTGCAATATTTCTCTATTCACTGGGTATGTCCACCTTACATAAGGAGGCATATCATGCAAATATATATAGAACAGATTTTCTTGCTATAATCATAGAGTCACAGAATATTCTGAGTTGGAAAGGACCTACAAGGATCATCCAAGTCCAACTCCTGGCCCTGCACAGGACAGCACCAACAATCACACCATGTGCCTGAGAGTGTTGTCTAAGCACTTCTTGAACTTTGGCAGGTTTGGTGCTCTGATCACTGCCTTGAGGAGTTGTTCCAGTGCCCAGCCACCCTCTGGGTGAAAAACCTTTCCCTAATACCCAACCCAAATCTTCCCTGACACAATTTCATGCCACTGCCTTGGGTCTCGTCACTGGCAGCCAGAGAGAAAAGATCAGCACCTGTCCTTCTGCTTCCCCTTGCATGTAAGCTACAAAATTCCAAAGAAAGTGCAGAATTCCACTAGAAGAAAAGGTGCTACACAGCATGAATAGAGGATCTTAAAAAAATCTGGTTATTTACTGTCTTTTCCTTTTATCACAGCCCAGCCCAGCCCTCCTCTCCCCTCACCCCCTCAATAGCTTATTATAATTCTTTCTTTAGTAATCATAAAATTGTAACAATTACTTTATTTCTTCTGTTGAAAATGTACATTGATAAAACCCATCATTCTTGCTGGAAAAGAAACAAGTCAGTTCAGGGGGTTTTGTTTGTATAAATGAAGACCCAAAACATTAACAAATCTAAATTAATAAAAATAAAGCCAGCCTTAAAACCATTATTCACTTTGTCCCAGGTCTTAAATCTGAATTTCCAGTTCTTTATTGTCTCTTTAAAATTATCTCTGTGGTCAGTAAGGAATTTTGTGATCCCTTGTAATCACACCTAAAGGATGTTACTGCAACCAGTTAGAGGACACGTAAGTGAAGTTAAACTGCAGGTAAGCAAACAGCCCTCAAGGAGCTAGACAAGTGTCTGCTGCTTATTTAGCAACCAGTTCAAATGTGTCCACGTGCCAGTGTTTGGTCTGGCACACAGTTCAAGAAGTAAAGAAATGAAATGGGAATGCTCTCACCTCCCAGACCTGACGTCCCTTGTGAAATAACTGGACAGACAATGCAAGAAAAAGGAGGGGGATTCAGAGGCAGCAATTAGGATAGAGCTACACCTTGCTTATCTTTCAAGAGTGGGTGGAAATTTTGCTCTGCCAAGGAGTTATAAAACAATGGTAAGCTCTAAACATCTTATTTTGTGAGATGTGATGGGCAAAGCTGGAATTCTGATCAAAACTTACAGAGAAACTCTTTAATTTATTGCTGTTGTAGATAATTTTTAAGTATAGGAAGAATCCATAACCTCTCTGCAGAGTACAAGGCAAGGATGACTTTCCAAAAGTTTCATTAGGACTTCTAAATAGCTGAAGAACATTGTGACTCTACTTCTAAAAGAGGTATAGACCAGCACAAAGTTGTCAAAACCTACCACTTCTATACTATATTTCAGTATTGATTAGTCAGACTGTCTGGGTTAGCTATGGAAGAAAACTATTTTGGGAAAAGAAATTAATATCCTGACCAACACAGGACATGGCAGAATATTCACAATGCATGGGCCTGGTTCACTCAAGATCCACACTGAAGGAAAAGCTTTTCCTTTTATAACAAAAAAAGGAAAATCAGTGCATTCACAGCTTAATAAAAGGAAAGGTGGTAATTCTTTGGTTGTATTTTACTTTTTGATGCAAATTATTCCCACTGTTCCAACAAAGTATAAATGTGTGTCTAAACAAAGTATTTCCTACTTATAGGACATTTTCTGATTTGGTCCATAAATATTACAACTGTATCAGCTGAAAAAGTATTTGAATTTTGTAATGAAACATGTCACAGCTTTATTTCAGCTGTTGTAAAGGGGTTAAAGTCTGCTAAAGAGGAAAGCAGTGCTTCAGCAAATGAATCCAATTTTCTTCCCTAACTATACAAACTGTTGCATATATTTTCCCCTCTAGCAATCTCATTTTCATTGTTTCACACTACCACCCAGAAAAGCAATTTAGCTTTGAATAATTCCTCTCATCATAATGCATATGTCAACACCAAATGATAGAGGCACATGCTACAGCATATGCAGCAGCTCTGGATTAAAATGCAGACTCTTGTGTGCAGAGCCAGTGAAGCATGTGGTTTTTATTTTTCAGCTGTTTCCATCAGATTGAAAATTCCACAGACTAGAGAGTTTTGAATAATTTAGAATGCTGCTTGGAATACTTTTTAGCTAGAAAAACATACCAAGAGAAGGGGGAAATTGCTTAATTTTAGTTTGCTGGATAGATTTGATTCCTAAATAATAGTGTCTTCCTAGGGAGGAGAGACTAAGTACATAAAAAATGCCAGTTCAGGAGAACATATTGATTCACTATATTAATGGGACTCCAGAGCAATTTCATCTTTGAACAAGCCCAGCAGCAGGGCTATTTCTCTGCCTCTGTGACAGGAAAGGAATAAAAACTAAGCTGTCGACTTGCTTGACTTCTCAGAACTGACAAGACTCAGGTAGGTGTAGAATAAATTAGCCCACAATTGCTTTAACAGCAATGTTGGGGAACCAAACACTATGGCAGCTGTAAGTTGCAAAGAAACGGCTAAACATGTTTATTCAAATGCATTGATGATTTAAGTTTTTAAAAAAAGGTGATTTTTAAAAATTCTATTACTTATGGGTATCTCTTGAGTTAAAAAGCATGAACCCAGCAAGGGAGTAGGTTAAGATCAGATTTTCCATTATGCTTTTTTTCCCCATCTCCTCTGCATGTGTCTTCTTCAGCTGAAGTCAAATTCAGAAATGGTATTTATGTTGCATCATTTTTCAAACAACTATTTTACCAAATATAAAAGACATCCTAAAGAATCTCACATGAAACAAAAAAGAAAATCCTCTCCAAATCCTGTTTGTCCAGATTATGTCCCAATGAATAAAACAGCAGGACTTGAAATTGTTCTTCAGGGTCAATCCCAAATATTCAGCCCTCACCTCAATGCCAGCAGCTCCCACAGAATCTGCCAGGAACCATGCACTCATTCCAGAAGCAGAATCTGGCAATTTGCTTTTACCCTAAAGTCCAGTTTGCTGTGAAATAGAAATATATCGCAGCAAAATCGAACTCCTGCAAAGACAAGAGATTCAGAACTACAAAATGCCCAATTATGAATTTCTTCTGCAGTTTATTTTGCAAACATTTGCAAGTCATAGTTCCAAGGCTAGGCTGCAGCTCTAGCAAGAGGCTGACGAGGAACTGAACTGTGGTAGCAATAGTGTTCTTCCTCTGAAGAGCCCCTCGGGGCCTTTCCTCACTGACACCGGACAGGTCTCATGCTCCCAGTGGTGACTCCCTCCATCAGAGCTCAGCTTACGCACTCTCACACCTCTGCCTCAGTCTGCATTCCGTGCATTGGCAGGGCTGGGATTCTCCTCTTTGCTGTGCCTTGTCCGTGGCATTGCAGAAGGAGCAGAAGTGGCAGCAGTGCACATTTTCTGGGCAGCTGCCTGCAGCTCTGTGCTTTCCCACAAACACATGAACCCATGACACGACCTTGAGCACACCAGATGCACAAAGCTCACAATCCCTCATGAGCTGGAGTCCCGTGAGTCAGAAGCAATATCTGCTGAAAGATTCCTGCTTGGAGCAGTGACCGAGTGAGCACAGGGAATAGAATTCAACAAATCTCTTCATGGCTAATTAGACTGTGCTTGCACTCAAGTGGAATCTACCAGAAGCAAACAGCCAACATTGCCAGTTCATGGGGACTGGTAACAAGTCAACAACTAGACTGTAACTTTCCTCTGCTCCAAGCAACAAATGGAGCTCAAACACTGAGGGAGGAAAGCCTGTGGGTCCAGCTTTGCTTCTGAGACTGAATGAGATTGGAAGCCCTGCACATCATGAAAAGCCAGATAACTCATCTCCTCTGCTTCTCAAAGCCATGACTGAATCAAAAGGCTGCACCTTGTGTAGGTTCTCATCTGTATTCCCATTCCATTTCAAGGCATACTGAAAGACTATTCAGTAAGAACTAATTATGCTTATAAATCACATCCTTTACTGACGTAATTACACAACTTAAGCATTAACTTTCTGCACTGGGCCTTCATGCTGTTGGTTACTTCATTTTGTGACATATTCCTAGCACACATGGAAATACAAAATAAAAAAAGCTGAAAACCATAAACTCAGGGAAGCCACATTAATTTATGCATCCATCTGGTAAGCCCTGCTATTGTTTCTCACATGGTACTTAGCAGACAACAATTATTTTCTAGGTTCAAACCACTTCATTATTTCATTAGCACTTATGCTGATTAATTAAAATGTCTTGTCAAAAAGCATGAAAGCATAAATTCTGTTAAATAGGGAATTTATTATCATCATCACAGTCTAAAATTGATGCCTTGATTGAATTTCCTGCAAAAGCTGCACTAGTAATCAAAGTGAACAATATTACAACATCATCTATTCTGTACCTGGCTGGTTGCTTGTATGTTCAGAAGGAAATGAAGCTTAGTGCTGTATGAAGAAAGAAAACTCACTAAAACAGGCAATTCCAACAATAAGGAAATGTGCAGGAGATGAGTCTTCATTTGGAATCTGTAAGGGCAGTTAAAGCATTAAAAATGGCATATTGGTTGTGAAGATAGATATTAATGTAAAGACATTCTGACACTCGTGGTTAGCCATAAGTAACTTTTTTAAATTGAAAAAAAACCAGATAAAACACATATAAACCAAAAGGAATGAGGTACTTAGATTTCTTGAGTGGTTGTTCTTGTGTTGGGACTACAAGACTTTATACCAACAACCAAAGCAAGCTCTGAGTGTGAAAGCTGTCCTCACTTTCCTTCAGCAGACATTGATCTCAGTGGACTTAGGGTAACAACAGTTTTGGAAACAGCTATGATGCAAACCCACATGATGACAGGAAGGCAAACCATGCCAGAAGATGATGTGCAGCAGACATGTGATATTTTTTTCTATTGTCTGTATATAAAGAAATGAAAGGGTGTTTCTGCATCCCTGACCTTGACAAAGGAAACCTTAGAGTCCTTCCTAACATAACTTTGTGAGGGTGTCACCAAGCTGCTAAATGCTTGTTATCATACTGGGAAAGATCATGGCACAGCAATTAACTGAATGGTGTTTGTCACCTGGTGCTTGTGTGTCAAGTATAGGAAATAAAATTAGGTTCCCATTTTGAACCTGCAATGTTCTGTCCTCCTTCACCTCAGCATCTTTCATGGCCAGAGATAAGACTTGATTGAAAACAAGCAGCCTAGTCAACAAGAATCCTGTACTGCAGAACAAGATAAATAGGTTTTCTGTGAATTACCACTGGTATTTAACGGGGTCTTTAATTAGAAATGATACCACTCATCCAAAGTGGAATAAGAAAAGCTATGAGAACTTGTAATGAAAATTGTTGTTTAACTCAGATCCCAGAGTCAAAGGATTTAAGCTTTCACCCACAAGAAAAATTGCATTCCTCATGGCTGGAGAGAAAAAGTAAAATCATGACTCAGATGTTTCCTTAAACAACAGAAAGAAAAAAGTGAAAAAAGACCCATGGATCACACAAAAGAAGCCTGTGATTTTACAGGATGGTGGGGAAGGGGAGAGGAGGGATTTGCACACAAGATTACCATCCTTGAATCCTGTATAACTGTATTTGTGATGGAGTGTATTTTAAAGATCATCCACAGGGAAGCTTAAGCAAACAGAAAACAAATCTGAATGGCTCTAAGATTGCTAACATTTGCATTTCACTTTCACATGCTGACCAAAATGAAAACAACACAGAACTAGGCCAGCATATTTAATTCTGCCTTGCAGAATCTTTCAAGATCCCAAAATTATTTTCCCTCTGCAATGGTAGCAGGAAAATAATTTCCATACTTTTGCAACAACACAAGGGTTCAGGACAATCTGAATTCCTGCTCTAATATTTGAATATAGATTATGAATATTTACTGTGAATTTTCATCCTACACAATTCTAAATATGGTAGAGCATGGTTTTAAATGGGCTTTTTCACACACCATGTCTGTAGCCCTACTTTTCAAGCTGTAGCCAACCAGGAGGCTATAATTCAGTCTTTAAATATCTCCTGCCTATGTCTAAGAATGCTCACATTAACCAGTAATTGTACTGAAAAACTAATTTCCACAAATTAGATCTACATATCAGCAATATTACCGCTGTCTTTTAAGAATATTTTTTCTTCATGTGGAAGTAAGTTTTAAGTCCTAGAAGAAAAGCTTCTTTTCTAGGCTTGTATGTAGCAAGGAGGATGCAGAAGACTTCCACATCAGTGATTGCTCCTGCATTGAAATGCCAGCTTGGAAAGACCCAGTACCTAATCACCAGAATCTACCAGGATAACACATGAAAATATGAAAGAATGATGTATTTTCTTTCCTCTTTTTGGCTAGGCACATTTCACTTGACTGACTCTGTATTCAGAGTGACCAGGCTGAACAGAAAGCTGAGAATTTTAGCCAGAGTGAAGACACACACTTCCATATAACTGCACTGCTTCCAGCAGCCAAGCTAAATTGCCCAGGTCTAGCAGGGCACCTCCATGCAGCAAGACACAGGATCTGGTGTGCATTGAGTAAGTACCAGTTATGAGAGAAAAAAACCCACAAAAATCTTCCTCTTACAACAACCTCACTTGCTCATGAGTGGCTGAAATAGCATTTTCAGTTAGATGGGGCAGGATGAACATCTTTGGTGGTTTTGGGCACATAGTCAAAGTATTCTAAAAACGTAACAAACATGAAAGGTTACCTTGAAAGCAAACAGCAGCAGCCAGTCCGCTACTAAGCCACAAAAGTACATCCATTAAGGATCTTGTAATGTCTTATTTGGAAAGCTGGTAAGTGCCAAATCAATGAAGATATAATTTTAGATCACTGAGTAAGAATGCAGCAAAAATATCCTTGTCATTTTTTTAAAAACCAGGCAAATTCTTAAAAATAGAAATAAGTACTGTTTGCTGTTTTATACCAAGATGCCAACTTTTGAGTAATTTATATGCAGCATCAGATCACAAAGAATTTCACAATTCCACAATGAAGATGAAGTAGAAACTGAAAACTTAATTAAATGCATTGCATCTAACAGCAATGAAAGTAATGTACATGAGGGGTCTTTCCTCGTTCATGGCCCTGCAGAAGAAAGCAAGAACACTCTGTCTGCATCATCAGCCTCCAAAAACTTCTCCGAGAGATGAGGACCCAGATGGATTCCACAGAACCATCATCTGTCCGTGCTCTATTCTTCCAGCCACAAAACTGCTCCTTGCCAAGGTAAAACAGAACAAGTCCTCTGGCACAACTGCAACAAGTAAGGAATAGATTCTTTGTGATTTCCTGACCTCAGCCATGATTTTCCCCTCATCAGATGGCACAGTTTTAGGGTTACTCTGACCAGCATTATGAAAAAGCCCCAGATGGTTTTTACAGCTTTCAGAAAAGCACTTTGCCTTATCCTGGCACAGCCATTGTGCCAGTATCTGAGAAAGCTGTGATGTAAAGCTGACTGTTGTTTTTGCAGCAATAACATTTGCCAATATTTACTCAAGGAAGAGGAGTGGCAGATGGTTACGAATGAGTCATTGGTAAATAATGCAAGAACATTTTTTAGCTCACCCGGAAGTAATCCCTTGGGATTGCTGAAGATCTCTAGGAGAGAGACAACATCAATTTCATGAACATAGATTTAAGGAGAGTCTTAGCAAATTCAGAGGTAGAATTTTGATTTGGAGTAAATTTTATACTGCTTCTTTGTCTCATCGTCATCTATGTTTCCAAATAATTTTTAGTAACTATATTTGCAAATGTTTGTAGTACTTGAAGTCAGTGTTCCTGAAAGCTCAAATCAGGCTCCGTAGCATCATTACCTCATAAATAATTTTCTACATATAAGTGAGTGTAATGCTTTTATTCCTCCCTAAATTAGACATTGCAACACATGCACACTCAAAATCAGACATAATAGCAGCTGAACCACTGAGAGGAGTAAGCAATTTTTCAATGTAGTGTGACTCAAACCTTAAATAAGAAAACTCTTATAGGGCCAATATTATTTTCTGTTGAAGTGCATTCATTTTCTGTCCTCCACTGCCATGGTGTAGCTATTGCTTGTGGATTCAGGCTTAAGGGAGCATAAGCAAATAGTCAGAAAATCTGAAATAAATCTACATGAGTCAACACTTAGGGAGTAGATTTTTCTGGGAGCCTCCATTCATTGTGACAGAAAGATTTCAAAAGGAAGGCAAGTGAAGGCAAGGCTAGACAAATAAAATGTCAATCATGATTCTTTTTTGGAAGCACAGTATATCTCATGAACATGCCTTCATTCCACTTCCTTCCTCCACCCTTGCCTTTAAGCCCCATCCACGAGGGGCTCAGCTGTGTGCTGCACTTCCCATACACCCAGCACCATCTCTAACCACAGCAATCACCCAGCCACCACATGGCTCAGTCACTTCCTTCCAGCCTTGTGCCTTACCAACAGGATAGATCCACACAACAGAAGCATTTGCAGCAATTTTCAGAACCAACAGAAAAACAAGTTTATCTAATTGGTCATTGAAGGAGGTAGTAAAGTTTCTCAAAAGCTGAAACATTCCTTCTTTTAGACTTCTCCTCCTCATTTGTCAGAAGAGCTTCAGTCAGAAGAGCTTTAGATCTGAAATTTGGTGCAGCTGCTGCCTAGCAGCATGTACACAAGGCAGCAACAAAAAGGAGTTCTGCTGGTGCCTAGAAAGCCCCAGCTCAGCATAAAGTCATTGTAAACTTAGCCAGATGAGCTAGCATTGCTCATCAGTCATCCAGAATTAGCATTGCACTGCTGAGTGGCTGAAAAACACAATGGCTCATTACCAGACAATATATAAAATCAGAGCTGACAAATAGAATCTGAATTTTTCCTACAATCAGAATTGAAACATTGTATTCTACAGGTCATAAGGTGCACCAGTGCTATAAGAGCACCCAGCAACTAAAGAGTTTTATCGACTCTATTCTTTTTTGCCAGGACTAACACCTCACACAGCAAGAAATCTTTAGCCATTGGTGAGCAACAGAAATCATGAAGAAAAACAACAAACTGCAGCTCTGTTTCACTGCTTGTTGGTTTTTTTTTTAGTTTCCTTTACTGATCCTATCTATCAGCTTTAATCTGACATTTCTGTACAGGCAAATCTCTCATGTGCAAGTGCCACACACCCTTATTTGCTGTCTCATGCTTGCCTTTCTCTATGAAATGGAAGTAGAGCTCCTTCTACAAGCATTAAGCCTCCAATCAGACAATAACCACATCACAACTTTATTCTGAGGATCTGGAGGACAATGTCACTTAGAATTATTGTGCTGATTCATCAATGTGAAAAACAGTATCTCCTAATCAAGAAAAAAATGTATTTCCCAAACTATGAATATTATTTTGAAATTTTTCAGCTTACAATGTCCAAGTATGCTCAAATTTCTCCCCTCAAAACCACTCTCCCTATTGGTAATTGTATCTTTCTCTAGATAACTAGGAAATTACAGCTTACTGGGTACTAAGCAAATTACTGTACAGATAGGGCTCTGGTTGGAGAGACAGAAATAGTGATATATTTGCTTTAGAGTTGCCTAGCACTTGCCATTGACCACCATGACATGGTGATTAGTGTACAACCTAATTTATCAGCCAGATGTTCCAGGTTGGAATTCTGTACTTTGTAATGTGTGCTCTAAAAACGCTGTATTTAACTGCTGTTATTACCTGCCAGACAATAGTTTGAAATTTTAAAGAGCAGTAAATACCTAAATCATCAAGAACAAGTAAAGACATTATCATTAATTTAAAAATATGTCTATTTAAACATCCATTCCTACAGAGCAAAATGTAGTCAGGTAGGTTGCTAAAAACTGCTAGATAGTGATCACAAGGCCACATGTGTTACATCCTGTTGAGACTCCAGCAGATGTTATTTGCAAAGTGCCCCTGACAGCCCAGCACCATTACCAGTACAATTTGCAAAGGTGCTGTGTTATAAAAAGCTACAATTTATAGCAACCACGTGCAACAGAATGATGCCAGTTCCCCATCACCACAGTAAACCCACCTAATTTCAGCAGTGCTTGTCACAATAAGGATTCCAAATATGACTTTGAATAGAAACCTAAGAAATTTTGGCTAGTCTGTGTCCTGCCTATTCCCCTTTTATTTCTGTTCACTTGGTTGGGAGATGGAAACAAGAAGCAGTGCTGTGGCCTGCATCAGTAACTAATACAAGAGTTGCACTTCTGATGCAAATAATTTTATAGTAAAATGAAACACTATGCAAAGAGAAATTACACTAGTGAAGAAAGTTAGGAAAAGGTTTCAGTCAGAGTTCTATAAAGAACATTATAGTCCAAGAAAAACCAAAATAATAACAAAAAGAAGAAAGTTATGTTCTGTTACAGTGTGGTCACTAGGAAAAACATATGAGGGGCAGAAGTGAGAAAGACCAATAAATCAAACCTTTTGCTTTGCTACAAATGATTTCTAAAGCTTTTTTCTCACTCTGGCACAACAGACAGGCTTTTAATTTAAAGTGTATAAGCTAAATATGTACTTCAAAGCTGTCCATCTCTATGGCATTTGGATGGCTTTTGAGAAATACACCATTAAAGCAAAATCACTGCTCAGGTCACTGCCTTCCTGGTGTGTTCAAAACTATCCCAGTCATCAGCAGAGAACATCCAAGGGCTAGAGCAGCAGAAAGACTCTTTTTATCAGGGAGAAAGAGACATCTGAACAGACTGTACATAATGTCACACAGCCAACACCTTGCAATCTGGGGCCTGCTGTCTTCAGGGCAGAGAAAGTTAAAGGAAGACAAAATATTTCCAGTAACAATTAATAAATCAGAACTGGTCATAATTAAATGGCTGACACTTTGATAGATCTACAGTTTGACACACTACAAACATACTTTGATAGTGTAGCTAAAA